>NW_026291642.1:936037-1248050 GCF_023091745.1 Budorcas taxicolor | reverse complement strand
CGCCGGGAACTCTTTCCCGACGAAGCAGGGAAAGGATCCCTCATCTCGAGCTACGAGGCGGAAACGGGGCTCCTCTGGATGTGGGCGGGACCCTCGTGATTCCTCTCGAGTGGAGACGGGTATGTCGGGGAACTTCTTGATTTGCACCAAGGGTGTGAAGGACCCTTTCGAAGTTCCAGAGGTGAGGTGTGATCAGCCTCGAGACGCCTCAGCGGAAATGGGCCTCATCTCGCCTGGAGGGGAGAACCTCCTGGATTTTCTCGAATTGCGGCAGGTCTTCCCGAGTTACGAATGGGACCTCAGGGACCCGCTCTGGTGGCCTCAGGAAAGGCCAGTCCCCATGCGAGTTGCTAGGGGCCATCTCGGGATTCCTCTCCCGTCCATGCCGGGGCTTAAGACCTTGTGTGGAGTCGGGGCCAGAACCTGAGGATTCCTCTCCAGTGTTGCCATGGATCTTGGGGTGCTTCTCAGTCTCCCCAGGGGAGTCAGGCCTCGTCTCGAGTGGGGGCATGCACGTGCGCTTTCCTCCCGAGCTGCAGCAGTAGTGTCACGCTTCCTGTCACGTGGATCAAGGGATCTGTGGCTTTCCCTCGAGGCTGTCCCTCGAGGCTTTCCCACGAGGCTTTCCCACGGGGCTGTGCCACGTGCCACCTTGGTGGGAGTCGATCCTCGGCGTGAAAGACGAGCCGGTGAAGGGAAAAGAGGTTCCTCTGGAATGGACTGAGACATCTGGGGGACTCTTGCAATGGTGGCACGACCCTGGAGTTCCTCTCGCCGTTCCTGTTGAGAGGGCCTCCTCTTGAGATGCGACGGGAAGGCCGGGAACTCTTTCCCGACGAAGCAGGGAAAGGATCCCTCATCTCGAGCTACGAGGCGGAAACGGGGCTCCTCTGGATGTGGGCGGGACCCTCGTGATTCCTCTCGAGTGGAGACGGGTATGTCGGGGAACTTCTTGATTTGCACCAAGGGTGTGAAGGACCCTTTCGAAGTTCCAGAGGTGAGGTGTGATCAGCCTCGAGACGCCTCAGCGGAAATGGGCCTCATCTCGCCTGGAGGGGAGAACCTCCTGGATTTTCTCGAGTTGCGGCAGGTCTTCCCGAGTTACGAATGGGACCTCAGGGACCCGCTCTGGTGGCCTCAGGAAAGGCCAGTCCCCATGCGAGTTGCTAGGGGCCATCTCGGGATTCCTCTCCCGTCCATGCCGGGGCTTAAGACCTTGTGTGGAGTCGGGGCCGGAACCTGAGGATTCCTCTCCAGTGTTGCCATGGATCTTGGGGTGCTTCTCAGTCTCCCCAGGGGAGTCAGGCCTCGTCTCTTTGGGGCATGCACGTGCGCTTTCCTCCCGAGCTGCAGCAGTAGTGTCACGCTTAATGTCACGTGGATCAAGGGATCTGTGGCTTTCCCTCGAGGCTGTCCCTCGAGGATTTCCCACGAGGCTTTCCCACGGGGCTATGCCACGTGCCACCTTGGTGGGAGTCGATCCTCGGCGTGAAAGACGAGCCGGTGAAGGGAAAAGAGGTTCCTCTGGAATGGACTGAGACATCTGGGGGACTCTTGGAATGGTGGCACGACCCTGGAGTTCCTCTCGCCGTTCCTGTTGAGAGGGCCTCCTCTTGAGATGCGACGGGAACGCCGGGAACTCTTTCCCGACGAAGCAGGGAAGGGATCCCTCATCTCGAGCTACGAGGCGGAAACGGGGCTCCTCTGGATGTGGGCGGGACCCTCGTGTTTCCTTTCGAGTGGAGACGGGTATGTCGGGGAACTTCTTGATTTGCACCAAGGGTGTGAAGGACCCTTTCAAAGTTCCAGAGGTGAGGTGTGATCAGCCTCGAGACGCCTCAGCGGAAATGGGCCTCATCTCGCCTGGAGGGGAGAACCTCCTGGATTTTCTCGAGTTGCGGCAGGTCTTCCCGAGTTACGAATGGGACCTCAGGGACCCGCTCTGGTGGCCTCAGGAAAGGCCAGTCCCCATGCGAGTTGCTAGGGGCCATCTCGGGATTCCTCTCCCGTCCATGCCGGGGCTTAAGACCTTGTGTGGAGTCGGGGCCGGAACCTGAGGATTCCTCTCCAGTGTTGCCATGGATCTTGGGGTGCTTCTCAGTCTCCCCAGGGGAGTCAGGCCTCGTCTCTTTGGGGCATGCACGTGCGCTTTCCTCCCGAGCTGCAGCAGTAGTGTCACGCTTAATGTCACGTGGATCAAGGGATCTGTGGCTTTCCCTCGAGGCTGTCCCTCGAGGATTTCCCACGAGGCTTTCCCACGGGGCTATGCCACGTGCCACCATGGTGGGAGTCGATCCTCGGCGTGAAAGACGAGCCGGTGAAGGGAAAAGAGGTTCCTCTGGAATGGACTGAGACATCTGGGGGACTCTTGCAATGGTGGTACGACCCTGGAGTTCCTCTCGCCGTTCCTGTTGAGAGGGCCTCCTCTTGAGATGCGACGGGAAGGCCGGGAACTCTTTCCCGACGAAGCAGGGAAAGGATCCCTCATCTCGAGCTACGAGGCGGAAACGGGGCTCCTCTGGATGTGGGCGGGACCCTCGTGATTCCTCTCGAGTGGAGACGGGTATGTCGGGGAACTTCTTGATTTGCACCAAGGGTGTGAAGGACCCTTTCGAAGTTCCAGAGGTGAGGTGTGATCAGCCTCGAGACGCCTCAGCGGAAATGGGCCTCATCTCGCCTGCAGGGGAGAACCTCCTGGATTTTCTCGAGTTGCGGCAGGTCTTCCCGAGTTACGAATGGGACCTCAGGGACCCGCTCTGGTGGCCTCAGGAAAGGCCAGTCCCCATGCGAGTTGCTAGGGGCCATCTCGGGATTCCTCTCCCGTCCATGCCGGGGCTTAAGACCTTGTGTGGAGTCGGGGCCGGAACCTGAGGATTCCTCTCCAGTGTTGCCATGGATCTTGGGGTGCTTCTCAGTCTCCCCAGGGGAGTCAGGCCTCGTCTCTTTGGGGCATGCACGTGCGCTTTCCTCCCGAGCTGCAGCAGTAGTGTCACGCTTAATGTCACGTGGATCAAGGGATCTGTGGCTTTCCCTCGAGGCTGTCCCTCGAGGCTTTCCCACGAGGCTTTCCCACGGGGCTATGCCACGTGCCACCTTGGTGGGAGTCGATCCTCGGCGTGAAAGACCAGCCGGTGAAGGGAAAAGAGGTTCCTCTGGAATGGACTGAGACATCTGGGGGACTCTTGGAATGGTGGCACGACCCTGGAGTTCCTCTCGCCGTTCCTGTTGAGAGGGCCTCCTCTTGAGATGCGACGGGAACGCCGGGAACTCTTTCCCGACGAAGCAGGGAAAGGATCCCTCATCTCGAGCTACGAGGCGGAAACGGGGCTCCTCTGGATGTGGGCGGGACCCTCGTGTTTCCTTTCGAGTGGAGACGGGTATGTCGGGGAACTTCTTGATTTGCACCAAGGGTGTGAAGGACCCTTTCAAAGTTCCAGAGGTGAGGTGTGATCAGCCACGAGACGCCTCAGCGGAAATGGGCCTCATTTCGTCTGGAGGGGAGAACCTCCTGGCTTTTCTCGAGTTGCGGCAGGTCTTCTCGAGTTACGACGGGGACCTCAGGGACCCGCTCTGGTGGCCTCAGGAAAGGCCAGTTCCCATGCGAGTTGCTAGGGCCCATCTCGGGATCCCTCTCCCGTCCATGCCGGTGATTAAGACCTTGTGTGGAGTCGGGGCCGGAACCTCAGGATTCCTCTCCAGTGTTGCCATGGATCTTGGGGTGCTTCTCAGTCTCCCCAGAGGTGTCAGGCATCGTCTCGAGTGGGGGCATGCACGTGCGCTTTCCTCCCGAGCTGCAGCAGTAGTGTCACCCTTCCTGTCACGTGGATCAAGGGATCTGTGGCTTTCCCTCGAGGCTGTCCCTCGAGGCTTTCCCACGAGGCTTTCCCACAGGGCTGTGCCACGTGCCACCTTGGTGGGAGTCGATCCTCGGCGTGAAAGACGAGCCGGTGAAGGGAAAAGAGGTTCCTCTGGAATGGACTGAGACATCTGGGGGACTCTTGGAATGGTGGCACGACCCTGGAGTTCCTCTCGCCGTTCCTGTTGAGAGGGCCTCCTCTTGAGATGCGACGGGAACGCCGGGAACTCTTTCCCGACGAAGCAGGGAAAGGATCCCTCATCTCGAGCTACGAGGCGGAAACGGGGCTCCTCTGGATGTGGGCGGGACCGTCGTGATTCCTCTCGAGTGGAGACGGGTATGTCGGGGAACTTCTTGATTTGCACCAAGGGTGTGAAGGACCCTTTCGAAGTTCCAGAGGTGAGGTGTGATCAGCCTCGAGACGCCTCAGCGGAAATGGGCCTCATCTCGCCTGGAGGGGAGAACCTCCTGGATTTTCTCGAATTGCGGCAGGTCTTCCCGAGTTACGAATGGGACCTCAGGGACCCGCTCTGGTGGCCTCAGGAAAGGCCAGTCCCCATGCGAGTTGCTAGTGGCCATCTCGGGATTCCTCTCCCGTCCATGCTGGGGCTTAAGACCTTGTGTGGAGTCGGGGCCAGAACCTGAGGATTCCTCTCCAGTGTTGCCATGGATCTTGGGGTGCTTCTCAGTCTCCCCAGGGGAGTCAGGCCTCGTCTCTTTGGGGCATGCACGTGCGCTTTCCTCCCGAGCTGCAGCAGTAGTGTCACGCTTAATGTCACGTGGATCAAGGGATCTGTGGCTTTCCCTCGACGCTGTCCCTCGAGGATTTCCCACGAGGCTTTCCCACGGGGCTATGCCACGTGCCACCTTGGTGGGAGTCGATCCTCGGCGTGAAAGACGAGCCGGTGAAGGGAAAAGAGGTTCCTCTGGAATGGACTGAGACATCTGGGGGACTCTTGGAATGGTGGCACGACCCTGGAGTTCCTCTCGCCGTTCCTGTTGAGAGGGCCTCCTCTTGAGATGCGACGGGAACGCCGGGAACTCTTTCCCGACGAAGCAGGGAAGGGATCCCTCATCTCGAGCTACGAGGCGGAAACGGGGCTCCTCTGGATGTGGGCGGGACCCTCGTGTTTCCTTTCGAGTGGAGACGGGTATGTCGGGGAACTTCTTGATTTGCACCAAGGGTGTGAAGGACCCTTTCAAAGTTCCAGAGGTGAGGTGTGATCAGCCTCGAGACGCCTCAGCGGAAATGGGCCTCATCTCGCCTGGAGGGGAGAACCTCCTGGATTTTCTCGAGTTGCGGCAGGTCTTCCCGAGTTACGAATGGGACCTCAGGGACCCGCTCTGGTGGCCTCAGGAAAGGCCAGTCCCCATGCGAGTTGCTAGGGGCCATCTCGGGATTCCTCTCCCGTCCATGCCGGGGCTTAAGACCTTGTGTGGAGTCGGGGCCGGAACCTGAGGATTCCTCTCCAGTGTTGCCATGGATCGTGGGGTGCTTCTCAGTCTCCCCAGGGGAGTCAGGCCTCGTCTCTTTGGGGCATGCACGTGCGCTTTCCTCCCGAGCTGCAGCAGTAGTGTCACGCTTAATGTCACGTGGATCAAGGGATCTGTGGCTTTCCCTCGAGGCTGTCCCTCGAGGATTTCCCACGAGGCTTTCCCACGGGGCTATGCCACGTGCCACCATGGTGGGAGTCGATCCTCGGCGTGAAAGACGAGCCGGTGAAGGGAAAAGAGGTTCCTCTGGAATGGACTGAGACATCTGGGGGACTCTTGCAATGGTGGTACGACCCTGGAGTTCCTCTCGCCGTTCCTGTTGAGAGGGCCTCCTCTTGAGATGCGACGGGAAGGCCGGGAACTCTTTCCCGACGAAGCAGGGAAAGGATCCCTCATCTCGAGCTACGAGGCGGAAACGGGGCTCCTCTGGATGTGGGCGGGACCCTCGTGATTCCTCTCGAGTGGAGACGGGTATGTCGGGGAACTTCTTGATTTGCACCAAGGGTGTGAAGGACCCTTTCGAAGTTCCAGAGGTGAGGTGTGATCAGCCTCGAGACGCCTCAGCGGAAATGGGCCTCATCTCGCCTGGAGGGGAGAACCTCCTGGATTTTCTCGAGTTGCGGCAGGTCTTCCCGAGTTACGAATGGGACCTCAGGGACCCGCTCTGGTGGCCTCAGGAAAGGCCAGTCCCCATGCGAGTTGCTAGGGGCCATCTCGGGATTCCTCTCCCGTCCATGCCGGGGCTTAAGACCTTGTGTGGAGTCGGGGCCGGAACCTGAGGATTCCTCTCCAGTGTTGCCATGGATCTTGGGGTGCTTCTCAGTCTCCCCAGGGGAGTCAGGCCTCGTCTCTTTGGGGCATGCACGTGCGCTTTCCTCCCGAGCTGCAGCAGTAGTGTCACGCTTAATGTCACGTGGATCAAGGGATCTGTGGCTTTCCCTCGAGGCTGTCCCTCGAGGCTTTCCCACGAGGCTTTCCCACGGGGCTATGCCACGTGCCACCTTGGTGGGAGTCGATCCTCGGCGTGAAAGACCAGCCGGTGAAGGGAAAAGAGGTTCCTCTGGAATGGACTGAGACATCTGGGGGACTCTTGGAATGGTGGCACGACCCTGGAGTTCCTCTCGCCGTTCCTGTTGAGAGGGCCTCCTCTTGAGATGCGACGGGAACGCCGGGAACTCTTTCCCGACGAAGCAGGGAAAGGATCCCTCATCTCGAGCTACGAGGCGGAAACGGGGCTCCTCTGGATGTGGGCGGGACCCTCGTGTTTCCTTTCGAGTGGAGACGGGTATGTCGGGGAACTTCTTGATTTGCACCAAGGGTGTGAAGGACCCTTTCAAAGTTCCAGAGGTGAGGTGTGATCAGCCACGAGACGCCTCAGCGGAAATGGGCCTCATTTCGTCTGGAGGGGAGAACCTCCTGGCTTTTCTCGAGTTGCGGCAGGTCTTCTCGAGTTACGACGGGGACCTCAGGGACCCGCTCTGGTGGCCTCAGGAAAGGCCAGTCCCCATGCGAGTTGCTAGGGCCCATCTCGGGATTCCTCTCCCGTCCATGCCGGGGCTTAAGACCTTGTGTGGAGTCGGGGCCGGAACCTCAGGATTCCTCTCCAGTGTTGCCATGGATCTTGGGGTGCTTCTCAGTCTCCCCAGAGGTGTCAGGCATCGTCTCGAGTGGGGGCATGCACGTGCGCTTTCCTCCCGAGCTTCAGCAGTAGTGTCACCCTTCCTGTCACGTGGATCAAGGGATCTGTGGCTTTCCCTCGAGGCTGTCCCTCGAGGCTTTCCCACGAGGCTTTCCCACAGGGCTGTGCCACGTGCCACCTTGGTGTGAGTCGATCCTCGGCGTGAAAGACGAGCCGGTGAAGGGAAAAGAGGTTCCTCTGGAATGGACTGAGACATCTGGGGGACTCTTGGAATGGTGGCACGACCCTGGAGTTCCTCTCGCCGTTCCTGTTGAGAGGGCCTCCTCTTGAGATGCGACGGGAACGCCGGGAACTCTTTCCCGACGAAGCAGGGAAAGGATCCCTCATCTCGAGCTACGAGGCGGAAACGGGGCTCCTCTGGATGTGGGCGGGACCCTCGTGTTTCCTTTCGAGTGGAGACGGGTATGGCGGGGAACTTCTTGATTTGCACCAAGGGTGTGAAGGACCCTTTCAAAGTTCCAGAGGTGAGGTGTGATCAGCCTCGAGACGCCTCAGCGGAAATGGGCCTCATCTCGCCTGGAGGGGAGAACCTCCTGGATTTTCTCGAGTTGCGGCAGGTCTTCCCGAGTTACGAATGGGACCTCAGGGACCCGCTCTGGTGGCCTCAGGAAAGGCCAGTCCCCATGCGAGTTGCTAGGGGCCATCTCGGGATTCCTCTCCCGTCCATGCCGGGGCTTAAGACCTTGTGTGGAGTCGGGGCCGGAACCTGAGGATTCCTCTCCAGTGTTGCCATGGATCTTGGGGTGCTTCTCAGTCTCCCCAGGGGAGTCAGGCATCGTCTCTTTGGGGCATGCACGTGCGCATTCCTCCCGAGCTGCAGCAGTAGTGTCACGCTTAATGTCACGTGGATCAAGGGATCTGTGGCTTTCCCTCGAGGCTGTCCCTCGAGGATTTCCCACGAGGCTTTCCCACGGGGCTATGCCACGTGCCACCATGGTGGGAGTCGATCCTCGGCGTGAAAGACGAGCCGGTGAAGGGAAAAGAGGTTCCTCTGGAATGGACTGAGACATCTGGGGGACTCTTGCAATGGTGGTACGACCCTGGAGTTCCTCTCGCCGTTCCTGTTGAGAGGGCCTCCTCTTGAGATGCGACGGGAAGGCCGGGAACTCTTTCCCGACGAAGCAGGGAAAGGATCCCTCATCTCGAGCTACGAGGCGGAAACGGGTCTCCTCTGGATGTGGGCGGGACCCTCGTGATTCCTCTCGAGTGGAGACGGGTATGTCGGGGAACTTCTTGATTTGCACCAAGGGTGTGAAGGACCCTTTCGAAGTTCCAGAGGTGAGGTGTGATCAGCCTCGAGACGCCTCAGCGGAAATGGGCCTCATCTCGCCTGGAGGGGAGAACCTCCTGGATTTTCTCGAGTTGCGGCAGGTCTTCCCGAGTTACGAATGGGACCTCAGGGACCCGCTCTGGTGGCCTCAGGAAAGGCCAGTCCCCATGCGAGTTGCTAGGGGCCATCTCGGGATTCCTCTCCCGTCCATGCCGGGGCTTAAGACCTTGTGTGGAGTCGGGGCCGGAACCTGAGGATTCCTCTCCAGTGTTGCCATGGATCTTGGGGTGCTTCTCAGTCTCCCCAGGGGAGTCAGGCCTCGTCTCTTTGGGGCATGCACGTGCGCTTTCCTCCCGAGCTGCAGCAGTAGTGTCACGCTTAATGTCACGTGGATCAAGGGATCTGTGGCTTTCCCTCGAGGCTGTCCCTCGAGGCTTTCCCACGAGGCTTTCCCACGGGGCTATGCCACGTGCCACCTTGGTGGGAGTCGATCCTCGGCGTGAAAGACCAGCCGGTGAAGGGAAAAGAGGTTCCTCTGGAATGGACTGAGACATCTGGGGGACTCTTGGAATGGTGGCACGACCCTGGAGTTCCTCTCGCCGTTCCTGTTGAGAGGGCCTCCTCTTGAGATGCGACGGGAACGCCGGGAACTCTTTCCCGACGAAGCAGGGAAAGGATCCCTCATCTCGAGCTACGAGGCGGAAACGGGGCTCCTCTGGATGTGGGCGGGACCCTCGTGTTTCCTTTCGAGTGGAGACGGGTATGTCGGGGAACTTCTTGATTTGCACCAAGGGTGTGAAGGACCCTTTCAAAGTTCCAGAGGTGAGGTGTGATCAGCCACGAGACGCCTCAGCGGAAATGGGCCTCATTTCGTCTGGAGGGGAGAACCTCCTGGCTTTTCTCGAGTTGCGGCAGGTCTTCTCGAGTTACGACGGGGACCTCAGGGACCCGCTCTGGTGGCCTCAGGAAAGGCCAGTCCCCATGCGAGTTGCTAGGGCCCATCTCGGGATTCCTCTCCCGTCCATGCCGGGGCTTAAGACCTTGTGTGGAGTCGGGGCCGGAACCTCAGGATTCCTCTCCAGTGTTGCCATGGATCTTGGGGTGCTTCTCAGTCTCCCCAGAGGTGTCAGGCATCGTCTCGAGTGGGGGCATGCACGTGCGCTTTCCTCCCGAGCTTCAGCAGTAGTGTCACCCTTCCTGTCACGTGGATCAAGGGATCTGTGGCTTTCCCTCGAGGCTGTCCCTCGAGGCTTTCCCACGAGGCTTTCCCACAGGGCTGTGCCACGTGCCACCTTGGTGTGAGTCGATCCTCGGCGTGAAAGACGAGCCGGTGAAGGGAAAAGAGGTTCCTCTGGAATGGACTGAGACATCTGGGGGACTCTTGGAATGGTGGCACGACCCTGGAGTTCCTCTCGCCGTTCCTGTTGAGAGGGCCTCCTCTTGAGATGCGACGGGAACGCCGGGAACTCTTTCCCGACGAAGCAGGGAAAGGATCCCTCATCTCGAGCTACGAGGCGGAAACGGGGCTCCTCTGGATGTGGGCGGGACCCTCGTGTTTCCTTTCGAGTGGAGACGGGTATGGCGGGGAACTTCTTGATTTGCACCAAGGGTGTGAAGGACCCTTTCAAAGTTCCAGAGGTGAGGTGTGATCAGCCTCGAGACGCCTCAGCGGAAATGGGCCTCATCTCGCCTGGAGGGGAGAACCTCCTGGATTTTCTCGAGTTGCGGCAGGTCTTCCCGAGTTACGAATGGGACCTCAGGGACCCGCTCTGGTGGCCTCAGGAAAGGCCAGTCCCCATGCGAGTTGCTAGGGGCCATCTCGGGATTCCTCTCCCGTCCATGCCGGGGCTTAAGACCTTGTGTGGAGTCGGGGCCGGAACCTGAGGATTCCTCTCCAGTGTTGCCATGGATCTTGGGGTGCTTCTCAGTCTCCCCAGGGGAGTCAGGCATCGTCTCTTTGGGGCATGCACGTGCGCATTCCTCCCGAGCTGCAGCAGTAGTGTCACGCTTAATGTCACGTGGATCAAGGGATCTGTGGCTTTCCCTCGAGGCTGTCCCTCGAGGATTTCCCACGAGGCTTTCCCACGGGGCTATGCCACGTGCCACCATGGTGGGAGTCGATCCTCGGCGTGAAAGACGAGCCGGTGAAGGGAAAAGAGGTTCCTCTGGAATGGACTGAGACATCTGGGGGACTCTTGCAATGGTGGTACGACCCTGGAGTTCCTCTCGCCGTTCCTGTTGAGAGGGCCTCCTCTTGAGATGCGACGGGAAGGCCGGGAACTCTTTCCCGACGAAGCAGGGAAAGGATCCCTCATCTCGAGCTACGAGGCGGAAACGGGTCTCCTCTGGATGTGGGCGGGACCCTCGTGATTCCTCTCGAGTGGAGACGGGTATGTCGGGGAACTTCTTGATTTGCACCAAGGGTGTGAAGGACCCTTTCGAAGTTCCAGAGGTGAGGTGTGATCAGCCTCGAGACGCCTCAGCGGAAATGGGCCTCATCTCGCCTGGAGGGGAGAACCTCCTGGATTTTCTCGAATTGCGGCAGGTCTTCCCGAGTTACGAATGGGACCTCAGGGACCCGCTCTGGTGGCCTCAGGAAAGGCCAGTCCCCATGCGAGTTGCTAGGGGCCATCTCGGGATTCCTCTCCCGTCCATGCCGGGGCTTAAGACCTTGTGTGGAGTCGGGGCCGGAACCTGAGGATTCCTCTCCAGTGTTGCCATGGATCTTGGGGTGCTTCTCAGTCTCCCCAGGGGAGTCAGGCCTCGTCTCTTTGGGGCATGCACGTGCGCTTTCCTCCCGAGCTGCAGCAGTAGTGTCACGCTTAATGTCACGTGGATCAAGGGATCTGTGGCTTTCCCTCGAGGCTGTCCCTCGAGGCTTTCCCACGAGGCTTTCCCACGGGGCTATGCCACGTGCCACCTTGGTGGGAGTCGATCCTCGGCGTGAAAGACGAGCCGGTGAAGGGAAAAGAGGTTCCTCTGGAATGGACTGAGACATCTGGGGGACTCTTGGAATGGTGGCACGACCCTGGAGTTCCTCTCGCCGTTCCTGTTGAGAGGGCCTCCTCTTGAGATGCGACGGGAACGCCGGGAACTCTTTCCCGACGAAGCAGGGAAAGGATCCCTCATCTCGAGCTACGAGGCGGAAACGGGGCTCCTCTGGATGTGGGCGGGACCCTCGTGTTTCCTTTCGAGTGGAGACGGGTATGTCGGGGAACTTCTTGATTTGCACCAAGGGTGTGAAGGACCCTTTCAAAGTTCCAGAGGTGAGGTGTGATCAGCCACGAGACGCCTCAGCGGAAATGGGCCTCATTTCGTCTGGAGGGGAGAACCTCCTGGCTTTTCTCGAGTTGCGGCAGGTCTTCTCGAGTTACGACGGGGACCTCAGGGACCCGCTCTGGTGGCCTCAGGAAAGGCCAGTTCCCATGCGAGTTGCTAGGGCCCATCTCGGGATCCCTCTCCCGTCCATGCCGGGGATTAAGACCTTGTGTGGAGTCGGGGCCGGAACCTCAGGAATCCTCTCCAGTGTTGCCATGGATCTTGGGGTGCTTCTCAGTCTCCCCAGAGGTGTCAGGCATCGTCTCGAGTGGGGGCATGCACGTGCGCTTTCCTCCCGAGCTTCAGCAGTAGTGTCACCCTTCCTGTCACGTGGATCAAGGGATCTGTGGCTTTCCCTCGAGGCTGTCCCTCGAGGCTTTCCCACGAGGCTTTCCCACAGGGCTGTGCCACGTGCCACCTTGGTGTGAGTCGATCCTCGGCGTGAAAGACGAGCCGGTGAAGGGAAAAGAGGTTCCTCTGGAATGGACTGAGACATCTGGGGGACTCTTGGAATGGTGGCACGACCCTGGAGTTCCTCTCGCCGTTCCTGTTGAGAGGGCCTCCTCTTGAGATGCGACGGGAATGCCGGGAACTCTTTCCCGACGAAGCAGGGAAAGGATCCCTCATCTCGAGCTACGAGGCGGAAACGGGGCTCCTCTGGATGTGGGCGGGACCCTCGTGATTCCTCTCGAGTGGAGACGGGTATGTCGGGGAACTTCTTGATTTGCACCAAGGGTGTGAAGGACCCTTTCGAAGTTCCAGAGGTGAGGTGTGATCAGCCTCGAGACGCCTCAGCGGAAATGGGCCTCATCTCACCTGGAGGGGAGAACCTCCTGGATTTTCTCGAGTTGCGGCAGGTCTTCCCGAGTTACGAATGGGACCTCAGGGACCCGCTCTGGTGGCCTCAGGAAAGGCCAATCACCAATGCGAGTTGCTAGGGGCCATCTCGGGATTCCTCTCCCGTCCATGCCGGGGCTTAAGACCTTTTGTGGAGTCGGGGCCGGAACCTGAGGTTTCCTCTCCAGTGTTGCCATGGATCTTGGGGTGCTTCTGAGTCTCCCCATGGGAGTCAGGCCTCGTCTAGAGTGGGGGCATGCACGTGCGCTTTCCTCCCGAGCTGCAGCAGTAGTGTCACGCTTCCTGTCACGTGGATCAAGGGATCTGTGGCTTTCCCTCGAGGCTGTCCCTCGAGGCTTTCCCACGAGGCTTTCCCACAGGGCTGTGCCACGTGCCACCTTGGTGGGAGTCGATCCTCGGCGTGAAAGACGAGCCGATGAAGGGAAAAGAGGTTCCTCTGGAATGGACTGAGACATCTGGGGGACTCTTGGAATGGTGGCACGACCCTGGAGTTCCTCTCGCCGTTCCTGTTGAGAGGGCCTCCTCTTGAGATGCGACGGGAACGCCGGGAACTCTTTCCCGACGAAGCAGGGAAAGGATCCCTCATCTCGAGCTACGAGGCGGAAACGGGGCTCCTCTGGATGTGGGCGGGACCCTCGTGATTCCTCTCGAGTGGAGACGGGTATGTCGGGGAACTTCTTGATTTGCACCAAGGGTGTGAAGGACCCTTTCGAAGTTCCAGAGGTGAGGTGTGATCAGCCTCGAGACGCCTCAGCGGAAATGGGCCTCATCTCGCCTGGAGGGGAGAACCTCCTGGATTTTCTCGAGTTACGGCAGGTATTCTCGAGTTACGACGGGAACCTCAGGGACCGGCTCTGGTGACCTCAGGAAAGGCCAGTTCCCATGCGAGTTGCTAGGGGCCATCTCGGGATTCCTCTCCCGTCCATGCCGGGGTTAAGACGTGGTGTGGAGTCGGGGCCGGAACCTGAGGATTCCTCTCCAGTGTTGCCATGGATCTTGGGGTGCTTCTGCATCTCCCCAGGGGAGTCAGGCATCGTCTCGAGTGGAGTCATGCAAGTGGGCTTTCCTCCCGAACTGAAGCAGTAGTGTCACGCTTCCTGTCACGTGGATCAAGGGATCTGTGGCTTTCCCTCGAGGCTGCCACTCGAGGCTTTCCCACGAGGCTTTCCCACGGGGCTATGCCACGTGCCACCTTGGTGGGAGTCGATCCTCGGCGTGAAAGACGAGCCGGTGAAGGGAAAAGAGGTTCCTCTGGAATGGACTGAGACATCTGGGGGACTCTTGGAATGGTGGCACGACCCTGGAGTTCCTCTCGCCGTTCCTGTTGAGAGGGCCTCCTCTTGAGATGCGACGGGAACGCCGGGAACTCTTTCCCGACGAAGCAGGGAAAGGATCCCTCATCTCAAGCTACGAGGCGGAAACGGGGCTCCTCTGGATGTGGGCGGGACCGTAGTGATTCCTCTCGAGTGGAGACGGGTATGTCGGGGAACTTCTTGATTTGCACCAAGGGTGTGAAGGACCCTTTCGAAGTTCCAGAGGGGAGGTGTGATCAGCCTCGAGACGCCTCAGCAGAAATGGGCCTCATCTCGCCTGGAGGGGAGAACCTCCTGGATTTTCTCGAATTGCGGCAGGTCTTCCCGAGTTACGAATGGGACCTCAGGGACCCGCTCTGGTGGCCTCAGGAAAGGCCAGTCCCCATGCGAGTTGCTAGGGGAACTCTCGGGATTCCTCTCCCGTCCATGCCGGGGCTTAAGACCTTGTGTGGAGTCGGGGCCGGAACCTGAGGATTCCTCTCCAGTGTTGCCATGGATCTTGGGGTGCTTCTGAGTCTCCCCAGGGGAGTCAGGCCTCGTCTCGAGTGGGGGCATGCACGTGCGCTTTCCTCCCGAGCTGCAGCAGTAGTGTCACGCTTCCTGTCACGTGGATCAAGGGATCTGTGGCTTTCCCTCGAGGCTGTCCCTGGAGGCTTTCCCACGAGGCTTTCCCACGGGGCTATGCCACGTGCCACCTTGGTGGGAGTCGATCCTCGGCGAGAAAGACGAGCCGGTGAAGGGAAAAGAGGTTCCTCTGGAATGGACTGAGACATCTGGGGGACTCTTGGAATGGTGGCACGACCCTGGAGTTCCTC
This sequence comes from Budorcas taxicolor, assembly GCF_023091745.1. Lineage (NCBI taxonomy): Eukaryota > Metazoa > Chordata > Mammalia > Artiodactyla > Bovidae > Budorcas > Budorcas taxicolor. Next base: position 1,233,427 of record NW_026291642.1, on the reverse strand, counting down.
TCGCCGTTCCTGTTGAGAGGGCCTCCTCTTGAGATGCGACAGGAACGCCAGGAACTCTTTCCCGACGATGCAGGGAAAGGATCCCTCATCTCGAGCCACGAGGCGGAAACGGGGCTCCTCTGGATGTGAGCGGGTCCCTCGTGTTTCCTTTCGAGTGGAGACGGGTATTTCGGGGATCTTCTTGAATTGCACCAAGGGTGTGAAGGACCCTTTCAAAGTTCCAGAGGTGAGGTGTGATCAGCCACGAGACGCCTCAGCGGAAATGGGCCTCATTTCGCCTGGAGGGGAGAACCTCCTGGCTTTTCTCGAGTTGCGGCAGGTCTTCTCGAGTTACGACGGGGACCTCAGGGACCCGATGTGGTGGCCTCAGGAAAGGCCAGTCCCCATGCGAGTTGCTAGGGCCCATCTCGGGATCCCTCTCCCGTCCATGCCGGGCTTAAGACCTTGTGTGGATTCGGGGCCGGAACCTGAGGATTCCTCTCCAGTGTTGCCATGGATCTTGGGGTGCTTCTCAGTCTCCCCAGAGGTGTCAGGCATCGTCTCGAGTGGGGGCATGCACGTGCGCTTTCCTCCCGAGCTTCAGCAGTAGTGTCACCCTTCCTGTCACGTGGATCAAGGGATCTGTGGCTTTCCCTCGAGGCTGTCCCTCGAGGCTTTCCCACGAGGCTTTCCCACAGGGCTGTGCCACGTGCCACCTTGGTGGGAGTCGATACTCGGCGTGAAAGACGAGCCGGTGAAGGGAAAAGAGGTTCCTCTGGAATGGACTGAGACATCTGGGGGACTCTTGGAATGGTGGCACGACCCTGGAGTTCCTCTCGCCGTTCCTGTTGAGAGGGCCTCCTCTTGAGATGCGACGGGAACGCCGGGAACTCTTTCCCGACGAAGCAGGGAAAGGATCCCTCATCTCGAGCTACGAGACGGAAACGGGGCTCCTCTGGATGTGGGCGGGACCCTCGTGATTCCTCTCGAGTGGAGACGGGTATGTCGGGGAACTTCTTGATTTGCACCAAGGGTGTGAAGGACCCTTTCGAAGTTCCAGAGGTGAGGTGTGATCAGCCTCGAGACGCCTCAGCGGAAATGGGCCTCATCTCGCCTGGAGGGGAGAACCTCCTGGATTTTCTCGAGTTGCGGCAGGTCTTCCCGAGTTACGAATGGGACCTCAGGGACCCGCTCTGGTGGCCTCAGGAAAGGCCAATCACCAATGCGAGTTGCTAGGGGCCATTTCGGGATTCCTCTCCCGTCCATGCCGGGGCTTAAGACCTTTTGTGGAGTCGGGGCCGGAACCTGAGGTTTCCTCTCCAGTGTTGCCATGGATCTTGGGGTGCTTCTGAGTCTCCCCATGGGAGTCAGGCCTCGTCTAGAGTGGGGGCATGCACGTGCGCTTTCCTCCCGAGCTGCAGCAGTAGTGTCACGCTTCCTGTCACGTGGATCAAGGGATCTGTGGCTTTCCCTCGAGGCTGTCCCTCGAGGCTTTCCCACGAGGCTTTCCCACAGGGCTGTGCCACGTGCCACCTTGGTGGGAGTCGATCCTCGGCGTGAAAGACGAGCCGATGAAGGGAAAAGAGGTTCCTCTGGAATGGACTGAGACATCTGGGTGACTCTTGGAATGGTGGCACGACCCTGGAGTTCCTCTCGCCGTTCCTGTTGAGAGGGCCTCCTCTTGAGATGCGACGGGAACGCCGGGAACTCTTTCCCGACGAAGCAGGGAAAGGATCCCTCATCTCGAGCTACGAGGCGGAAACGGGGCTCCTCTGGATGTGGGCGGGACCCTCGTGATTCCTCTCGAGTGGAGACGGGTATGTCGGGGAACTTCTTGATTTGCACCAAGGGTGTGAAGGACCCTTTCGAAGTTCCAGAGGTGAGGTGTGATCAGCCTCGAGACGCCTCAGCGGAAATGGGCCTCATCTCGCCTGGAGGGGAGAACCTCCTGGATTTTCTCGAGTTACGGCAGGTATTCTCGAGTTACGACGGGAACCTCAGGGACCGGCTCTGGTGACCTCAGGAAAGGCCAGTTCCCATGCGAGTTGCTAGGGGCCATCTCGGGATTCCTCTCCCGTCCATGCCGGGGTTAAGACGTGGTGTGGAGTCGGGGCCTGAACCTGATGATTCCTCTCCAGTGTTGCCATGGATCTTGGGGTGCTTCTGCATCTCCCCAGGGGAGTCAGGCATCGTCTCGAGTGGAGGCATGCAAGTGGGCTTTCCTCCCGAACTGAAGCAGTAGTGTCACGCTTCCTGTCACGTGGATCAAGGGATCTGTGGCTTTCCCTCGAGGCTGCCACTCGAGGCTTTCCCACGAGGCTTTCCCACGGGGCTATGCCACGTGCCACCTTGGTGGGAGTCGATCCTCGGCGTGAAAGACGAGCCGGTGAAGGGAAAAGAGGTTCCTCTGGAATGGACTGAGACATCTGGGGGACTCTTGGAATGGTGGCACGACCCTGGAGTTCCTCTCGCCGTTCCTGTTGAGAGGGCCTCCTCTTGAGATGCGACGGGAACGCCGGAAACTCTTTCCCGACGAAGCAGGGAAAGGATCCCTCATCTCAAGCTACGAGGCGGAAACGGGGCTCCTCTGGATGTGGGCGGGACCGTAGTGATTCCTCTCGAGTGGAGACGGGTATGTCGGGGAACTTCTTGATTTGCACCAAGGGTGTGAAGGACCCTTTCGAAGTTCCAGAGGGGAGGTGTGATCAGCCTCGAGACGCCTCAGCGGAAATGGGCCTCATCTCGCCTGGAGGGGAGAACCTCCTGGATTTTCTCGAATTGCGGCAGGTCTTCCCGAGTTACGAATGGGACCTCAGGGACCCGCTCTGGTGGCCTCAGGAAAGGCCAGTCCCCATGCGAGTTGCTAGGGGCCATCTCGGGATTCCTCTCCCGTCCATGCCGGGGCTTAAGACCTTGTGTGGAGTCGGGGCCGGAACCTGAGGATTCCTCTCCAGTGTTGCCATGGATCTTGGGGTGCTTCTGCATCTCCCCAGGTGAGTCAGGCATCGTCTCGAATGGAGGCATGCAAGTGGGCTTTCCTCCCGAACTGAAGCAGTAGTGTCACGCTTCCTGTCACGTGGATCAAGGGATCTGTGGCTTTCCCTCGAGGCTGTCTCTCGAGGCTTTCCCACGAGGCTTTCCCACGGGGCTATGCCACGTGCCACCTTGGTGGGAGTCGATCCTCGGCGTGAAAGACGAGCCGGTGAAGGGAAACGAGGTTCCTCTGGAATGGACTGAGACATCTGGGGGACTCTTGGAATGGTGGCACGACCCTGGAGTTCCTCTCGCCGTTCCTGTTGAGAGGGCCTCCTCTTGAGATGCGACGGGAACGCCGGGAACTCTTTCCCGACGAAGCAGGGAAAGGATCCCTCATCTCAAGCTACGAGGCGGAAACGGGGCTCCTCTGGATGTGGGCGGGACCGTAGTGATTCCTCTCGAGTGGAGACGGGTATGTCGGGGAACTTCTTGATTTGCACCAAGGGTGTGAAGGACCCTTTCGAAGTTCCAGAGGGGAGGTGTGATCAGCCTCGAGACGCCTCAGCGGAAATGGGCCTCATCTCGCCTGGAGGGGAGAACCTCCTGGATTTTCTCGAATTGCGGCAGGTCTTCCCGAGTTACGAATGGGACCTCAGGGACCCGCTCTGGTGGCCTCAGGAAAGGCCAGTCCCCATGCGAGTTGCTAGGGGCCATCTCGGGATTCCTCTCCCGTCCATGCCGGGGCTTAAGACCTTGTGTGGAGTCGGGGCCGGAACCTGAGGATTCCTCTCCAGTGTTGCCATGGATCTTGGGGTGCTTCTGCATCTCCCCAGGTGAGTCAGGCATCGTCTCGAATGGAGGCATGCAAGTGGGCTTTCCTCCCGAACTGAAGCAGTAGTGTCACGCTTCCTGTCACGTGGATCAAGGGATCTGTGGCTTTCCCTCGAGGCTGTCTCTCGAGGCTTTCCCACGAGGCTTTCCCACGGGGCTATGCCACGTGCCACCTTGGTGGGAGTCGATCCTCGGCGTGAAAGACGAGCCGGTGAAGGGAAACGAGGTTCCTCTGGAATGGACTGAGACATCTGGGGGACTCTTGGAATGGTGGCACGACCCTGGAGTTCCTCTCGCCGTTCCTGTTGAGAGGGCCTCCTCTTGAGATGCGACGGGAACGCCGGGAACTCTTTCCCGACGAAGCAGGGAAAGGATCCCTCATCTCAAGCTACGAGGCGGAAACGGGGCTCCTCTGGATGTGGGCGGGACCGTAGTGATTCCTCTCGAGTGGAGACGGGTATGTCGGGGAACTTCTTGATTTGCACCAAGGGTGTGAAGGACCCTTTCGAAGTTCCAGAGGGGAGGTGTGATCAGCCTCGAGACGCCTCAGCGGAAATGGGCCTCATCTCGCCTGGAGGGGAGAACCTCCTGGATTTTCTCGAATTGCGGCAGGTCTTCCCGAGTTACGAATGGGACCTCAGGGACCCGCTCTGGTGGCCTCAGGAAAGGCCAGTCCCCATGCGAGTTGCTAGGGGCCATCTCGGGATTCCTCTCCCGTCCATGCCGGGGCTTAAGACCTTGTGTGGAGTCGGGGCCGGAACCTGAGGATTCCTCTCCAGTGTTGCCATGGATCTTGGGGTGCTTCTGCATCTCCCCAGGTGAGTCAGGCATCGTCTCGAATGGAGGCATGCAAGTGGGCTTTCCTCCCGAACTGAAGCAGTAGTGTCACGCTTCCTGTCACGTGGATCAAGGGATCTGTGGCTTTCCCTCGAGGCTGTCTCTCGAGGCTTTCCCACGAGGCTTTCCCACGGGGCTATGCCACGTGCCACCTTGGTGGGAGTCGATCCTCGGCGTGAAAGACGAGCCGGTGAAGGGAAACGAGGTTCCTCTGGAATGGACTGAGACATCTGGGGGACTCTTGGAATGGTGGCACGACCCTGGAGTTCCTCTCGCCGTTCCTGTTGAGAGGGCCTCCTCTTGAGATGCGACGGGAACGCCGGGAACTCTTTCCCGACGAAGCAGGGAAAGGATCCCTCATCTCGAGCTACGAGGCGGAAACGGGGCTCCTCTGGATGTGGGCGGGACCCTCGTGTTTCCTCTCGAGTCGAGACGGGTATGTCGGGGAACTTCTTGATTTGCACCAAGGATGTGAAGGACCCTTTCAAAGTTCCAGAGGTGAGGTGTGATCAGTCACGAGACGCCTCAGCGGAAATGGGCCTCATTTCGCCTGGAGGGGAGAACCTCCTGGATTTTCTCCAGTTGCGGCAGGTCTTCTCGAGTTACGACGGGGACCTCAGGGACCCGCTCTGGTGGCCGCAGGAAAGGCCAGTCCCCATCCGAGTTGCTAGGGACCATCTCGGGATCCCTCTCCCGTCCATGCCGGGGCTTAAGACCTTGTGTGGAGTCGGGGCCGGAACCTGAGGATTCCTCTCCAGTGTTGCCATGGATCTTGTGGTGCTTCTCAGTCTCCCCAGACGTGTCAGGCATCGTCTCGAGTGGGGGCATGCACGTGCGCTTTCCTCCCGACCTGCAGCAGTATTGTCACGCTTCCTGTCACGTGGATCAAGGGATCTGTGGCTTTCCCTCGAGGCTGTCCCTCGAGGCTTTCCCACGAGGCTTTCCCACAGGGCTGTGCCACGTGCCACCTTGGTGGGAGTCGATCCTCGGCGAGAAAGACGAGCCGGTGAAGGGAAAAGAGGTTCCTCTGGAATGGACTGAGACATCTGGGGGACTCTTGGAATGGTGGCACGACCCTGGAGTTCCTCTCGCCGTTCCTGTTGAGAGGGCCTCCTCTTGAGATGCGACGGGAACGCCGGGAACTCTTTCCCGACGAAGCAGGGAAAGGATCCCTCATCTCGAGCTACGAGGCGGAAATGGGGCTCCTCTGGATGTGGGCGGGACCCTCGTGATTCCTCTCGAGTGGAGACGGGTATGTCGGGGAACTTCTTGATTTGCACCAAGGGTGTGAAGGACCCTTTCGAAGTTCCAGAGGTGAGGTGTGATCAGCCTCGAGACGCCTCAGCGGAAATGGGCCTCATCTCGCCTGGAGGGGAGAACCTCCTGGATTTTCTCGAGTTGCGGCAGGTCTTCCCGACTTACGAATGGGACCTCAGGGACCCGCTCTGGTGGCCTCAGGAAAGGCCAATCACCAACGCGAGTTGCTAGGGGCCATCTCGGGATTCCTCTCCCGTCCATGCCGGGGCTTAAGACCTTTTGTGGAGTCGGGGCCGGAACCTGAGGTTTCCTCTCCAGTGTTGCCATGGATCTTGGGGTGCTTCTGAGTCTCCCCATGGGAGTCAGTCCTCGTCTCGAGTGGGGGCATGCACGTGCGCTTTCCTCCCGAGCTGCAGCAGTAGTGTCACGCTTCCTGTCACGTGGATCAAGGGATCTGTGGCTTTCCCTCGAGGCTGTCCCTCGAGGCTTTCCCAAGAGGCTTTCCCACAGGACTGTGCCACGTGCCACCTTGCTGGGAGTCGATCCTCGGCGTGAAAGACGAGCCGATGAAGGGAAAAGAGGTTCCTCTGGAATGGACTGAGACATCTGGGGGACTCTTGGAATGGTGGCACGACCCTGGAGTTCCTCTCGCCGTTCCTGTTGAGAGGGCCTCCTCTTGAGATGCGACGGGAACGCCGGGAACTGTTTCCCGACGAAGCAGGGAAAGGATCCCTCATCTCGAGCTACGAGGCGGAAACGGGGCTCCTCTGGATGTGAGCGGGACCCTCGTGTTTCCTTTCGAGTGGAGACGGGTATTTCGGGGAACTTCTTGATTTGCACCAAGGGTGTGAAGGACCCTTTCAAAGTTCCAGAGGTGAGGTGTGATCAGCCACGATACGCCTCAGCGGAAATGGGCCTCATTTCGCCTGGAGGGGAGAACCTCCTGGCTTTTCTCGAGTTGCGGCAGGTCTTCTCGAGTTACGACGGGGACCTCAGGGACCCGCTCTGGTGGCCTCAGGAAAGGCCAGTCCCCATGCGAGTTGCTAGGGCCCATCTCGGGATCCCTCTCCCGTCCATGCCGGGGCTTAAGACCTTGTGTGGGGTCGGGGCCGGAACCTGAGGATTCCTCTCCAGTGTTGCCATGGATCTTGGGGTGCTTCTCAGTCTCCCCAGAGGTGTCAGGCATCGTCTCGAGTGGGGGCATGCACGTGCGCTTTCCTCCCGAGCTGCAGCAGTAGTGTCACCCTTCCTGTCACGTGGATCAAGGGATCTGTGGCTTTCCCTCGAGGCTGTCCCTCGAGGCTTTCCCACGAGGCTTTCCCACAGGGCTGTGCCACGTGCCACCTTGGTGGGAGTCGATCCTCGGCGTGAAAGACGAGCCGATGAAGGGAAAAGAGGTTCCTCTGGAATGGACTGAGACATCTGGGGGACTCTTGGAATGGTGGCACGACCCTGGAGTTCCTCTCGCCGTTCCTGTTGAGAGGGCCTCCTCTTGAGATGCGACGGGAACGCCGGGAACTCTTTCCCGACGAAGCAGGGAAAGGATCCCTCATCTCGAGCTACGAGGCGGAAACGGGGCTCCTCTGGATGTGGGCGGGACCCTCGTGATTCCTCTCGAGTGGAGACGGGTATGTCGGGGAACTTCTTGATTTGCACCAAGGGTGGGAAGGACCCTTTCGAAGTTCCAGAGGTGAGGTGTGATCAGCCTCGAGACGCCTCAGCGGAAATGGGCCTCATGTCGCCTGGAGGGGAGAACCTCCTGGATTTTCTCGAGTTGCGGCAGGTATTCCCGAGTTACGAATGGGACCTCAGGGACCGGCTCTGGTGACCTCAGGAAAGGCCAGTCCCCATGCGAGTTGCTAGGGGCCATCTCGGGATTCCTCTCCCGTCCATGCCGGGGTTAAGACGTGGTGTGGAGTCGGGGCCAGAACCTGAGGATTCCTCTCCAGTGTTGCCATGGATCTTGGGGTGCTTCTGCATCTCCCCAGGGGAGTCAGGCATCGTCTCGAGTGGAGGCATGCAAGTGGGCTTTCCTCCCGAACTGAAGCAGTAGTTTCACGCTTCCTGTCACGTGGATCAAGGGATCTGTGGCTTTCCCTCTAGGCTGTCCCTCGAGGCTTTCCCATGAGGCTTTCCCACAGGGCTGTGCCACGTGCCACCTTGGTGGGAGTCGATTCTCGGCGTGAAAGACGAGCCGGTGAAGGGAAAAGAGGTTCCTCTGGAATGGACTGAGACATCTGGGGGACTCTTGGAATGGTGGCACGACCCTGGAGTTCCTCTCGCCGTTCCTGTTGAGAGGGCCTCCTCTTGAGATGCGACGGGAACGCCGGGAACTCTTTCCCGACGAAGCAGGGAAAGGATCCCTCATCTCGAACTACGAGGCGGAACCGGGGCTCCTCTGGATGTGGGCGGGACCCTCGTGTTTCCTTTCGAGTGGATACGGGTATTTCGGGGAACTTCTTGATTTGCACCAAGGGTGTGAAGGACCCTTTCAAAGTTCCAGAGGTGAGGTGTGATCAGTCACGAGACGCCTCAGCGGAAATGGGCCTCATTTCGCCTGGAGGGGAGAACCTCCTGGATTTTCTCCAGTTGCGGCAGGTCTTCTCGAGTTACGACGGGGACCTCAGGGACCCGCTCTGGTGGCCGCAGGAAAGGCCAGTCCCCATCCGAGTTGCTAGGGACCATCTCGGGATCCCTCTCCCGTCCATGCCGGGGCTTAAGACCTTGTGTGGAGTCGGGGCCGGAACCTGAGGATTCCTCTCCAGTGTTACCATGGATCTTGGGGTGCTTCTCAGTCTCCCCAGACGTGTCAGGCATCGTCTCGAGTGGGGGCATGCACGTGCGCTTTCCTCCCGACCTGCAGCAGTATTGTCACGCTTCCTGTCACGTGGATCAAGGGATCTGTGGCTTTCCCTCGAGGCTGTCCCTCGAGGCTTTCCCACGAGGCTTTCCCACAGGGCTGTGCCACGTGCCACCTTGGTGGGAGTCGATCCTCGGCGAGAAAGACGAGCCGGTGAAGGGAAAAGAGGTTCCTCTGGAATGGACTGAGACATCTGGGGGACTCTTGGAATGGTGGCACGACCCTGGAGTTCCTCTCGCCGTTCCTGTTGAGAGGGCCTCCTCTTGAGATGCGACGGGAACGCCGGGAACTCTTTCCCGACGAAGCAGGGAAAGGATCCCTCATCTCGAGCTACGAGGCGGAAATGGGGCTCCTCTGGATGTGGGCGGGACCCTCGTGATTCCTCTCGAGTGGAGACGGGTATGTCGGGGAACTTCTTGATTTGCACCAAGGGTGTGAAGGACCCTTTCGAAGTTCCAGAGGTGAGGTGTGATCAGCCTCGAGACGCCTCAGCGGAAATGGGCCTCATCTCGCCTGGAGGGGAGAACCTCCTGGATTTTCTCGAGTTGCAGCAGGTCTTCCCGAGTTACGAATGGGACCTCAGGGACCCGCTCTGGTGGCCTCAGGAAAGGCCAATCACCAACGCGAGTTGCTAGGGGCCATCTCGGGATTCCTCTCCCGTCCATGCCGGGGCTTAAGACCTTTTGTGGAGTCGGGGCCGGAACCTGAGGTTTCCTCTCCAGTGTTGCCATGGATCTTGGGGTGCTTCTGAGTCTCCCCATGGGAGTCAGGCCTCGTCTCGAGTGGGGGCATGCACGTGCGCTTTCCTCCCGAGCTGCAGCAGTAGTGTCACGCTTCCTGTCACGTGGATCAAGGGATCTGTGGCTTTCCCTCGAGGCTGTCCCTCGAGGCTTTCCCAAGAGGCTTTCCCACAGGACTGTGCCACGTGCCACCTTGGTGGGAGTCGATCCTCGGCGTGAAAGACGAGCCGATGAAGGGAAAAGAGGTTCCTCTGGAATGGACTGAGACATCTGGGGGACTCTTGGAATGGTGGCACGACCCTGGAGTTCCTCTCGCCGTTCCTGTTGAGAGGGCCTCCTCTTGAGATGCGACGGGAACGCCGGGAACTCTTTCCCGAAGAAGCAGGGAAAGGATCCCTCATCTCGAGCTACGAGGCGGAAACGGGGCTCCTCTGGATGTGGGCGGGACCGTCGTGATTCCTCTCGAGTGGAGACGGGTATGTCGGGGAACTTCTTGATTTGCACCAAGGGTGTGAAGGACCCTTTCGAAGTTCCAGAGGTGAGGTGTGATCAGCCTCGAGACGCCTCAGCGGAAATGGGCCTCATCTCGCCTGGAGGGGAGAACCTCCTGGATTTTCTCGAGTTGCGGCAGGTATTCCCGAGTTACGAATGGGACCTCAGGGACCGGCTCTGGTGACCTCAGGAAAGGCCAGTCCCCATGAGAGTTGCTAGGGGCCATCTCGGGATTCCTCTCCCGTCCATGCCGGGGTTAAGACATGGTGGGGAGTCGGGGCCAGAACCTGAGGATTCCTCTCCAGTGTTGCCATGGATCTTGGGGTGCTTCTGCATCTCCCCAGGGGAGTCAGACATCGTCTCGAGTGGAGGCATGCAAGTGGGCTTTCCTCCCGAACTGAAGCAGTAGTTTCACGCTTCCTCTCACGTGGATCAAGGGATCTGTGGCTTTCCCTCGAGGCTGTCCCTCGAGGCTTTCCCACGAGGCTTTCCCACAGGGCTGTGCCACGTGCCACCTTGGTGGGAGTCGATCCTCGGCCTGAAAGACGAGCCGGTGAAGGGAAAAGAGGTTCCTCTGGAATGGACTGAGACATCTGGGGGACTCTTGGAATGGTGGCACGACCCTGGAGTTCCTCTCGCCGTTCCTGTTGAGAGGGCCTCCTCTTGAGATGCGACGGGAACGCCGGGAACTCTTTCCCGACGAAGCAGGGAAAGGATCCCTCATCTCGAACTACGAGGCGGAACCGGGGCTCCTGTGGATGTGGGTGGGACCCTCGTGTTTCCTTTCGAGTGGATACGGGTATGTCGGGGAACTTCTTGATTTGCACCAAGGGTGTGAAGGACCCTTTCAAAGTTCCAGAGGTGAGGTGTGATCAGCCACGAGACGCCTCAGCGGAAATGGGCCTCATTTCGCCTGGAGGGGAGAACCTCCTGGCTTTTCTCGAGTTGCGGCAGGTCTTCTCAAGTTACGACGGGGACCTCAGGGACCCGCTCTGGTGGCCTCAGGAAAGGCCAGTCCCCATGCGAGTTGCTAGGGCCCATCTCGGGATCCCTCTCCCGTCCATGCCGGGGCTTAAGACCTTGTGTGGAGTCGGGGCCGGAACCTCAGGATTCCTCTCCAGTGTAGCCATGGATCTTGGGGTGCTTCTCAGTCTCCCCAGAGGTGTCAGGCATCGTCTCGAGTGGGGGCATGCACGTGCGCTTTCCTCCCGAGCTGCAGCAGTAGTGTCACCCTTCCTGTCACGTGGATCAATGGATCTGTGGCTTTCCCTCGAGGCTGTCCCTCGAGGCTTTCCCACGAGGCTTTCCCACAGGGCTGTGCCACGTGCCACCTTGGTGGGAGTCGATCCTCGGCGTGAAAGACGAGCCGGTGAAGGGAAAAGAGGTTCCTCTGGAATGGACTGAGACATCTGGGGGACTCTTGGAATGGTGGCACGACCCTGCAGTTCCTCTCGCCGTTCCTGTTGAGAGGGCCTCCTCTTGAAATGCGACGGGAACGCCGGGAACTCTTTCCCGACGAAGCAGGGAAAGGATCCCTCATCTCGAGCTACGAGGCGGAAACGGGGCTCCTCTGGATGTGGGCGGGACCCTCGTGATTCCTCTCGAGTGGAGACGGGTATGTCGGCGAACTTCTTGATTTGCACCAAGGGTGTGAAGGACCCTTTCGAAGTTCCAGATGTGAGGTGTGATCAGCCTCGAGACGCCTCAGCGGAAATGGGCCTCATCTCGCCTGGAGGGGAGAACCTCCTGGATTTTCTCGAGTTGCGGCAGGTCTTCCCGAGTTACGAATGCGACCTCAGGGACCCGCTTGGTGGCCTCAGGAAAGGCCAGTCCCCATGCAAGTTGCTAGGGGCCATCTCGGGATTCCTCTCCCGTCCATGCCGGGGCTTAAGACCTTTTGTGGAGTCGGGGCCGGAACCTGAGGTTTCCTCTCCAGTGTTGCCATGGATCTTGGGGTGCTTCTGAGTCTCCCCATGGGAGTCAGGCCTCGTCTCGAGTGGGGGCATGCACGTGCGCTTTCCTCCCGAGCTGCAGCAGTAGTGTCACGCTTCCTGTCACGTGGATCACGGGATCTGTGGCTTTCCCTCGAGGCTGTCCCTCGAGGCTTTCCCACGAGGCTTTCCCACAGGGCTGTGCCACGTGCCACCTTGGTGGGAGTCGATCCTCGGCGTGAAAGACGAGCCGATGAAGGGAAAAGAGGTTCCTCTGGAATGGACTGAGACATCTGGGGGACTCTTGGAATGGTGGCACGACCCTGGAGTTCCTCTCGCCGTTCCTGTTGAGAGGGCCTCCTCTTGAGATGCGACGGGAACGCCGGGAACTCTTTCCCGACGAAGCAGGGAAAGGATCCCTCATCTCGAGCTACGAGGCGGAAACGGGGCTCCTCTGGATGTGGGCGGGACCCTCGTGATTCCTCTCGAGTGGAGACGGGTATGTCGGGGAACTTCTTGTGTTGTACCAAGGGTGTGAAGGACCCTTTCAAAGTTCCAGAGGTGAGGTGTGATCAGCCTCGAGACGCCTCAGCGGAAATGGGCCTCATCTCCCCTGGAGGGGAGAACCTCCTGGATTTTCTCGAGTTGCGGCAGGTATTCTCGAGTTACGACAGGGACCTCAGGGACCGGCTCTGGTGACCTCAGGAAAGGCCAGTCCCCATGCGAGTTGCTAGGGGCCATCTCGGGATTCCTCTTCCGTCCCTGCCGGGGAGAAGACCTGGTGTGGAGTCGGGGCCGGAACCTGAGGATTCCTCTCCAGTGTTGCCATGGATCTTGGGGTGCTTCTCAGTCTCCCCAGGGGAGTCAGGCATTGTCTCGAGTGGGGGCATGCAAGTGGGCTTTCCTCCCGTACTGAAGCAGTAGTGTCACGCCTCCTGTCACGTGGATCAAGGGATCTGTGGCTTTCCCTCGAGGCTGTCCCTCGAGGCTTTCCCATGAGGCTTTCCCACAGGGCTGTGCCACGTGCCACCTTGGTGGGAGTCGATCCTCGGCGTGAAAGACGAGCCGATGAAGGGAAAAGAGGTTCCTCTGGAATGGACTGAGACATCTGGGGGACTCTTGGAATGGTGGCACGACCCTGGAGTTCCTCTCGCCGTTCCTGTTGAGAGGGCCTCCTCTTGAGATGCGACGGGAACGCCGGGAACTCTTTCCCGACGAAGCAGGGAAAGGATCCCTCATCTCGAGCTACGAGGCGGAAACGGGGCTCCTCTGGATGTGGGCGGGACCCTCGTGATTCCTCTCGAGTGGAGACGGGTATGTCGGGGAACTTCTTGATTTGCACCAAGGGTGTGAAGGACTCTTTCGAAGTTCCAGAGGTGAGGTGTGATCAGCCTCGAGACGCCTCAGCGGAAATGGGCCTCATCTCGCCTGGAGGGAGAACCTCCTGGATTTTCTCGAGTTGCCGCAGGTCTTCCCGAGTTACGAATGGGACCTCAGGGACCCGCTCTGGTGGCCTCAGGAAAGGCCAGTCCCCATGCGAGTTGCTAGGGGCCATCTCGGGATTCCTCTCCTTCCATGACGGGGCTTAAGACCTTGTGTGGAGTCGGGGCCGGAACCTGAGGATTCCTCTCCAGTGTTGCCATGGATCTTGGGGTGCTTCTGAGTCTCCCCAGGGGAGTCAGGCCTCGTCTCGAGTGGGGGCATGCACGTGCGCTTTCCCTCCCGAGCTGCGCAGTAGTGTCACGCTTCCTGTCACGTGGTTCAAGGGATCTGTGGCTTTCCCTCGAGGCTGTCCCTCGAGGCTTTCCCACGAGGCTTTCCCACGGGACTATGCCACGTGCCACCTTGGTGGGAGTCGATCCTCGGCGTGAAAGACGAGCCGGTGAAGGGAAAAGAGGTTTCCTCTGGAATGGACTGAGACATCTGGGGGGACTCTTGGAATGGTGCACGACCCTGGAGTTCCTCTCGCCGTTCCTGTTGAGAGGGCCTCCTCTTGAGATGCGACGGGAACGCCGGGAACTCTTTCCCGACGAAGCAGGGAAAGGATCCCTCATCTCGAGCTACGAGGCGGAAACGGGGCTCCTCTGGATGTGGGCGGGACCCTCGTGATTCCTCTCGAGTGGAGACGGGTATGTCGGGGAACTTCTTGATTTGCACCAAGGGTGTGAAGGACCCTTTCGAAGTTCCAGAGGTGAGGTGTGATCAGCCTCCAGACGGCTCAGCGGAAATGGGCCTCATCTCGCCTGGAGGGGAGAACCTCCTGGATTTTCTCGAGTTGCGGTAGGTCTTCTCGAGTTACGACGGGGACCTCAGGGACCCGCTCTGGTGGCCTCAGGAAAGGCCAGTCCCCACGCGAGTTGCAAGGGGACCTCTCGGGATTCCTCTCCCGACCATGCCGGGGCCTCAGTCCTTGTGTGGAGTCGGGGCCGGAACCTAAGGATTCCTCTCCAGTGTTGCCATGGATCTTGGGGTGCTTCTGAGTCTCCCCAGGGGAGTCAGGCCTCGTCTCGAGTGGGGGCATGCACGTGCGCTTTCCTCCTGTGCTGCAGCAGCAGTGTCACGCTTCCTGTCACGTGGATCAAGGATCTGTGGCTTTCCCTCGAGGCTGTCCCTCGAGGCTTTCCCACGAGGCTTTCCCACAGGGCTGTGCCACGTGCCACCATGGTGGGAGTCGATCCTTGGCGTGAAAGACGAGCCGGTGAAATGAAAAGAGGTTCCTCTGAATGGACTGAGACATCTGGGGGACTCTTGAATGGTGGCACGACCCTGGAGTTCCTCTCGCCGTTCCTGTTGAGAGGACCTCCTCTTGAGATGCGACGGGAAAGCCGGGAAATCTTTCCCGACGAAGCAGGGAAAGGATCCCTCATCTCGAGCTACGAGGCGGAAACGGGGCTGCTCTGGATGTGGGCGGGACCCTCGTGTTTCCTCTCGAGTGGAGACGGCTAGGTCGGGGAACTTCTTGATTTGCACCAAGGGTGTGAAGGACCCTTTCGAAGTTCCAGAGGTGAGGTGTGATCAGCCTCGAGATGCCTCAGCGGAAATGGGCCTCATCTCGCCTGGAGGGAGAACCTCCTGGATTTTCTCGAGTTGCGGCAGGTCTTCTCGAGTTACGACGGGGACCTCAGGGACCCGCTCTGGTGGCCTCAGGAAAGGCCAGTCCCCATGCGAGTTGCTAGGGGACCTCTCGGGATTCCTCTCCCGTCCATGCCGGGGCCTCAGTCCTTGTGTGGAGTCGGGGCCGGAACCTGAGGATTCCTCTCCAGTGTTGCCATGGATCTTGGGGTGCTTCTGAGTCTCCCCAGGGGAGTCAGGCCTCGTCTCGAGTGGGGGCACGCACGTGCGCTTTCCTCCCGAGCTGCAGCAGTAGTGTCACGCTTCCTGTCACGTGGATCAAGGGATCTGTGGCTTTCCCTCGAGGCTGTCCCTCGAGGCTTTCCCACGAGGCTTTCCCACAGGGCTGTGCCACGTGCCACCTTGGTGTGAGTCGATCCTCGGCATGAAAGACGAGCCGGTGAAGGGAAAAGAGGTTCCTCTGGAATGGACTGAGACATCTGGGGGACTCTTGGAATGGTGGCACGACCCTGGAGTTCCTCTCGCCGTTCCTGTTGAGAGGGCCTCCTCTTGAGATGCGACGGGAACGCCGGGAACTCTTTCCCGACGAAGCAGGGAAAGGATCCCTCATCTCGAGCTACGAGGCGGAAACGGGGCTCCTCTGGATGTGGGCGGGACCCTCGTGATTCCACTCGAGTGGAGACGGGTATGTCGGGGAACTTCTTGTGTTGTACCAAGGGTGTGAAGGACCCTTTCAAAGTTCCAGAGGTGAGGTGTGATCAGCCTCGAGACGCCTCAGCGGAAATGGGCCTCATCTCGCCTGGAGGGGAGAACCTCCTGGATTTTCTCGAGTTGCGGCAGGTATTCTCGAGTTACGACAGGGACCTCTGGGACCGGCTCTGGTGACCTCAGGAAAGGCCAGTCCCCATGCGAGTTGCTAGGGGCCATCTCGGGATTCCTCTTCCGTCCCTGCCGGGGAGAAGACCTGGTGTGGAGTCGGGGCCGGAACCTGAGGATTCCTCTCCAGTGTTGCCATGGATCTTGGGGTGCTTCTCAGTCTCCCCAGGGGAGTCAGGCATCGTCTCGAGTGGGGGCATGCAAGTGGGCTTTCCTCCCGTACTGAAGCAGTAGTGTCACGCCTCCTGTCACGTGGATCAAGGGATCTGTGGCTTTCCCTCGAGGCTGTCCCTCGAGGCTTTCCCATGAGGCTTTCCCACAGGGCTGTGCCACGTGCCACCTTGGTGGGAGTCGATCCTCGGCGTGAAAGACGAGCCGATGAAGGGAAAAGAGGTTCCTTTGGAATGGACTGAGACATCTGGGGGACTCTTGGAATGGTGGCACGACCCTGGAGATCCTCTCGCCGTTCCTGTTGAGAGGGAATCCTCTTGAGATGCGACGGGAACGCCGGGAACTCTTTCCCGACGAAGCAGGGAAAGGATCCCTCATCTCGAGCTACGAGGCGGAAACGGGGCTCCTCTGGATGTGGGCGGGACCCTCGTGATTGCTCTCGAGTGGAGACGGGTATGTCGGGGAACTTCTTGATTTGCACCAAGGGTGTGAAGGACTCTTTCGAAGTTCCAGAGGTGAGGTGTGATCAGCCTCGAGACGCCTCAGCGGAAATGGGCCTCATCTCGCCTGGAGGGGAGAACCTCCTGGATTTTCTCGAGTTGCCGCAGGTTCGAGTTGCCGCAGGTCTTCCCGAGTTACGAATGGGACCTCAGGGACCCGCTCTGGTGGCCTCAGGAAAGGCCAGTCCCCATGCGAGTTGCTAGGGGCCATCTCGGGATTCCTCTCCCTTCCATGACGGGGCTTAAGACCTTGTGTGGAGTCGGGGCCGGAACCTGAGGATTCCTCTCCAGTGTTGCCATGGATCTTGGGGTGCTTCTGAGTCTCCCCAGGGGAGTCAGGCCTCGTCTCGAGTGGGGGCATGCACGTGCGCTTTCCTCCCGAGCTGCAGCAGTAGTGTCACGCTTCCTGTCACGTGGTTCAAGGGATCTGTGGCTTTCCCTCGAGGCTGTCCCTCGAGGCTTTCCCACGAGGCTTTCCCACGGGACTATGCCACGTGCCACCTTGGTGGGAGTCGATCCTCGGCGTGAAAGACGAGCCGGTGAAGGGAAAAGAGGTTCCTCTGGAATGGACTGAGACATCTCGGGGACTCTTGGAATGGTGGCACGACCCTGGAGTTCCTCTCGCCGTTCCTGTTGAGAGGGCCTCCTCTTGAGATGCGACGGGAACGCCGGGAACTCTTTCCCGACGAAGCAGGGAAAGGATCCCTCATCTCGAGCTACGAGGCGGAAACGGGGCTCCTCTGGATGTGGGCGGGACCCTCGTGATTCCTCTCGAGTGGAGACGGGTATGTCGGGGAACTTCTTGATTTGCACCAAGGGTGTGAAGGACCCTTTCGAAGTTCCAGAGGTGAGGTGTGATCAGCCTCCAGACGGCTCAGCGGAAATGGGCCTCATCTCGCCTGGAGGGGAGAACCTCCTGGATTTTCTCGAGTTGCGGTAGGTCTTCTCGAGTTACGACGGGGACCTCAGGGACCCGCTCTGGTGGCCTCAGGAAAGGCCAGTCCCCATGCGAGTTGCTAGGGGACCTCTCGGGATACCTCTCCCATCAATTCCGGGGCCTCAGTCCTTGTGTGGAGTCGGGGCCGGAACCTGAGGATTCCTCTCCAGTGTTGCCATGGATCTTGGGGTGCTTCTGAGTCTCCCCAGGGGAGTCAGGCCTCGTCTCGAGTGGGGGCATGCACGTGCGCTTTCCTCCCGAGCTGCAGCAGTAGGGTCACGCTTCCTGTCACGTGGATCAAGGGATCTGTGGCTTTCCCACGAGGCTTTCCCACAGGGCTGTGCCACGTGCCACCTTGGTGGGAGTCGATCCTCGGCGTGAAAGAAGAGCCGGTGAAGGGAAAAGAGGTTCCTCTGGAATGGACTGAGACATCTGGGGGACTCTTGGAATGGTGGCACGACCCTGGAGTTCCTCTCGCCGTTCCTGTTGAGAGGGCCTCCTCTTGAGATGCGACGGGAACGCCGGGAACTCTTTCCCGACGAAGCAGGGAAAGGATCCCTCATCTCGAGCTACGAGGCGGAAACGGGGCTCCTCTGGATGTGGGCGGGACACTCGTGATTCCTCTCGAGTGGAGACGGGTATGTCGGGGAACTTCTTGATTTGCACCAAGGGTGTGAAGGACCCTTTCGAAGTTCCAGAGGTGAGGTGTGATCAGCCTCGAGACGCCTCAGCGGAAATGGGGCCTCATCTCGCCTGGAGGGGAGAACCTCCTGGATTTTCTCATGTTGCGGCAGGTCTTCCCGGTTTACGAATGGGACCTCAGGGACCCGCTCTGGTGGCCTCAGGAAAGGCCAGTCCCCATGCGAGTTGCTAGGGGCCATCTCGGGATTCCTCTCCCGTCCATGCGGGGCTTAAGACCTTGTGTGGAGTCGGGGCCGGAACCCTAGGATTAATCTCCAGTGTTGCCATGGATCTTGGGGTGCTTCTCAGTCTCCCCAGGGGAGTCAGGCCTCGTCTCGAGTGGGGGCATGCACGTGCGCTTTCCACCCGAGCTACAGCAGTAGTGTCACGCTTCCTGTCACGTGGATCAAGGGATCTGTGGCTTTCCCTCGAGGCTGTCCCTCGAGACTTTTCCACTAGGCTTTCCCATGGGGCTATGCCACGTGTCACCTTGGTGGGAGTCGATCCTCGGCGTGAAAGACGAGCCGGTGAAGGGAAAAGAGGTTCCTCTGGAATGGACTGAGACATCTGGGGGACTCTTGGAATGGTGGCACGACCCTGGAGTTCCTCTCGCCGTTCCTGTTGAGAGGGCCTCCTCTTGAGATGCGACGGGAATGCCGGGAACTCTTTCCCAACGAAGCAGGGAAAGGATCCCTCATCTCGAGCTACGAGGCGGAAACGGGGCTCCTCTGGATGTGGGCGGGACCCTCGTGATTCCTCTCGAGTGGAGACGGGTATGTCGGGGAACTTCTTGATTTGCACCAAGGGTGTGAAGGACCCTTTCGAAGTTCCAGAGGTGAGGTGTGATCAGCCTCCAGACGCCTCAGCGGAAATGGGCCTCATCTCGGCTGGAGGGGAGAACCTCCTGAATTTTCTCGAGTTGCGGCAGGTCTTCTTGAATTACGACGGAGACCTCAGGGACCCGCTCTGGTGTCCTCAGGAAAGGCCAGTCCCCATGCGAGTTGCTAGGGACCATCTCGGGATTCCTCTTCCGTCCCTGCCGGGGTTAAGACCTGGTGTGGAGTCGGGGCCGGAACCTGAGGATTCCTCTCCAGTGTTGCCATGGATCTAGGGGTGCTTCTCAGTCTCCCCAGGGGAGTCAGGCATCGTCTCGAGTGGGGGCATGCAAGTGGGCTTTCCTCCCGTACTGAAGCAGTAGTGTCACGCTTCCTGTCACGTGGATCAAGGGATCTGTGGCTTTCCCTCGAGGCTGTCCCTCGAGGCTTTCCCATGAGGCTTTCCCACAGGGCTGTGCCACGTGCCACCTTGGTGGGAGTCGATCCTCGGCGTGAAAGACGAGCCGATGAAGGGAAAAGAGGTTCCTCTGGAATGGACTGAGACATCTGGGGGACTCTTGGAATGGTGGCACGACCCTGGAGTTCCTCTCGCCGTTCCTGTTGAGAGGGCCTCCTCTTGAGATGCGACGGGAACGCCGGGAACTCTTTCCGACGAAGCAGGGAAAGGATCCCTCATCTCGAGCTACGAGGCGGAAACTGGGCTCCTCTGGATGTGGGCGGGACCCTCGTGATTCCTCTCGAGTGGAGACGGGTATGTCGGGGAACTTCTTGATTTGCACCAAGGGTGTGAAGGACCCTTTCGAAGTTCCAGAGGTGAGGTGTGATCAGCCTCGAGACGCCTCAGCGGAAATGGGCCTCATCTCGCCTGGAGGGGAGAACCTCCTGGATTTTCTCGAGTTGCCGCAGGTCTTCCCGAGTTACGAATGGGACCTCAGGGACCCGCTCTGGTGGCCTCAGGAAAGGCCAGTCCCCATGCGAGTTGCTAGGCGACCTCTCGGGATTCCTCTCCCATCCATGCCGGGGCCTCAGTCCTTGTGTGGAGTCGGGGCCGGAACCTGAGGATTCCTCTCCAGTGTTGCCATGGATCTTGGGGTGCTTCTGAGTCTCCCCAGGGGAGTCAGGCCTCGTCTCGAGTGGGGGCATGCACGTGCGCTTTCCTCCCGAGCTGCAGCAGTAGGGTCACGCTTCCTGTCACGTGGATCAAGGGATCTGTGGCTTTCCCACGAGGCTATCCCACAGGGCTGTGCCACGTGCCACCTTGGTGGGAGTCGATCCTCGGCGTGAAAGAAGAGCCGGTGAAGGGAAAAGAGGTTCCTCTGGAATGGACTGAGACATCTGGGGGACTCTTGGAATGGTGGCACGACCCTGGAGTTCCTCTCGCCGTTCCTGTTGAGAGGGCCTCCTCTTGAGATGTGACGGGAACGCCGGGAACTCTTTCCCGACGAAGCAGGGAAAGGATCCCTCATCTCGAGCTACGAGGCGGAAACGGGGCTCCTCTGGATGTGGGCGGGACCCTCGTGATTCCTCTCGAGTGGAGACTGGTATGTCGGGGAACTTCTTGATTTGCACCAAGGGTGGGAAGGACCCTTTCGAAGTTCCAGAGGTGAGGTGTGATCAGCCTCGAGACGCCTCAGCGGAAATGGGCCTCATCTCGCCTGGAGGGGAGAACCTCCTGGATTTTCTCGAGTTGCGGCAGGTCTTCTCGGGTTACGACGGGGACCTCAGGGACCCGCTCTGGTGGCCTCAGGAAAGGCCAGTTCCCATGCGAGTTGCTAGGGGAACTCTCGGAATTCCTCTCCCGTCCATGCCGGGGCATAAGACCTTGTGTTGCGTCGCGGCTGGGACCTGAGGATTCCTCTCCAGTGTTGCCATGGATCTTGGGGTGCTTCTGAGTCTCCCCAGGGGAGTCAGGCCTCGTCTCGAGTGGGGGCATGCACGTGCGCTTTCCTCCTGAGCTGCAGCAGTAGTGTCACGCTTCCTGTCACGTGGATCAAGGGATCTGTGGCTTTCCCTCGAGGCTGTCCCTCGAGGCTTTCCCACGAGGCTTTCCCACAGGGCTGTGCCACGTGCCACCTTGGTGTGAGTCGATCCTTGGCGTGAAAGACGAGCCGGTGAAGGGAAAAGAGGTTCCTCTGGAATGGACTGAGACATCTGGGGGACTCTTGGAATGGTGGCACGACCCTGGAGTTCCTCTCGCTGTTCCTGTTGAGAGGACCTCCTCTTGAGATGCGACGGGAATGCCGGGAAATCTTTCCCGACGAAGCAGGGAAAGGATCCCTCATCTCGAGCTACCAGGCGGAAACGGGGCTGCTCTGGATTTGGGCGGGACCCTCGTGTTTCCCCTCGAGTGGAGACGGGTATGTCGGGGGAACTTCTTGTGTTGCACCAAGGGTGTGAAGGACCCTTTCGAAGTTCCAGAGGGGAGGTGTGATCAGCCTCGAGACGCCTCAGCGGAAATGGGCCTCATCTCGCCTGGAGGGGAGAACCTCCTGGATTTTGTCGAGTTGCGGCAGGTCTTCTCGAGTTACGACGGGGACCTCAGGGACCCGCTCTGGTGGCCTCAGGAAAGGCCAGTCCCCATGCGAGTTGCTAGGCGACCTCTCGGGATTCCTCTCCCATCCATGCCGGGGCCTCAGTCCTTGTGTGGAGTCGCGGCCGGAACCTGAGGATTCCTCTCCAGTGTTGCCATGGATCTTGGGGTGCTTCTGAGTCTCCCCAGGGGAGTCAGGCCTCGTCTCGAGTGGGGGCATGCACGTGTGCTTTCCTCCCGAGCGGCAGCAGTAGGGTCACGCTTCCTGTCACGTGGATCAAGGGATCTGTGGCTTTCCCACGAGGCTATCCCACAGGGCTGTGCCACGTGCCACCTTGGTGGGAGTCGATCCTCGGCGTGAAAGAAGAGCCGGTGAAGGGAAAAGAGGTTCCTCTGGAATGGACTGAGACATCTGGGGGACTCTTGGAATGGTGGCACGACCCTGGAGTTCCTCTCGCCGTTCCTGTTGAGAGGGCCTCCTCTTGAGATGTGACGGGAACGCCGGGAACTCTTTCCCGACGAAGCAGGGAAAGGATCCCTCATCTCGAGCTACGAGGCGGAAACGGGGCTCCTCTGGATGTGGGCGGGACCCTCGTGATTCCTCTCGAGTGGAGACGGGTATGTCGGGGAACTTCTTGATTTGCACCAAGGGTGGGAAGGACCCTTTCGAAGTTCCAGAGGTGAGGTGTGATCAGCCTCGAGACGCCTCAGCGGAAATGGGCCTCATCTCGCCTGGAGGGGAGAACCTCCTGGATTTTCTCGAGTTGCGGCAGGTCTTCTCGAGTTACGACGGGGACCTCAGGGACCCGCTCTGGTGGCCTCAGGAAAGGCCAGTTCCCATGCGAGTTGCTAGGGGAACTCTCGGAATTCCTCTCCCGTCCATGCCGGGGCATAAGACCTTGTGTTGCGTCGGGGCCGGGACCTGAGGATTCCTCTCCAGTGTTGCCATGGATCTTGGGGTGCTTCTGAGTCTCCCCAGGGGAGTCAGGCCTTGTCTCGAGTGGGGGCATGCACGTGCGCTTTCCTCCTGAGCTGCAGCAGTAGTGTCACGCTTCCTGTCACGTGGATCAAGGGATCTGTGGCTTTTTCTCTAGGCTTTTGCTCAAGGCTTTCCCACGAGGCTTTGCCACAGGGCTGTGCCACGTGTCACCTTGGTTTGAGTCGATCCTCAGCGTGAAAGACGAGCCTGTGAAGGGAAAAGAGGTTCCTCTGGAATGGACTGAGACATCTGGGGGACTCTTGGAATGGTGGCATGACCCTGGAGTTCCTCTCGCCGTTCCTGTTGAGAGGACCTCCTCTTGAGATGCGACGGGAAGGCCGGGATCACTTTCCCGACGAAGCAGGGAAAGGATCCCTCATCTCGAGCTATGAGGCGGAAACGGGGCTCCTCTGGATGTGGGTGGGACCCTCGTGTTTCCTCTCGAGGGGAGACGGGTATGTCGGGGACCTTCTTGATTTGCACCAAGGGTGTGAAGAACCCTTTCGAAGTTCCAGAGGTGAGGTGTGATCAGCCTCGAGACGCCTCAGCGGAAATGGGCCTCATCTCGCCTGGAGGGGAGAACCTCCTGGATTTTCTCGAGTTGAGGCAGGTCTTCTCGAGTTACGACGGGGACCTCAGGGACCCGCTCTGGTGGCCTCAGGAAAGGCCAGTCCCCATGCGAGTTGCTAGGGGACCTCTCGGGATTCCTCTCCCATCCATGCTGGTGCCTCAGTCCTTGTGTGGAGTCGGGGCCGGAACCTGAGGATTCCTCTCCAGTGTTGCCATGGATCTTGGGGTGCTTCTGAGTCTCCCCAGGGGAGTCAGGCCTCGCCTCAAGTGGAGGCATGCACGTGGGCTTCCCTCCCGATCTGCAGCAGTAGTGTCACGCTTCCTGTCACGTGGATCAAGGGATCTGTGTCTTTCCCTCGAGGCTGTCCCTCGAGGCTTTCCCACGAGGCTTTCCCACAGGGCTGTGCCACGTGCCACCTTGGTGTGAGTCGATCCTCGGCGTGAAAGACGAGCCGGTGAAGGGAAAAGAGGTTCCTCTGGAATGGACTGAGACATCTGGGGGACTCTTGGAATGGTGGCACGACCCTGGAGTTCCTCTCGCCGTTCCTGTTGAGAGGGCCTCCTCTTGAGATGCGACAGGAAGGCCGGGAACTCTTTCCCGACGAAGCAGGGAAAGGATCCCTCATCTCGAGCTACGAGGCGGAAACGGGGCTCCTCTGGATGTGGGCGGGACCCTCGTGATTCCTCTCGAGTGGAGACGGGTATGTCGGGGAACTTCTTGATTTGCACCAAGGGTGTGAAGGACCCTTTCGAAGTTCCAGAGGTGAGGTGTGATCAGCCTCGAGACGCCTCAGCGGAAATGGGCCTCATCTCGCCTGGAGGGGAGAACCTCCTGGATTTTCTCGAGTTGCGGCAGGTCTTCTCGAGTTACGACGGTGACCTCAGGAACCCGCTCTGGTGGCCTCAGGAAAGGCCAGTCCCCTTGCGAGTTGCTAGGGGACCTCTCGGGATTCCTCTCCCATCCATGCCGGGGCCTCAGTCCTTGTGTGGAGTCGGGACCGGAAACTAAGGATTCCTCTCCAGTGTTGCCATGGATCTTGGGGTGCTTCTGAGTCTCCCCAGGGGAGTCAGGCCTCATCTCGAATGGGGGCATGCACGTGCGCTTTCCTCCCGTGCTGCAGCAGTAGTGTCACGCTTCCTGTCACGTGGATCAAGGGATCTGTGGCTTTCCCTCGAGGCTGTCCCTCGAGGCTTTCCCACGAGGCTTTCCCACAGGGCTGTGCCACGTGCCACCTTGGTGTGAGTCGATCCTCGGCGTGAAAGACAGGCCGGTGAAGGGAAAAGAGGTTCCTCTGGAATGGACTGAGACATCTGGGGGACACTTGGAATGGTGGCACGACCCTGGAGTTCCTCTCGCCGTTCCTGTTGAGAGGGCCTCCTCTTGAGATGCGACGGGAACGCCGGGAAATCTTTCCCGACGAAGCAGGGAAAGGATCCCTCATCTCGAGCTACGAGGCGAAAACGGGGCTCCTCTGGATGTGGGCGGGACCCTCGTGATTCCTCTCGAGTGGAGACGGGTATGTCGGGGAACTTCTTGATTTGCACCAAGGGTGTGAAGGACCCTTTCGAAGTTCCAGAGGTGAGGTGTGATCAGCCTCGAGACGCCTCAGCGGAAATGGGCCTCATCTCGCCTGGAGGGGAGAACCTCCTGGATTTTCTCGAGTTGCGGCAGGTCTTCTCGAGTTACGACGGGGACCTCAGGGACCCGCTCTGGTGGACTCAGGAAAGGCCAGTTCCCATGCGAGTTGCTAGGGGAACTCTCGGAATGCCTCTCCCGTCCATGCCCGGGCATAAGACCTTGTGTGGAGTCGGGGCCGGGACCTGAGGATTCCTCTCCAGTGTTGCCATGGATCTTGGGGTGCTTCTGAGTCTCCCCAGGGTAGTCAGGCCTCGTCTCGAGTGGGGGCATGCACGTGCGCTTTCCTCCTGAGCTGCAGCAGTAGTGTCACGCTTCCTGTCACGTGGATCAAGGGATCTGTGGCTTTTTCTCGAGGCTTTTGCTCAAGGCTTTCCCACGAGGCTTTCCCACAGGGCTGTGCCACGTGCCACCTTGGTGTGAGTCGATCCTCGGCGTGAAAGACGAGCCGGTGAAGGGAAAAGAGGTTCCTCTGGAATGGACTGAGACATCTGGGGGACTCTTGGAATGGTGGCACGACCCTGGAGTTCCTCTCGCTGTTCCTGTTGAGAGGACCTCCTCTTGAGATGCGACGGGAATGCCGGGAAATCTTTCCCGACGAAGCAGGGAAAGGATCCCTCATCTCGAGCTACGAGGTGGAAACGGGGCTGCTCTGGATTTGGGCGGGACCCTCGTGTTTCCTCTCGAGTGGAGACGGGTATGTCGGGGAACTTCTTGATTTGCACCAAGGGTGTGAAGGACCCTTTCGAAGTTCCAGAGGTGAGGTGTGATCAGCCTCGAGACGCCTCAGCGGAAATGGGCCTCATCTCGCCTGGAGGGGAGAACCTCCTGGATTTTCTCGAGTTGCGGCAGGTCTTCTCGAGTTACGACGGGGACCTCAGGGACCCGCTCTGGTGGCCTCAGGAAAGGCCAGTTCCCATGCGAGTTGCTAGGGGAACTCTCGGAATTCCTCTCCCGTCCATGCCGGGGCATAAGACCTTGTGTTGCGTCGGGGCCGGGACCTGAGGATTCCTCTCCAGTGTTGCCATGGATCTTGGGGTGCTTCTGAGTCTCCCCAGGGGAGTCAGGCCTCGTCTCGAGTGGGGGCGTGCACGTGCGCTTTCCTCCTGGGCTGCAGCAGTAGTGTCACGCTTCCTGTCACGTGGATCAAGGGATCTGTGGCTTTTTCTCGAGGCTTTTGCTCAAGGCTTTCCCACGAGGCTTTGCCACAGGGCTGTGCCACGTGTCACCTTGGTTTGAGTCGATCCTCAGCGTGAAAGACGAGCCTGTGAAGGGAAAAGAGGTTCCTCTGGAATGGACTGAGACATCTGGGGGACTCTTGGAATGGTGGCATGACCCTGGAGTTCCTCTCGCCGTTCCTGTTGAGAGGACCTCCTCTTGAGATGCGACGGGAAGGCCGGGATCACTTTCCCGACGAAGCAGGGAAAGGATCCCTCATCTCGAGCTATGAGGCGGAAACGGGGCTCCTCTGGATGTGGGTGGGACCCTCGTGTTTCCTCTCGAGGGGAGACGGGTATGTCGGGGACCTTCTTGATTTGCACC
Source organism: Budorcas taxicolor (assembly GCF_023091745.1). Lineage (NCBI taxonomy): Eukaryota > Metazoa > Chordata > Mammalia > Artiodactyla > Bovidae > Budorcas > Budorcas taxicolor. The sequence goes on along the minus strand of NW_026291642.1, from coordinate 1,207,194 downwards.
AAGGGTGTGAAGAACCCTTTCGAAGTTCCAGAGGTGAGGTGTGATCAGCCTCGAGACGCCACAGCGGAAATGGGCCTCATCTCGCCTGGAGGGGAGAACCTCCTGGATTTTCTCGAGTTGAGGCAGGTCTTCTCGAGTTACGACGGGGACCTCAGGGACCCGCTCTGGTGGCCTCAGGAAAGGCCAGTCCCCATGCGAGTTGCTAGGGGACCTCTAGGGATTCCTCTCCCATCCATGCTGGTGCCTCAGTCCTTGTGTGGAGTCGGGGCCGGAACCTGAGGATTCCTCTCCAGTGTTGCCATGGATCTTGGGGTGCTTCTGAGTCTCCCCAGGGGAGTCAGGCCTCGCCTCAAGTGGAGGCATGCACGTGCGCTTCCCTCCCGATCTGCAGCAGTAGTGTCACGCTTCCTGTCACGTGGATCAAGGGATCTGTGGCTTTCCCTCGAGGCTGTCCCTCGAGGCTTTCCCACGAGGCTTTCCCACAGGGCTGTGCCACGTGCCACCTTGGTGTGAGTCGATCCTCGGCGTGAAAGACGAGCCGCTGAAGGGAAAAGAGGTTCCTCTGGAATGGACTGAGACATCTGGGGGACTCTTGGAATGGTGGCACGACCCTGGAGTTCCTCTCGCCGTTCCTGTTGAGAGGGCCTCCTCTTGAGATGCGACAGGAAGGCCGGGAACTCTTTCCCGACGAAGCAGGGAAAGGATCCCTCATCTCGAGCTACGAGGCGGAAACGGGGCTCCTCTGGATGTGGGCGGGACCCTCGTGATTCCTCTCGAGTGGAGACGGGTATGTCGGGGAACTTCTTGATTTGCACCAAGGGTGTGAAGGACCCTTTCGAAGTTCCAGAGGTGAGGTGTGATCAGCCTCGAGACGCCTCAGCGGAAATGGGCCTCATCTCGCCTGGAGGGGAGAACCTCCTGGATTTTCTCGAGTTGCGGCAGGTCTTCTCGAGTTACGACGGGGACCTCAGGAACCCGCTCTGGTGGCCTCAGGAAAGGCCAGTCCCCATGCGAGTTGCTAGGGGACCTCTCGGGATTCCTCTCCCATCCATGCCGGGGCCTCAGTCCTTGTGTGGAGTCGGGACCGGAAACTAAGGATTCCTCTCCAGTGTTGCCATGGATCTTGGGGTGCTTCTGAGTCTCCCCAGGGGAGTCAGGCCTCATCTCGAGTGGGGGCATGCACGTGCGCTTTCCTCCCGTGCTGCAGCAGTAGTGTCACGCTTCCTGTCACGTGGATCAAGGGATCTGTGGCTTTCCCTCGAGGCTGTCCCTCGAGGCTTTCCCACGAGGCTTTCCCACAGGGCTGTGCCACGTGCCACCTTGGTGTGAGTCGATCCTCGGCGTGAAAGACAGGCCGGTGAAGGGAAAAGAGGTTCCTCTGGAATGGACTGAGACATCTGGGGGACACTTGGAATGGTGGCACGACCCTGGAGTTCCTCTCGCCGTTCCTGTTGAGAGGGCCTCCTCTTGAGATGCGACGGGAACGCCGGGAACTCTTTCCCGACGAAGCAGGGAAAGGATCCCTCATCTCGAGCTACGAGGCGGAAACGGGGCTCCTCTGGATGTGGGCGGGACCCTCGTGATTCCTCTCCAGTGGAGACGGGTATGTCGGGGAACTTCTTGATTTGCACCAAGGGTGTGAAGGACCCTTTCGAAGTTCCAGAGGTGAGGTGTGATCAGCCTCGAGACGCCTCAGCGGAAATGGGCCTCATCTCGCTTGGAGGGGAGAACCTCCTGGATTTTCTCGAGTTGCGGCAGGTCTTCTCGAGTTACGACGGGGACCTCAGGGACCCGCTCTGGTGGACTCAGGTAAGGCCAGTTCCCATGCGAGTTGCTAGGGGAACTCTCGGAATGCCTCTCCCGTCCATGCCGGGGCATAAGACCTTGTGTGGAGTCGGGGCCGGAACCTGAGGATTGCTCTCCAGTGTTGCCATGGATCTTGGGGTGCTTCTGAGTCTCCCCAGGGGAGTCAGGCCTCGTCTCGAGTGGGGGCATGCACGTGCGCTTTCCTCCTGAGCTGCAGCAGCAGTGTCACGCTTCCTGTCACGTGGATCAAGGGATCTGTGGCTTTCCCTCGAGGCTGTCCCTCGAGGCTTTCCCACGAGGCTTTCCCACAGGGCTGTGCCACGTGTCACCTTGGTTTGAGTCGATCCTCAGCGTGAAAGACGAGCCGGTGAAGGGAAAAGAGGTTCCTCTGGAATGGACTGAGACATCTGGGGGACTCTTGGAATGGTGGCATGACCCTGGAGTTCCTCTCGCCGTTCCTGTTGAGAGGACCTCCTCTTGAGATGCGACGGGAAGGCCGGGATCACTTTCCCGACGAAGCAGGGAAAGGATCCCTCATCTCGAGCTACGAGGCGGAAACGGGGCTCCTCTGGATGTGGGTGGGACCCTCGTGTTTCCTCTCGAGGGGAGACGGGTATGTCGGGGACCTTCTTGATTTGCAACAAGGGTGTGAATAACCCTTTCGAAGTTCCAGAGGTGAGGTGTGATCAGCCTCGAGACGCCTCAGCGGAAATGGGCCTCATCTCGCCTGGAGGGGAGAACCTCCTGGATTTTCTCGAGTTGCGGCAGGTCTTCTCGATTTACGACGGGGACCTCAGGGACCCGCTCTGGTGGCCTCAGGAATGGCCAGTCCCCATGCGAGTTGCTAGGGGACCTCTCGGGATTCCTCTCCCGTCCATGCCGGGGCCTCAGTCCTTGTGTGGAGTCGGGGCCGGAACCTGAGGATTCCTCTCCAGTGTTGCCATGGATCTTGGGGTGCTTCTGAGTCTCCCCAGGGGAGTCAGGCCTCGTCTCGAGTGGGGGCACGCACGTGCGCTTTCCTCCCGAGCTGCAGCAGTAGTGTCACGCTTCCTGTCACGTGGATCAAGGGATCTGTGGCTTTCCCTCGAGGCTGTCCCTCGAGGCTTTCCCACGAGGCTTTCCCACAGGGCTGTGCCACGTGCCACCTTGGTGTGAGTCGATCCTCGGCGTGAAAGACGAGCCGGTGAAGGGAAAAGAGGTTCCTCTGGAATGGACTGAGACATCTGGGGGACTCTTGGAATGGTGGCACGACCCTGGAGTTCCTCTCGCCGTTCCTGTTGAGAGGGCCTCCTCTTGAGATGCGACGGGAACGCCGGGAACTCTTTCCCGACGAAGCAGGGAAAGGATCCCTCATCTCGAGCTACGAGGCGGAAACGGGGCTCCTCTGGATGTGGGCGGGACCCTCGTGATTCCTCTCGAGTGGAGACGGCTAGGTCGGGGAACTTCTTGATTTGCACCAAGGGTGTGAAGGACCCTTTCGAAGTTCCAGAGGTGAGGTGTGATCAGCCTCGAGACGCCTCAGCGGAAATGGGCCTCATCTCGCCTGGAGGGGAGAACCTCCTGGATTTTCTCGAGTTGCGGCAGGTCTTCTCGAGTTACGACGGGGACCTCAGGAACCCGCTCTGGTGGCCTCAGGAAAGGCCAGTCCCCATGCGAGTTGCTAGGGGACCTCTCGGGATTCCTCTCCCATCCATGCCGGGGCCTCAGTCCTTGTGTGGAGTCGGGACCGGAAACTAAGGATTCCTCTCCAGTGTTGCCATGGATCTTGGGGTGCTTCTGAGTCTCCCCAGGGGAGTCAGGCCTCATCTCGAGTGGGGGCATGCACGTGCGCTTTCCTCCCGTGCTGCAGCAGTAGTGTCACGCTTCCTGTCACGTGGATCAAGGGATCTGTGGCTTTCCCTCGAGGCTGTCCCTCGAGGCTTTCCCACGAGGCTTTCCCACAGGGCTGTGCCACGTGCCACCTTGGTGTGAGTCGATCCTCGGCGTGAAAGACAGGCCGGTGAAGGGAAAAGAGGTTCCTCTGGAATGGACTGAGACATCTGGGGGACACTTGGAATGGTGGCACGACCCTGGAGTTCCTCTCGCCGTTCCTGTTGAGAGGGCCTCCTCTTGAGATGCGACGGGAACGCCGGGAACTCTTTCCCGACGAAGCAGGGAAAGGATCCCTCATCTCGAGCTACGAGGCGGAAACGGGGCTCCTCTGGATGTGGGCGGGACCCTCGTGATTCCTCTCCAGTGGAGACGGGTATGTCGGGGAACTTCTTGATTTGCACCAAGGGTGTGAAGGACCCTTTCGAAGTTCCAGAGGTGAGGTGTGATCAGCCTCGAGACGCCTCAGCGGAAATGGGCCTCATCTCGCTTGGAGGGGAGAACCTCCTGGATTTTCTCGAGTTGCGGCAGGTCTTCTCGAGTTACGACGGGGACCTCAGGGACCCGCTCTGGTGGACTCAGGTAAGGCCAGTTCCCATGCGAGTTGCTAGGGGAACTCTCGGAATGCCTCTCCCGTCCATGCCGGGGCATAAGACCTTGTGTGGAGTCGGGGCCGGAACCTGAGGATTGCTCTCCAGTGTTGCCATGGATCTTGGGGTGCTTCTGAGTCTCCCCAGGGGAGTCAGGCCTCGTCTCGAGTGGGGGCATGCACGTGCGCTTTCCTCCTGAGCTGCAGCAGCAGTGTCACGCTTCCTGTCACGTGGATCAAGGGATCTGTGGCTTTCCCTCGAGGCTGTCCCTCGAGGCTTTCCCACGAGGCTTTCCCACAGGGCTGTGCCACGTGTCACCTTGGTTTGAGTCGATCCTCAGCGTGAAAGACGAGCCGGTGAAGGGAAAAGAGGTTCCTCTGGAATGGACTGAGACATCTGGGGGACTCTTGGAATGGTGGCATGACCCTGGAGTTCCTCTCGCCGTTCCTGTTGAGAGGACCTCCTCTTGAGATGCGACGGGAAGGCCGGGATCACTTTCCCGACGAAGCAGGGAAAGGATCCCTCATCTCGAGCTACGAGGCGGAAACGGGGCTCCTCTGGATGTGGGTGGGACCCTCGTGTTTCCTCTCGAGGGGAGACGGGTATGTCGGGGACCTTCTTGATTTGCAACAAGGGTGTGAATAACCCTTTCGAAGTTCCAGAGGTGAGGTGTGATCAGCCTCGAGACGCCTCAGCGGAAATGGGCCTCATCTCGCCTGGAGGGGAGAACCTCCTGGATTTTCTCGAGTTGCGGCAGGTCTTCTCGATTTACGACGGGGACCTCAGGGACCCGCTCTGGTGGCCTCAGGAATGGCCAGTCCCCATGCGAGTTGCTAGGGGACCTCTCGGGATTCCTCTCCCGTCCATGCCGGGGCCTCAGTCCTTGTGTGGAGTCGGGGCCGGAACCTGAGGATTCCTCTCCAGTGTTGCCATGGATCTTGGGGTGCTTCTGAGTCTCCCCAGGGGAGTCAGGCCTCGTCTCGAGTGGGGGCACGCACGTGCGCTTTCCTCCCGAGCTGCAGCAGTAGTGTCACGCTTCCTGTCACGTGGATCAAGGGATCTGTGGCTTTCCCTCGAGGCTGTCCCTCGAGGCTTTCCCACGAGGCTTTCCCACAGGGCTGTGCCACGTGCCACCTTGGTGTGAGTCGATCCTCGGGGTGAAAGACGAGCCGGTGAAGGGAAAAGAGGTTCCTCTGGAATGGACTGAGACATCTGGGGGACTCTTGGAATGGTGGCACGACCCTGGAGTTCCTCTCGCCGTTCCTGTTGAGAGGGCCTCCTCTTGAGATGCGACGGGAACGCCGGGAACTCTTTCCCGACGAAGCAGGGAAAGGATCCCTCATCTCGAGCTACGAGGCGGAAACGGGGCTCCTCTGGATGTGGGCGGGACCCTCGTGATTCCTCTCGAGTGGAGACGGCTAGGTCGGGGAACTTCTTGATTTGCACCAAGGGTGTGAAGGACCCTTTCGAAGTTCCAGAGGTGAGGTGTGATCAGCCTCGAGACGCCTCAGCGGAAATGGGCCTCATCTCGCCTGGAGGGGAGAACCTCCTGGATTTTCTCGAGTTGCGGCAGGTCTTCTCGATTTACGACGGGGACCTCAGGGACCCGCTCTGGTGGCCTCAGGAAAGGCCAGTCCCCATGCGAGTTGCTAGGGGACCTCTCGGGATTCCTCTCCCGTCCATGCCGGGGCCTCAGTCCTTGTGTGGAGTCGGGGCCGGAACCTGAGGATTCCTCTCCAGTGTTGCCATGGATCTTGGGGTGCTTCTGAGTCTCCCCAGGGGAGTCAGGCCTCGTCTCGAGTGGGGGCACGCACGTGCGCTTTCCTCCCGAGCTGCAGCAGTAGTGTCACGCTTCCTGTCACGTGGATCAAGGGATCTGTGGCTTTCCCTCGAGGCTGTCCCTCGAGGCTTTCCCACGAGGCTTTCCCACAGGGCTGTGCCACGTGCCACCTTGGTGTGAGTCGATCCTCGGCGTGAAAGACGAGCCGGTGAAGGGAAAAGAGGTTCCTCTGGAATGGACTGAGACATCTGGGGGACTCTTGGAATGGTGGCACGACCCTGGAGTTCCTCTCGCCGTTCCTGTTGAGAGGGCCTCCTCTTGAGATGCGACGGGAACGCCGGGAACTCTTTCCCGACGAAGCAGGGAAAGGATCCCTCATCTCGAGCTACGAGGCGGAAACGGGGCTCCTCTGGATGTGGGCGGGACCCTCGTGATTCCTCTCGAGTGGAGACGGCTCTGTCGGGGAACTTCTTGATTTGCACCAAGGGTGTGAAGGACCCTTTCGAAGTTCCAGAGGTGAGGTGTGATCAGCCTCGAGACGCCTCAGCGGAAATGGGCCTCATCTCGCCTGGAGGGGAGAACCTCCTGGATTTTCTCGAGTTGCGGCAGGTCTTCTCGAGTTACGACGGGGACCTCAGGGACCCGCTCTGGTGGCCTCAGGAAAGGCCAGTCCCCATGCGAGTTGCTAGGGGACCTCTCGGGATTCCTCTCCCGTCCATGCCGGGGCCTCAGTCCTTGTGTGGAGTCGGGGCCGGAACCTGAGGATTCCTCTCCAGTGTTGCCATGGATCTTGGGGTGCTTCTGAGTCTCCCCAGGGGAGTCAGGCCGCGTCTCGAGTGGGGGCACGCACGTGCGCTTTCCTCCCGAGCTGCAGCAGTAGTGTCACGCTTCCTGTCACGTGGATCAAGGGATCTGTGGCTTTCCCTCGAGGCTGTCCCTCGAGGCTTTCCCACGAGGCTTTCCCACAGGGCTGTGCCACGTGCCACCTTGGTGTGAGTCGATCCTCGGCGTGAAAGACGAGCCGGTGAAGGGAAAAGAGGTTCCTCTGGAATGGACTGAGACATCTGGGGGACTCTTGGAATGGTGGCACGACCCTGGAGTTCCTCTCGCCGTTCCTGTTGAGAGGGCCTCCTCTTGAGATGCGACGGGAACGCCGGGAACTCTTTCCCGACGAAGCAGGGAAAGGATCCCTCATCTCGAGCTACGAGGCGGAAACGGGGCTCCTCTGGATGTGGGCGGGACCCTCGTGATTCCTCTCGAGTGGAGACGGCTAGGTCGGCGAACTTCTTGATTTGCACCAAGGGTGTGAAGGACCCTTTCGAAGTTCCAGAGGTGAGGTGTGATCAGCCTCGAGACGCCTCAGCGGAAATGGGCCTCATCTCGCCTGGAGGGGAGAACCTCCTGGATTTTCTCGAGTTGCGGCAGGTCTTCTCGAGTTACGACGGGGACCTCAGGGACCCGCTCTGGTGGCCTCAGGAAAGGCCAGTCCCCATGCGAGTTGCTAGGGGACCTCTCGGGATTCCTCTCCCGTCCATGCCGGGGCCTCAGTCCTTGTGTGGAGTCGGGGCCGGAACCTGAGGATTCCTCTCCAGTGTTGCCATGGATCTTGGGGTGCTTCTGAGTCTCCCCAGGGGAGTCAGGCCTCGTCTCGAGTGGGGGCACGCACGTGCGCTTTCCTCCCGAGCTGCAGCAGTAGTGTCACGCTTCCTGTCACGTGGATCAAGGGATCTGTGGCTTTCCCTCGAGGCTGTCCCTCGAGGCTTTCCCACGAGGCTTTCCCACAGGGCTGTGCCACGTGCCACCTTGGTGTGAGTCGATCCTCGGCGTGAAAGACGAGCCGGTGAAGGGAAAAGAGGTTCCTCTGGAATGGACTGAGATATCTGGGGGACTCTTGGAATGGTGGCACGACCCTGGAGTTCCTCTCGCCGTTCCTGTTGAGAGGGCCTCCTCTTGAGATGCGACGGGAACGCCGGGAACTCTTTCCCGACGAAGCAGGGAAAGGATCCCTCATCTCGAGCTACGAGGCAGAAACGGGGCTCCTCTGGATGTGGGCGGGACCCTCGTGATTCCTCTCGAGTGGAGACGGGTATGTCGGGGAACTTGTTGATTTGCACCAAGGGTGTGAAGGACCCTTTCGAAGTTCCAGAGGTGAGGTGTGATCAGCCTCGAGACGCCTCAGCGGAAATGGGCCTCATCTCGCCTGGAGGGGAGAACCTCCTGGATTTTCTCGAGTTGCGGCAGGTCTTCTCGAGTTACGACGGGGACCTCAGGGACCCGCTCTGGTGGCCTCAGGAAAGGCCAGTCCCCATGCGAGTTGCTAGGGGACCTCTCGGGATTCCTCTCCCGTCCATGCCGGGGCCTCAGTCCTTGTGTGGAGTCGGGGCCGGAACCTGAGGATTCCTCTCCAGTGTTGCCATGGATCTTGGGGTGCTTCTGAGTCTCCCCAGGGGAGTCAGGCCTCGTCTCGAGTGGGGGCACGCACGTGCGCTTTCCTCCCGAGCTGCAGCAGTAGTGTCACGCTTCCTGTCACGTGGATCAAGGGATCTGTGGCTTTCCCTCGAGGCTGTCCCTCGAGGCTTTCCCACGAGGCTTTCCCACAGGGCTGTGCCACGTGCCACCTTGGTGTGAGTCGATCCTCGGCGTGAAAGACGAGCCGGTGAAGGGAAAAGAGGTTCCTCTGGAATGGACTGAGACATCTGGGGGACTCTTGGAATGGTGGCACGACCCTGGAGTTCCTCTCGCCGTTCCTGTTGAGAGGGCCTCCTCTTGAGATGCGACGGGAACGCCGGGAACTCTTTCCCGACGAAGCAGGGAAAGGATCCCTCATCTCGAGCTACGAGGCGGAAACGGGGCTCCTCTGGATGTGGGCGGGACCCTCGTGATTCCTCTCGAGTGGAGACGGGTATGTCGGGGAACTTCTTGATTTGCACCAAGGGTGTGAAGGACCCTTTCGAAGTTCCAGAGGTGAGGTGTGATCAGCCTCGAGACGCCTCAGCGGAAATGGGCCTCATCTCGCCTGGAGGGGAGAACCTCCTGGATTTTCTCGAGTTGCGGCAGGTCTTCTCGAGTTACGACGGGGACCTAAGGGACCCGCTCTGGTGGCCTCAGGAAAGGCCAGTCCCCATGCGAGTTGCTAGGGGACCTCTCGGGATTCCTCTCCCGTCCATGCCGGGGCCTCAGTCCTTGTGTGGAGTCGGGGCCGGAACCTGAGGATTCCTCTCCAGTGTTGCCATGGATCTTGGGGTGCTTCTGAGTCTCCCCAGGGGAGTCAGGCCTCGTCTCGAGTGGGGGCATGCACGTGCGCTTTCCTCCCGAGCTGCAGCAGTAGTGTCACGCTTCCTGTCACGTGGATCAAGGGATCTGTGGCTTTCCCTCGAGGCTGTCGCTCGAGGCTTTCCCACGAGGCTTTCCCACAGGGCTGTGCCACGTGCCACCTTGGTGTGAGTCGATCCTCGGCGTGAAAGACAAGCCGGTGAAGGGAAAAGAGGTTCCTCTGGAATGGACTGAGACATCTGGGGGACTCTTGGAATGGTGGCACGACCCTGGAGTTCCTCTCGCCGTTCCTGTTGAGAGGGCCTCCTCTTGAGATGCGACGGGAACGCCGGGAACTCTTTCCCGACGAAGCAGGGAAAGGATCCCTCATCTAGAGCTACGAGGCGGAAACGGGACTCCTCTGGATGTGGGCGGGACCCATGTGATGCCTCTCGAGTGGAGACGGCTAGGTCGGGGAACTTCTTGATTTGCACCAAGGGTGTGAAGGACCCTTTCGAAGTTCCAGAGGTGAGGTGTGATCAGCCTCGAGACGCCTCAGCGGAAATGGGCCTCATCTCGCCTGGAGGGGAGAACCTCCTGGATTTTCTCGAGTTGCGGCAGGTCTTCTCGAGTTACGACGGGGACCACAGGGACCCGCTCTGGTGGCCTCAGGAAAGGCCAGTCCCCATGCGAGTTGCTAGGGGACCTCTCTGGATTCCTCTACCGTCCATGCAGGGGCCTCAGTCCTTGTGTGGAGTCGGGGCCGGAACCTGAGGATTCCTCTCCAGTGTTGCCATGGATCTTGGGGTGCTTCTGAGTCTCCCCAGGGGAGTCAGGCCTCGTCTCGAGTGGGGGCATGCACGTGCGCTTTCCTCCCGAGCTGCAGCAGTAGTGTCACGCTTCCTGTCACGTGGATCAAGGGATCTGTGGCTTTCCCTCGAGGCTGTCCCTCGAGGCTTTCCCACGAGGCTTTCCCACAGGGCTGTGCCACGTGCCACCTTGGTGTGAGTCGATCCTCGGCGTGAAAGACAAGCCGGTGAAGGGAAAAGTGGTTCCTCTGGAATGGACTGAGACATCTGGGGGACTCTTGGAATGGTGGCACGACCCTGGAGTTCCTCTCGCCGTTCCTGTTGAGAGGGCCTCCTCTTGAGATGCGACGGGAACGCCGGGAACTCTTTCCCGACGAAGCAGGGAAAGGATCCCTCATCTCGAGCTACGAGGCGGAAACGGGGCTCCTCTGGATGTGGGCGGGACCCTCGTGATTCCTCTCGAGTGGAGACGGCTAGGTCGGGGAACTTCTTGATTTGCACCAAGGGTGTGAAGGACCCTTTCGAAGTTCCAGAGGTGAGGTGTGATCAGCCTCGAGACGCCTCAGCGGAAATGGGCCTCATCTCGCCTGGAGGGGAGAACCTCCTGGATTTTCTCGAGTTGCGGCAGGTCTTCTCGAGTTACGACGGGGACCTCAGGGACCCGCTCTGGTGGCCTCAGGAAAGGCCAGTCCCCATGCGAGTTGCTAGGGGACCTCTCGGGATTCCTCTCCCGTCCATGCCGGGGCCTCAGTCCTTGTGTGGAGTCGGGGCCGGAACCTGAGGATTCCTCTCCAGTGTTGCCATGGATCTTGGGGTGCTTCTGAGTCTCCCCAGGGGAGTCAGGCCTCGTCTCGAGTGGGGGCATGCACGTGCGCTTTCCTCCCGAGCTGCAGCAGTAGTGTCACGCTTCCTGTCACGTGGATCAAGGGATCTGTGGCTTTCCCTCGAGGCTGTCCCTCGAGGCTTTCCCACGAGGCTTTCCCACAGGGCTGTGCCACGTGCCACCTTGGTGTGAGTCGATCCTCGGCGTGAAAGACGAGCTGGTGAAGGGAAAAGAGGTTCCTCTGGAATGGACTGAGACATCTGGGGGACTCTTGGAATGGTGGCACGACCCTTGAGTTCCTCTCGCCGTTCCTGTTGAGAGGGCCTCCTCTTGAGATGCGACGGGAACGCCGGGAACTCTTTCCCGACGAAGCAGGGAAAGGATCCCTCATCTCGAGCTACGAGGCGGAAACGGGGCTCCTCTGGATGTGGGCGGGACCCTCGTGATTCCTCTCGAGTGGAGACGGGTATGTCGAGGAACTTCTTGATTTGCACCAAGGGTGTGAAGGACCCTTTCGAAGTTCCAGAGGGGAGGTGTGATCAGCCTCGAGACGCCTCGGTGGAAATGGGCCTCATCTCGCCTGGAGGGGAGAACCTCCTGGATTTTCTCGAGTTGCGGCAGGTCTTCTCGAGTTACGACGGGGACCACAGGGACCCGCTCTGGTGGCCTCAGGAAAGGCCAGTCCCCATGCGAGTTGCTAGGGGACCTCTCGGGATTCCTCTCCCGTCCATGCCGGGGCCTCAGTCCTTGTGTGGAGTCGGGGCCGGAACCTGAGGATTCCTCTCCAGTGTTGCCATGGATCTTGGGGTGCTTCTGAGTCTCCCCAGGGGAGTCAGCCCTCGTCTCGAGTGGGGGCTTGCACGTGCGCTTTCCTCCCGAGCTGCAGCAGTAGTGTCACGCTTCCTGTCACGTGGATCAAGGGATTTGTGGCTTTCCCTCGAGGCTCTCCCTCGAGGCTTTCCCACGAGGCTTTCCCACAGGGCTGTGCCACGTGCCACCTTGGTGTGAGTCGATCCTCGGCGTGAAAGACGAGCCGGTGAAGGGAAAAGAGGTTCCTCTGGAATGGACTGAGACATCTGGGGCACTCTTGGAATGGTGGCACGACCCTGGAGTTCCTCTCGCCGTTCCTGTTGAGAGGGCCTCCTCTTGAGATGCGACGGGAACGCCGGGAACTCTTTCCCGACGAAGCAGGGAAAGGATCTCTCATCTCGAGCTACGAGGCGGAAACGGGGCTCCTCTGGATGTGGGCGGGACCCTCGTGATTCCTCTCGAGTGGAGACGGCTAGGTCGGGGAACTTCTTGATTTGCACCAAGGGTGTGAAGGACCCTTTCGAAGTTCCAGAGGTGAGGTGTGATCAGCCTCGAGACGCCTCAGCGGAAATGGGCCTCATCTCGCCTGGAGGGGAGAACCTCCTGGATTTTCTCGAGTTGCGGCAGGTCTTCTCGAGTTACGACGGGGACCTCAGGGACCCGCTCTGGTGGCCTCAGGAAAGGCCAGTCCCCATGCGAGTTGCTAGGGGACCTCTCGGGATTCCTCTCCCGTCCATGCCGGGGCCTCAGTCCTTGTGTGGAGTCGGGGCCGGAACCTGAGGATTCCTCTCCAGTGTTGCCATGGATCTTGGGGTGCTTCTGAGTCTCCCCAGGGGAGTCAGGCCTCGTCTCGAGTGGGGGCATGCACGTGCGCTTTCCTCCCGAGCTGCAGCAGTAGTGTCACGCTTCCTGTCACGTGGATCAAGGGATCTGTGGCTTTCCCTCGAGGCTGTCCCTCGAGGCTTTCCCACGAGGCTTTCCCACAGGGCTGTGCCACGGGCCACCTTGGTGTGAGTCGATCCTCGGCGTGAAAGACGAGCCGGTGAAGGGAAAAGAGATTCCTCTGGAATGGACTGAGACATTTGGGGGACTCTTGGAATGGTGGCACGACCCTGGAGTTCCTCTCGCCGTTCCTGTTGAGAGGGCCTCCTCTTGAGATACGACGGGAACGCCGGGAACTCTTTCCCGACGAAGCAGGGAAAGGATCCCTCATCTCGAGCTACGAGGCGGAAACGGGGCTCCTCTGGATGTGGGCGGGACCCTCGTGATTCCTCTCGAGTGGAGACGGGTATGTCGGGGAACTTCTTGATTTGCACCAAGGGTGTGAAGGACCCTTTCGAAGTTCCAGAGGGGAGGTGTGATCAGCCTCGAGACGCCTCAGTGGAAATGGGCCTCATCTCGCCTGGAGGGGAGAACCTCCTGGATTTTCTCGAGTTGCGGCAGGTCTTCTCGAGTTACGACGGGGACCACAGGGACCCGCTCTGGTGGCCTCAGGAAAGGCCAGTCCCCCATGCGAGTTGCTAGGGGACCTCTCGGGATTCCTCTCCCGTCCATGCCGGGGCCTCAGTCCTTGTGTGGAGACGGGGCCGGAACCTGAGGATTCCTCTCCAATGTTGCCATGGATCTTGGGGTGCTTCTGAGTCTCCCCGGGGGAGTCAGGCCTCGTCTCGAGTGGGGGCATGCACGTGCGCTTTCCTCCCGCGCTTCAGCAGTAGTGTCACGCTTCCTGCCATGTGGATCAAGGGATCTGTGGCTTTCCCTCGAGGCTGTCCCTCGAGGCTTTCCCACGAGGCTTTCCCACAGGGCTGTGCCACGTGCCACCTTGGTGTGAGTCGATCCTCGGCGTGAAAGACGAGCCGGTGAAGGGAAAAGAGGTTCCTCTGGAATGGACTGAGACATCTGGGGGACTCTTGGAATGGTGGCACGACCCTGGAGTTCCTCTCGCCGTTCCTGTTGAGAGGGCCTCCTCTTGAGATGCGACGGGAACGCCGGGAACTCTTTCCCGACGAAGCAGGGAAAGGATCCCTCATCTCGAGCTACGAGGCGGAAACGGGGCTCCTCTGGATGTGGGCGGGACCCATGTGATGCCTCTCGAGTGGAGACGGCTAGGTCGGGGAACTTCTTGATTTGCACCAAGGGTGTGAAGGACCCTTTCGAAGTTCCAGAGGTGAGGTGTGATCAGCCTCGAGACGCCTCAGCGGAAATGGGCCTCATCTCGCCTGGAGGGGAGAACCTCCTGGACTTTCTCGAGTTGCGGCAGGTCTTCTCGAGTTACGACGGGGACCACAGGGACCCGCTCTGGTGGCCTCAGGAAAGGCCAGTCCCCATGCGAGTTGCTAGGGGACCTCTCGGGATTTCTCTCCCGTCCATGCCGGGGCCTCAGTCCTTGTGTGGAGTCGGGGCCGGAACCTGAGGATTCCTCTCCAGTGTTGCCATGGATCTTGGGGTGCTTCTGAGTCTCCCCAGGGGAGTCAGGCCTCGTCTCGAGTGGGGGCATGCACGTGCGCTTTCCTCCCGAGCTGCAGCGGTAGTGTCACGCTTCCTGTCACGTGGATCAAGGGATCTGTGGCTTTCCCTCGAGGCTGTCCCTCGAGGCTTTCCCACGAGGCTTTCCCACAGGGCTGTGCCACGTGCCACCTTGGTGTGAGTCGATCCTCGGCGTGAAAGACGAGCCGGTGAAGGGAAAAGAGGTTCCTCTGGAATGGACTGAGACATCTGGGGGACTCTTGGAATGGTGGCACGACCCTGGAGTTCCTCTCGCCGTTCCTGTTGAGAGGGCCTCCTGTTGAGATGCGACGGGAACGCCGGGAACTCTTTCCCGACGAAGCAGGGAAAGGATCCCTCATCTCGAGCTACGAGGCGGAAACGGGGCTCCTCTGGATGTGGGCGGGACCCACGTGATTCCTCTCGAGTGGAGACGGCTAGGTCGGGGAACTTCTTGATTTGCACCAAGGGTGTGAAGGACCCTTTCGAAGTTCCAGAGGTGAGGTGTGATCAGCCTCGAGACGCCTCAGCGGAAATGGGCCTCATCTCGCCTGGAGGGGAGAACCTCCTGGATTTTCTCGAGTTGCGGCAGGTCTTCTCGAGTTACGACGGGGACCACAGGGACCCGCTCTGGTGGCCTCAGGAAAGGCCAGTACCCATGCGAGTTGCTAGGGGACCTCTCGGGATTCCTCTCCCGTCCATGCCGGGGCCTCAGTCCTTGTGTGGAGTCGGGGCCGGAACCTGAGGATTCCTCTCCAGTGTTGCCATGGATCTTGGGGTGCTTCTGAGTCTCCCCAGGGGAGTCAGGCCTCGTCTCGAGTGGGGGCATGCACGTGCGCATTCCTCCCGAGCTGCAGCAGTAGTGTCACGCTTCCTGTCACGTGGATCAAGGGATCTGTGGCTTTCCCTCGAGGCTGTCCCTCGAGGCTTTCCCACGAGGCTTTCCCACAGGGCTGTGCCACGTGCCACCTTGGTGTGAGTCGATCCTCGGCGTGAAAGACGAGCAGGTGAAGGGAAAAGAGGTTCCTCTGGAATGGACTGAGACATCTGGGGGACTCTTGGAATGGTGGCACGACCCTGGAGTTCCTCTCGCCGTTCCTGTTGAGAGGGCCTCCTCTTGAGATGCGACGGGAACGCCGGGAACTGTTTCCCGACGAAGCAGTGAAAGGATCCCTCATCTCGTGCTACGAGGCGGAAACGGGGCTCCTCTGGATGTGGGCGGGACACTCGTGATTCCTCTCGAGTGGAGACGGCTAGGTCGGGCAACTTCTTGATTTGCACCAAGGGTGTGAAGGACCCTTTCGAAGTTCCAGAGGTGAGGTGTGATCAGCCTCGAGACGCCTCAGCGGAAATGGGCCTCATCTCGCCTGGAGGGGAGAACCTCCTGGATTTTCTCGAGTTGCGGCAGGTCTTCTCGAGTTACGACGGGGACCTCAGGGACCCGCTCTGGTGGCCTCAGGAAAGGCCAGTCCCCATGCGAGTTGCTAGGGGACCTCTCGGGATTCCTCTCCCGTCCATGCCGGGGTTAAGACATGGTGTGGAGTCGGGGCCGGAACCTGAGGATTCCTCTCCAGTGTTGCCATGGATCTTGGGGTGCTTCTGAGTCTCCCCAGGGGAGTCAGGCCTCGTCTCGAGTGGGGGCATGCACGTGCGCTTTCCTCCCGAGCTGCAGCAGTAGTGTCACGCTTCCTGTCACGTGGATCAAGGGATCTGTGGCTTTCCCTCGAGGCTGTCCCTCGAGGCTTTCCCACGAGGCTTTCCCACAGGGCTGTGCCACGTGCCACCTTGGTGTGACTCGATCCTCGGCGTGAAAGACGAGCCGGTGAAGGGAAAAGAGGTTCCTCTGGAATGGACTGAGACATCTGGGGGACTCTTGGAATGGTGGCACGACCCTGGAGTTCCTCTCGCCGTTCCTGTTGAGAGGGCCTCCTCTTGAGATGCGACGGGAACGCCGGGAACTATTTACCGACGAAGCAGGGAAATGATCCCTCATCTCCAGCTACGAGGCGGAAACGGGGCTCCTCTGGATGTGGGCGGGACCCACGTGATTCCTCTCGAGTGGAGACGGCTAGGTCGGGGAACTTCTTGATTTGCACCAAGTGTGTGAAGGACCCTTTCGAAGTTCCAGAGGTGAGGTGTGATCAGCCTTGAGACGCCTCAGCGGAAATGGGCCTCATCTCGCCTGGAGGGGAGAACCTCTTGGATTTTCTCCAGTTGCGGCAGGTCTTCTCGAGTTACGACGGGGACCACAGGGACCCGCTCTGGTGGCCTCAGGAAAGGCCAGTCCCCATGCGAGTTGCTAGGGGACCTCTCGGGATTCCTCTCCCGTCCATGCCGGGGCCTCAGTCCTTGTGTGGAGTCGGGGCCGGAACCTGAGGATTCCTCTCCAGTGTTGCCATGGATCTTGGGGTGCTTCTGAGTCTCCCCAGGGGAGTCAGGCCTCGTCTCGAGTGGGGGCATGCACGTGCGCTTTCCTCCCGAGCTGCAGCAGTAGTGTCACGCTTCCTGTCACGTGGATCAAGGGATCTGTGGCTTTCCCTCGAGGCTGTCCCTCGAGGCTTTCCCACGAGGCTTTCCCACAGGGCTGTGCCACGTGCCACCTTGGTGTGAGTCGATCCTCGGCGTGAAAGACGAGCCGGTGAAGGGAAAAGAGGTTCCTCTGGAATGGACTGAGACATCTGGGGGACTCTTGGAATGGTGGCACGACCCTGGAGTTCCTCTCGCCGTTCCTGTTGAGAGGGCCTCCTCTTGAGATGCGACGGGAACGCCGGGAACTCTTTCCCGACGAAGCAGGGAAAGGATCCCTCATCTCGAGCTACGAGGCGGAAACGGGGCTCCTCTGGATGTGGGCGGGACCCTCGTGATTCCTCTCGAGTGGAGACGGCTAGGTCGGGGAACTTGTTGATTTGCACCAAGGGTGTGAAGGACCCTTTCGAAGTTCCAGAGGTGAGGTGTGATCAGCCTCGAGACGCCTCAGCGGAAATGGGCCTCATCTCGCCTGGAGGGGAGAACCTCCTGGATTTTCTCGAGTTGCGGCAGGTCTTCTCGAGTTACGACGGGGACCTCAGGGACCCGCTCTGGTGGCCTCAGGAAAGGCCAGTCCCCATGCGAGTTGCTAGGGGACCTCTCGGGATTCCTCTCCCGTCCATGCCGGGGCCTCAGTCCTTGTGTGGAGTCGGGGCCGGAACCTGAGGATTCCTCTCCAGTGTTGCCATGGATCTTGGGGTGCTTCTGAGTCTCCCCAGGGGAGTCAGGCCTCGTCTCGAGTGGGGGCATGCACGTGCGCTTTCCTCCCGAGCTGCAGCAGTAGTGTCACGCTTCCTGTCACGTGGATCAAGGGATCTGTGGCTTTCCCTCGAGGCTGTCCCTCGAGGCTTTCCCACGAGGCTTTCCCACAGGGCTGTGCCACGTGCCACCTTGGTGTGAGTCGATCCTCGGCGTGAAAGACGAGCCGGTGAAGGGAAAAGAGGTTCCTCTGGAATGGACTGAGACATCTGGGGGACTCTTGGAATGGTGGCACGACCCTGGAGTTCCTCTCGCCGTTCCTGTTGAGAGGGCCTCCTCTTGAGATGCGACGGGAACGCCGGGAACTCTTTCCCGACGAAGCAGGGAAAGGATCCCTCATCTCGAGCTACGAGGCAGAAACGGGGCTCCTCTGGATGTGGGCGGGACCCTCGTGATTCCTCTCGAGTGGAGACGGCTAGGTCGGGGAACTTCTTGATTTGCACCAAGGGTGTGAAGGACCCTTTCGAAGTTCCAGAGGTGAGGTGTGATCAGCCTCGAGACGCCTCAGCGGAAATGGGCCTCATCTCGCCTGGAGGGGAGAACCTCCTGGATTTTCTCGAGTTGCGGCAGGTCTTCTCGAGTTACGACGGGGACCTCAGGGACCCGCTCTGGTGGCCTCAGGAAAGGCCAGTCCCCATGCGAGTTGCTAGGGGACCTCTCGGGATTCCTCTCCCGTCCATGCCGGGGCCTCAGTCCTTGTGTGGAGTCGGGGCCGGAACCTGAGGATTCCTCTCCAGTGTTGCCATGGATCTTGGGGTGCTTCTGAGTCTCCCCAGGGGAGTCAGGCCTCGTCTCGAGTGGGGGCATGCACGTGCGCTTTCCTCCCGAGCTGCAGCAGTAGTGTCACGCTTCCTGGCACGTGGATCAAGGGATCTGTGGCTTTCCCTCGAGGCTGTCCCTCGAGGCTTTCCCACGAGGCTTTCCCACAGGGCTGTGCCACGTGCCACCTTGGTGTGAGTCGATCCTCGGCGTGAAAGACGAGCCGGTGAAGGGAAAAGAGGTTCCTCTGGAATGCACTGAGACATCTGGGGGACTCTTGGAATGGTGGCACGACCCTGGAGTTCCTCTCGCCGTTCCTGTTGAGAGGGCCTCCTCTTGAGATGCGACGGGAACGCCGGGAACTCTTTCCCGACGAAGCAGGGAAAGGATCCCTCATCTCGAGCTACGAGGCGGAAACGGGGCTCCTCTGGATGTGGGCGGGACCCTCGTGATTCCTCTCGAGTGGAGACGGCTAGGTCGGGGAACTTCTTGATTTGCACCAAGGGTGTGAAGGACCCTTTCGATGTTCCAGAGGTGAGGTGTGATCAGCCTCGAGACGCCTCAGCGGAAATGGGCCTCATCTCGCCTGGAGGGGAGAACCTCCTGGATTTTCTCGAGTTGCGGCAGGTCTTCTCGAGTTACGACGGGGACCTCAGGGACCCGCTCTGGTGGCCTCAGGAAAGGCCAGTCCCCATGCGAGTTGCTAGGGGACCTCTCGGGATTCCTCTCCCGTCCATGCCGGGGCCTCAGTCCTTGTGTGGAGTCGGGGCCGGAACCTGAGGATTCCTCTCCAGTGTTGCCATGGATCTTGGGGTGCTTCTGAGTCTCCCCAGGGGAGTCAGGCCTCGTCTCGAGTGGGGGCATGCACGTGCGCTTTCCTCCCGAGCTGCAGCAGTAGTGTCACGCTTCCTGTCACGTGGATCAAGGGATCTGTGGCTTTCCCTCGAGGCTGTCCCTCGAGGCTTTCCCACGAGGCTTTCCCACAGGGCTGTGCCACGTGCCACCTTTGTGTGAGTCGATCCTCGGCGTGAAAGACGAGCCGGTGAAGGGAAAAGAGGTTCCTCTGGAATGCACTGAGACATCTGGGGGACTCTTGGAATGGTGGCACGACCCTGGAGTTCCTCTCGCCGTTCCTGTAGAGAGGGCCTCCTCTTGAGATGCGACGGGAACGCCGGGAACTCTTTCCCGACGAAGCAGGGAAAGGATCCCTCATCTCGAGCTACGAGGCGGAAACGGGGCTCCTCTGGATGTGGGCGGGACCCTCGTGATTCCTCTCGAGTGGAGTCGGGTATGTCGGGGAACTTCTTGATTTGCACCAAGGGTGTGAAGGACCCTTTCGAAGTTCCAGAGGGGAGGTGTGATCAGCCTCGAGACGCCTCAGCGGAAATGGGCCTCATCTCGCCTGGAGGGGAGAACCTCCTGGACTTTCTCGAGTTGCGGCAGGTCTTCTCGAGTTACGACGGGGACCACAGGGACCCGCTCTGGTGGCCTCAGGAAAGGCCAGTCCCCATGCGAGTTGCTAGGGGACCTCTCGGGATTTCTCTCCCGTCCATGCCGGGGCCTCAGTCCTTGTGTGGAGTCGGGGCCGGAACCTGAGGATTCCTCTCCAGTGTTGCCATGGATCTTGGGGTGCTTCTGAGTCTCCCCAGGGGAGTCAGGCCTCGTCTCGAGTGGGGGCATGCACGTGCGCTTTCCTCCCGAGCTGCAGCAGTAGTGTCACGCTTCCTGTCACGTGGATCAAGGGATCTGTGGCTTTCCCTCGAGGCTGTCCCTCGAGGCTTTCCCACGAGGCTTTCCCACAGGGCTGTGCCACGTGCCACCTTGGTGTGAGTCGATCCTCGGCGTGAAAGACGAGCCGGTGAAGGGAAAAGAGGTTCCTCTGGAATGGACTGAGACATCTGGGGGACTCTTGGAATGGTGGCACGACCCTGGAGTTCCTCTCGCCTTTCCTGTTGAGAGGGCCTCCTCTTGAGATGCGACGGGAACGCCGGGAACTCTTTCCCGACGAAGCAGGGAAAGGATCCCTCATCTCGAGCTACGAGGCGGAAACGGGGCTCCTCTGGATGTGGGCGGGACCCTCGTGATTCCTCTCGAGTGGAGACGGGTATGTCGGGGAACTTCTTGATTTGCACCAAGGGTGTGAAGGACCCTTTCGAAGTTCCAGAGGGGAGGTGTGATCAGCCTCGAGACGCCTCGGTGGAAATGGGCCTCATCTCGCCTGGAGGGGAGAACCTCCTGGATTTTCTCGAGTTGCGGCAGGTCTTCTCGAGTTACGACGGGGACCACAGGGACCCGCTCTGGTGGCCTCAGGAAAGGCCAGTCCCCATGCGAGTTGCTAGGGGACCACTCGGGATTCCTCTCCCGTCCATGCCAGGGCCTCAGTCCTTGTGTGGAGTCGGGGCCGGAACCTGAGGATTCCTCTCCAGTGTTGCCATGGATCTTGGGGTGCTTCTGAGTCTCCCCAGGGGAGTCAGGCCTCGTCTCGAGTTGGGGCATGCACGTGCGCTTTCCTCCCGAGCTGCAGCAGTAGTGTCACGCTTCCTGTCACGTGGATCAAGGGATCTGTGGCTTTCCCTCGAGGCTGTCCCTCGAGGCTTTCCCACGAGGCTTTCCCACAGGGCTGTGCCACGTGCCACCTTGGTGTGAGTCGATCCTCGGCGTGAAAGACGAGCCGGTGAAGGGAAAAGAGGTTCCTCTGGAATGGACTGAGACATCTGGGGGACTCTTGGAATGGTGGCACGACCCTGGAGTTCCTCTCGCCGTTCCTGTTGAGAGGGCCTCCTCTTGAGATGCGACGGGAACGCCGGGAACTCTTTCCCGACGAAGCAGGGAAAGGATCCCTCATCTCGAGCTACGAGGCGGAAACGGGGGCTCCTCTGGATGTGGGCGGGACCCTCGTGATTCCTCTCGAGTGGAGACGGCTAGGTCGGGGAACTTCTTGATTTGCACCAAGGGTGTGAAGGACCCTTTCGAAGTTCCAGAGGTGAGGTGTGATCAGCCTCGAGACGCCTCAGCGGAAATGGGCCTCATCTCGCCTGGAGGGGAGAACCTCCTGGACTTTCTCGAGTTGCGGCAGGTCTTCTCGAGTTACGACGGGGACCTCAGGGACCCGCTCTGGTGGCCTCAGGAAAGGCCAGTCCCCATGCGAGTTGCTAGGGGACCTCTCGGGATTCCTCTCCCGTCCATGCCGGGGCCTCAGTCCTTGTGTGGAGTCGGGGCCGGAACCTGAGGATTCCTCTCCAGTGTTGCCATGGATCTTGGGGTGTTTCTGAGTCTCCCCAGGGGAGTCAGGCCTCGTCTCGAGTGGGGGCATGCACGTGCGCTTTCCTCCCGCGCTTCAGCAGTAGTGTCACGCTTCCTGTCACGTGGATCAAGGGATCTGTGGCTTTCCCTCGAGGCTGTCCCTCGAGGCTTTCCCACGAGGCTTTCCCACAGGGCTGTGCCACGTGCCACCTTGGTGTGAGTCGATCCTCGGCGTGAAAGACGAGCCGGTGAAGGGAAAAGAGGTTCCTCTGGAATGGACTGAGACATCTGGGGGACTCTTGGAATGGTGGCACGACCCTGGAGTTCCTCTCGCCGTTCCTGTTGAGAGGGCCTCCTCTTGAGATGCGACGGGAACGCCGGGAACTCTTTCCCGACGAAGCAGGGAAAGGATCCCTCATCTCGAGCTACGAGGCGGAAACGGGGCTCCTCTGGATGTGGGCGGGACCCACGTGATTCCTCTCGAGTGGAGACGGCTAGGTCGGGGAACTTCTTGATTTGCACCAAGGGTGTGAAGGACCCTTTCGAAGTTCCAGAGGTGAGGTGTGATCAGCCTCGAGACGCCTCAGCGGAAATGGGCCTCATCTCGCCTGGAGGGGAGAACCTCCTGGATTTTCTCGAGTTGCGGCAGGTCTTCTCGAGTTACGACGGGGACCACAGGGACCCGCTCTGGTGGCCTCAGGAAAGGCCAGTCCCCATGCGAGTTGCTAGGGGACCTCTCGGGATTCCTCTCCCGTCCATGCCGGGGCCTCAGTCCTTGTGTGGAGTCGGGGCCGGAACCTGAGGATTCCTCTCCAGTGTTGCCATGGATCTTGGGGTGCTTCTGAGTCTCCCCAGGGGAGTCAGGCCTCGTCTCGAGTGGGGGCATGCACGTGCGCTTTCCTCCCGAGCTGCAGCAGTAGTGTCACGCTTCCTGTCACGTGGATCAAGGGATCTGTGGCTTTCCCTCGAGGCTGTCCCTCGAGGCTTTCCCACGAGGCTTTCCCACAGGGCTGTGCCACGTGCCACCTTGGTGTGAGTCGATCCTCGGCGTGAAAGACGAGCAGGTGAAGGGAAAAGAGGTTCCTCTGGAATGGACTGAGACATCTGGGGGACTCTTGGAATGGTGGCACGACCCTGGAGTTCCTCTCGCCGTTCCTGTTGAGAGGGCCTCCTCTTGAGATGCGACGGGAACGCCGGGAACTCTTTCCCGACGAAGCAGGGAAAGGATCCCTCATCTCGAGCTACGAGGCGGAAACGGGGCTCCTCTGGATGTGGGCGGGACCCTCGTGATTCCTCTCGAGTGGAGACGGCTAGGTCGGGGAACTTCTTGATTTGCACCAAGGGTGGGAAGGACCCTTTCGAAGTTCCAGAGGTGAGGTGTGATCAGCCTCGAGACGCCTCAGCGGAAATGGGCCTCATCTCGCCTGGAGGGGAGAACCTCCTGGATTTTCTCGAGTTGCGGCAGGTCTTCTCGAGTTACGACGGGGACCTCAGGGACCCGCTCTGGTGGCCTCAGGAAAGGCCAGTCCCCATGCGAGTTGCTAGGGGACCTCTCGGGATTCCTCTCCCGTCCATGCCGGGGTTAAGACATGGTGTGGAGTCGGGGCCGGAACCTGAGGATTCCTCTCCAGTGTTGCCATGGATCTTGGGGTGCTTCTGAGTCTCCCCAGGGGAGTCAGGCCTCGTCTCGAGTGGGGGGCATGCACGTGCGCTTTCCTCCCGAGCTGCAGCAGTAGTGTCACGCTTCCTGTCACGTGGATCAAGGGATCTGTGGCTTTCCCTCGAGGCTGTCCCTCGAGGCTTTCCCACGAGGCTTTCCCACAGGGCTGTGCCACGTGCCACCTTGGTGTGACTCGATCCTCGGCGTGAAAGACGAGCCGGTGAAGGGAAAAGAGGTTCCTCTGGAATGGACTGAGACATCTGGGGGACTCTTGGAATGGTGGCACGACCCTGGAGTTCCTCTCGCCGTTCCTGTTGAGAGGGCCTCCTCTTGAGATGCGACGGGAACGCCGGGAACTATTTACCGACGAAGCAGGGAAATGATCCCTCATCTCCAGCTACGAGGCGGAAACGGGGCTCCTCTGGATGTGGGCGGGACCCACGTGATTCCTCTCGAGTGGAGACGGCTAGGTCGGGGAACTTCTTGATTTGCACCAAGTGTGTGAAGGACCCTTTCGAAGTTCCAGAGGTGAGGTGTGATCAGCCTTGAGACGCCTCAGCGGAAATGGGCCTCATCTCGCCTGGAGGGGAGAACCTCTTGGATTTTCTCCAGTTGCGGCAGGTCTTCTCGAGTTACGACGGGGACCACAGGGACCCGCTCTGGTGGCCTCAGGAAAGGCCAGTCCCCATGCGAGTTGCTAGGGGACCTCTCGGGATTCCTCTC
This sequence comes from Budorcas taxicolor, assembly GCF_023091745.1. NCBI lineage: Eukaryota > Metazoa > Chordata > Mammalia > Artiodactyla > Bovidae > Budorcas > Budorcas taxicolor. Next base: position 1,183,301 of record NW_026291642.1, on the reverse strand, counting down.
CCGTCCATGCCGGGGCCTCAGTCCTTGTGTGGAGTCGGGGCCGGAACCTGAGGATTCCTCTCCAGTGTTGCCATGGATCTTGGGGTGCTTCTGAGTCTCCCCAGGGGAGTCAGGCCTCGTCTCGAGTGGGGGCATGCACGTGCGCTTTCCTCCCGAGCTGCAGCAGTAGTGTCACACTTCCTGTCACGTGGATCAAGGGATCTGTGGCTTTCCCTCGAGGCTGTCCCTCGAGGCTTTCCCACGAGGCTTTCCCACAGGGCTGTGCCACGTGCCACCTTGGTGTGAGTCGATCCTCGGCGTGAAAGACGAGCCGGTGAAGGGAAAAGAGGTTCCTCTGGAATGGACTGAGACATCTGGGGGACTCTTGGAATGGTGACATGACCCTGGAGTTCCTCTCGCCGTTCCTGTTGAGAGGGCCTCCTCTTGAGATGCGACGGGAACGCCGGGAACTCTTTCCCGACGAAGCAGGGAAAGGATCCCTCATCTCGAGCTACGAGGCGGAAACGGGGCTCCTCTGGATGTGGGCGGGACCCTCGTGATTCCTCTCGAGTGGAGACGGCTAGGTCGGGGAACTTCTTGATTTGCACCAAGGGTGTGAAGGACCCTTTCGAAGTTCCAGAGGTGAGGTGTGATCAGCCTCGAGACGCCTCAGCGGAAATGGGCCTCATCTCGCCTGGAGGGGAGAACCTCCTGGATTTTCTCGAGTTGCGGCAGGTCTTCTCGAGTTACGACGGGGACCTCAGGGACCCGCTCTGGTGGCCTCAGGAAAGGCCAGTCCCCATGCGAGTTGCTAGGGGACCTCTCGGGATTCCTCTCCCGTCCATGCCGGGGGCCTCAGTCCTTGTGTGGAGTCGGGGCCGGAACCTGAGGATTCCTCTCCAGTGTTGCCATGGATCTTGGGGTGCTTCTGAGTCTCCCCAGGGGAGTCAGGCCTCGTCTCGAGTGGGGGCATGCACGTGCGCTTTCCTCCCGAGCTGCAGCAGTAGTGTCACGCTTCCTGTCACGTGGATCAAGGGATCTGTGGCTTTCCCTCGAGGCTGTCCCTCGAGGCTTTCCCACGAGGCTTTCCCACAGGGCTGTGCCACGTGCCACCTTGGTGTGAGTCGATCCTCGGCGTGAAAGACGAGCCGGTGAAGGGAAAAGAGGTTCCTCTGGAATGGACTGAGACATCTGGGGGACTCTTGGAATGGTGGCACGACCCTGGAGTTCCTCTCGCCGTTCCTGTTGAGAGGGCCTCCTCTTGAGATGCGACGGGAACGCCGGGAACTCTTTCCCGACGAAGCAGGGAAAGGATCCCTCATCTCGAGCTACGAGGCAGAAACGGGGCTCCTCTGGATGTGGGCGGGACCCTCGTGATTCCTCTCGAGTGGAGACGGCTAGGTCGGGGAACTTCTTGATTTGCACCAAGGGTGTGAAGGACCCTTTCGAAGTTCCAGAGGTGAGGTGTGATCAGCCTCGAGACGCCTCAGCGGAAATGGGCCTCATCTCGCCTGGAGGGGGAGAACCTCCTGGAGTTTCTCGAATTGCGGCAGGTCTTCTCGAGTTACGACGGGGACCTCAGGGACCCGCTCTGGTGGCCTCAGGAAAGGCCAGTACCCATGCGAGTTGCTAGGGGACCTCTCGGGATTCCTCTCCCGTCCATGCCGGGGCCTCAGTCCTTGTGTGGAGTCGGGGCCGGAACCTGAGGATTCCTCTCCAGTGTTGCCATGGATCTTGGGGTGCTTCTGAGTCTCCCCAGGGGAGTCAGGCCTCGTCTCGAGTGGGGGCATGCACGTGCGCTTTCCTCCCGAGCTGCAGCAGTAGTGTCACGCTTCCTGTCACGTGGATCAAGGGATCTGTGGCTTTCCCTCGAGGCTGTCCCTCGAGGCTTTCCCACGAGGCTTTCCCACAGGGCTGTGCCACGTGCCACCTTGGTGTGAGTCGATCCTCGGCGTGAAAGACGAGCCGGTGAAGGGAAAAGAGGTTCCTCTGGAATGCACTGAGACATCTGGGGGACTCTTGGAATGGTGGCACGACCCTGGAGTTCCTCTCGCCGTTCCTGTTGAGAGGGCCTCCTCTTGAGATGCGACGGGAACGCCGGGAACTCTTTCCCGACGAAGCAGGGAAAGGATCCCTCATCTCGAGCTACGAGGCGGAAACGGGGCTCCTCTGGATGTGGGCGGGACCCTCGTGATTCCTCTCGAGTGGAGACGGCTAGGTCGGGGAACTTCTTGATTTGCACCAAGGGTGTGAAGGACCCTTTCGATGTTCCAGAGGTGAGGTGTGATCAGCCTCGAGACGCCTCAGCGGAAATGGGCCTCATCTCGCCTGGAGGGGAGAACCTCCTGGATTTTCTCGAGTTGCGGCAGGTCTTCTCGAGTTACGACGGGGACCTCAGGGACCCGCTCTGGTGGCCTCAGGAAAGGCCAGTCCCCATGCGAGTTGCTAGGGGACCTCTCGGGATTCCTCTCCCGTCCATGCCGGGGCCTCAGTCCTTGTGTGGAGTCGGGGCCGGAACCTGAGGATTCCTCTCCAGTGTTGCCATGGATCTTGGGGTGCTTCTGAGTCTCCCCAGGGGAGTCAGGCCTCGTCTCGAGTGGGGGCATGCACGTGCGCTTTCCTCCCGAGCTGCAGCAGTAGTGTCACGCTTCCTGTCACGTGGATCAAGGGATCTGTGGCTTTCCCTCGAGGCTGTCCCTCGAGGCTTTCCCACGAGGCTTTCCCACAGGGCTGTGCCACGTGCCACCTTTGTGTGAGTCGATCCTCGGCGTGAAAGACGAGCCGGTGAAGGGAAAAGAGGTTCCTCTGGAATGCACTGAGACATCTGGGGGACTCTTGGAATGGTGGCACGACCCTGGAGTTCCTCTCGCCGTTCCTGTAGAGAGGGCCTCCTCTTGAGATGCGACGGGAACGCCGGGAACTCTTTCCCGACGAAGCAGGGAAAGGATCCCTCATCTCGAGCTACGAGGCGGAAACGGGGCTCCTCTGGATGTGGGCGGGACCCTCGTGATTCCTCTCGAGTGGAGACGGGTATGTCGGGGAACTTCTTGATTTGCACCAAGGGTGTGAAGGACCCTTTCGAAGTTCCAGAGGGGAGGTGTGATCAGCCTCGAGACGCCTCAGCGGAAATGGGCCTCATCTCGCCTGGAGGGGAGAACCTCCTGCAGTTTCTCGAATTGCGGCAGGTCTTCTCGAGTTACGACGGGGACCTCAGGGACCCGCTCTGGTGGCCTCAGGAAAGGCCAGTCCCCATGCGAGTTGCTAGGGGACCTCTCGGGATTCCTCTCCCGTCCATGCCGGGGCCTCAGTCCTTGTGTGGAGTCGGGGCCGGAACCTGAGGATTCCTCTCCAGTGTTGCCATGGATCTTGGGGTGCTTCTGAGACTCCCCAGGGGAGTCAGGCCTCGTCTCGAGTGGGGGCATGCACGTGCGCTTTCCTCCCGAGCTGCAGCAGTAGTGTCACGCTTCCTGTCACGTGGATCAAGGGATCTGTGGCTTTCCCTCGAGGCTGTCCCTCGAGGCTTTCCCACGAGGCTTTCCCACAGGGCTGTGCCACGTGCCACCTTGGTGTGAGTCGATCCTCGGCGTGAAAGACGAGCCGGTGAAGGGAAAAGAGGTTCCTCTGGAATGCACTGAGACATCTGGGGGACTCTTGGAATGGTGGCACGACCCTGGAGTTCCTCTCGCCGTTCCTGTTGAGAGGGCCTCCTCTTGAGATGCGACGGGAACGCCGGGAACTCTTTCCCGACGAAGCAGGGAAAGGATCCCTCATCTCGAGCTACGAGGCGGAAACGGGGCTCCTCTGGATGTGGGCGGGACCCTCGTGATTCCTCTCGAGTGGAGACGGCTAGGTCGGGGAACTTCTTGATTTGCACCAAGGGTGTGAAGGACCCTTTCGATGTTCCAGAGGTGAGGTGTGATCAGCCTCGAGACGCCTCAGCGGAAATGGGCCTCATCTCGCCTGGAGGGGAGAACCTCCTGGATTTTCTCGAGTTGCGGCAGGTCTTCTCGAGTTACGACGGGGACCTCAGGGACCCGCTCTGGTGGCCTCAGGAAAGGCCAGTCCCCATGCGAGTTGCTAGGGGACCTCTCGGGATTCCTCTCCCGTCCATGCCGGGGCCTCAGTCCTTGTGTGGAGTCGGGGCCGGAACCTGAGGATTCCTCTCCAGTGTTGCCATGGATCTTGGGGTGCTTCTGAGTCTCCCCAGGGGAGTCAGGCCTCGTCTCGAGTGGGGGCATGCACGTGCTCTTTCCTCCCGAGCTGCAGCAGTAGTGTCACGCTTCCTGTCACGTGGATCAAGGGATCTGTGGCTTTCCCTCGAGGCTGTCCCTCGAGGCTTTCCCACGAGGCTTTCCCACAGGGCTGTGCCACGTGCCACCTTTGTGTGAGTCGATCCTCGGCGTGAAAGACGAGCCGGTGAAGGGAAAAGAGGTTCCTCTGGAATGCACTGAGACATCTGGGGGACTCTTGGAATGGTGGCACGACCCTGGAGTTCCTCTCGCCGTTCCTGTAGAGAGGGCCTCCTCTTGAGATGCGACGGGAACGCCGGGAACTCTTTCCCGACGAAGCAGGGAAAGGATCCCTCATCTCGAGCTACGAGGCGGAAACGGGGCTCCTCTGGATGTGGGCGGGACCCTCGTGATTCCTCTCGAGTGGAGACGGGTATGTCGGGGAACTTCTTGATTTGCACCAAGGGTGTGAAGGACCCTTTCGAAGTTCCAGAGGGGAGGTGTGATCAGCCTCGAGACGCCTCAGCGGAAATGGGCCTCATCTCGCCTGGAGGGGAGAACCTCCTGGATTTTCTCCAGTTGCGGCAGGTCTTCTCGAGTTACGACGGGGACCTCAGGGACCCGCTCTGGTGGCCTCAGGAAAGGCCAGTCCCCATGCGAGTTGCTAGGGGACCTCTCGGGATTCCTCTCCCGTCCATGCCGGGGCCTCAGTCCTTGTGTGGAGTCGGGGCCGGAACCTGAGGATTCCTCTCCAGTGATGCCATGGATCTTGGGGTGCTTCTGAGTCTCCCCAGGGGATTCAGGCCTCGTCTGAGTGGGGGCATGCACGTGCGCTTTCCTCCCGAGCTGCAGCAGTAGTGTCACGCTTCCTGTCACGTGGATCAAGGGATCTGTGGCTTTCCCTCGAGGCTGTCGCTCGAGGCTTTCCCACGAGGCTTTCCCACAGGGCTGTGCCACGTGCCACCTTGGTGTGAGTCGATCCTTGGCGTGAAAGACGAGCCGGTGAAGGGAAAAGAGGTTCCTCTGGAAATGGACTGAGACATCTGGGGGACTCTTGGAATGGTGGCACGACCCTGGAGTTCCTCTCGCCGTTCCTGTTGAGAGGGCCTCCTCTTGAGATGCGACGGGAACGCCGGGAACTCTTTCCCGAGGAAGCAGGGAAAGGATCCCTCATCTCGAGCTACGAGGCGGAAACGGGGCTCCTCTGGATGTGGGCGGGACCCTCGTGATTCCTCTCGAGTGGAGACGGCTAGGTCGGGGAACTTCTTGATTTGCACCAAGGGTGTGAAGGACCCTTTCGAAGTTCCAGAGGTGAGGTGTGATCAGCCTCGAGACGCCTCAGCGGAAATGGGCCTCATCTCGCCTGGAGGGGAGAACCTCCTGGATTTTCTCGAGTTGCGGCAGGTCTTCTCGAGGTACGACGGGGACCTCAGGGACCCGCTCTGGTGGCCTCAGGAAAGGCCAGTCCCCATGCGAGTTGCTAGGGGACCTCTCGGGATTCCTCTCCCGTCCATGCCGGGGCCTCAGTCCTTGTGTGGAGTCGGGGCCGGAACCTGAGGATTCCTCTCCAGTGTTGCCATGGATCTTGGGGTGCTTCTGAGTCTCCCCAGGGGAGTCAGGCCTCGTCTCGAGTGGGGGCATGCACGTGCGCTTTCCTCCCGAGCTGCAGCAGTAGTGTCACGCTTCCTGTCACGTGGATCAAGGGATCTGTGGCTTTCCCTCGAGGCTGTCCCTCGAGGCTTTCCCACGAGGCTTTCCCACAGGGCTGTGCCACGTGCCACCTTGGTGTGAGTCGATCCTCGGCGTGAAAGACGAGCCGGTGAAGGGAAAAGAGGTTCCTCTGGAATGGACTGAGACATCTGGGGGACTCTTGGAATGGTGGCACGACCCTGGAGTTCCTCTCGCCGTTCCTGTTGAGAGGGCCTCCTCTTGAGATGCGACGGGAACGCCGGGAACTCTTTCCCGACGAAGCAGGGAAAGGATCCCTCATCTCGAGCTACGAGGCGGAAACGGGGCTCCTCTGGATGTGGGCGGGACCCTCGTGATTCCTCTCGAGTGGAGACGGCTAGGTCGGGGAACTTCTTGATTTGCACCAAGGGTGTGAAGGACCCTTTCGAAGTTCCAGAGGTGAGGTGTGATCAGCCTCGAGACGCCTCAGCGGAAATGGGCCTCATCTCGCCTGGAGGGGAGAACCTCCTGGATTTTCTCGAGTTGCGGCAGGTCTTCTCGAGTTACGACGGGGACCTCAGGGACCCGCTCTGGTGGCCTCAGGAAAGGCCAGTCCCCATGCGAGTTGCTAGGGGACCTCTCGGGATTCCTCTCCCGTCCATGCCGGGGCCTCAGTCCTTGTGTGGAGTCGGGGCCGGAACCTGAGGATTCCTCTCCAGTGTTGCCATGGATCTTGGGGTGCTTCTGAGTCTCCCCAGGGGAGTCAGGCCTCGTCTCGAGTGGGGGCATGCACGTGCGCTTTCCTCCCGAGCTGCAGCAGTAGTGTCACGCTTCCTGTCACGTGGATCAAGGGATCTGTGGCTTTCCCTCGAGGCTGTCCCTCGAGGCTTTCCCACGAGGCTTTCCCACAGGGCTGTGCCACGTGCCACCTTGGTGTGAGTCGATCCTCGGCGTGAAAGACGAGCCGGTGAAGGGAAAAGAGGTTCCTCTGGAATGGACTGAGACATCTGGGGGACTCTTGGAATGGTGGCACGACCCTGGAGTTCCTCTCGCCGCTCCTGTAGAGAGGGCCTCCTCTTGAGATGCGACGGGAACGCCGGGAACTCTTTCCCGACGAAGCAGGGAAAGGATCCCTCATCTCGAGCTACGAGGCGGAAACGGGGCTCCTCTGGATGTGGGCGGGACCCTCGTGATTCCTCTCGAGTGAAGACGGGTATGTCGGGGAACTTCTTGATTTGCACCAAGGGTGTGAAGGACCCTTTCGAAGTTCCAGAGGTGAGGTGTGATCAGCCTCGAGACGCCTCAGCGGAAATGGGCCTCATCTCGCCTGGAGGGGAGAACCTCCTGGATTTTCTCGAGTTGCGGCAGGTCTTCTCGAGTTACGACGGGGACCTCAGGGACCCGCTCTGGTGGCCTCAGGAAAGGCCAGTCCCCATGCGAGTTGCTAGGGGACCTCTCGGGATTCCTCTCCCGTCCATGCCGGGGCCTCAGTCCTTGTGTGGAGTCGGGGCCGGAACCTGAGGATTCCTCTCCAGTGTTGCCATGGACTTGGGGTGCTTCTGAGTCTCCCCAGGGGAGTCAGGCCTTGTCTCGAGTGGGGGCATGCACGTGCGCTTTCCTCCCGAGCTGCAGCAGTAGTGTCACGCTTCCTGTCACGTGGATCAAGGGATCTGTGGCTTTCCCTCGAGGCTGTCCCTCGAGGCTTTCCCACGAGGCTTTCCCACAGGGCTGTGCCACGTGCCACCTTGGTGTGAGTCGATCCTCGGCGTGAAAGACGAGCCGGTGAAGGGAAAAGAGGTTCCTCTGGAATGGACTGAGACATCTGGGGGACTCTTGGAATGGTGGCACGACCCTGGAGTTCCTCTCGCCGTTCCTGTTGAGAGGGCCTCCTCTTGAGATGCGACGGGAAGGCCGGGAACTATTTCCCGACGAAGCAGGGAAAGGATCCCTCATCTCGAGCTACGAGGCGGAAACGGGGCTCCTCTGAATGTGGGCGGGACCCACGTGATTCCTCTCGAGTCGAGACGGGTTTGTCGGGGAACTTCTTGATTTGCACCAAGGGTGTGAAGGACCCTTTCGAAGTTCCAGAGGTGAGGTGTGATCCGCCTCGAGACGCCTCAGCGGAAATGGGCCTCATCTCGCCTGGAGGGGAGAACCTCCTGGATTTTCTCGAGTTGCGGCAGGTCTTCTCGAGTTACGACGGGGACCACAGGGACCCGCTCTGGTGGCCTCAGGAAAGGCCAGTCCCCATGCGAGTTGCTAGGGGACCTCTCGGGATTCCTCTCCCGTCCATGCCGGGGCCTCAGTCCTTGTGTGGAGTCGGGCAAGGAACCGGAGGATTCCTCTCCAGTGTTGCCATGGATCTTGGGGTGCTTCTGAGTCTCCCCAGGGGAGTCAGGCCTCGTCTCGAGTGGGGGCATGCACGTGCGCTTTCCTCCCGATCTGCAGCAGTAGTGTCACGCTTCCTGTCACGTGGATCAAGGGATCTGTGGCTTTCCCTCGAGGCTGTCCCTCGAGGCTTTCCCACGAGGCTTTCCCACAGGGCTGTGCCACGTGCCACCTTGGTGTGAGTCGATCCTCAGCGTGAAAGACGAGCCGGTGAAGGGAAAAGAGGTTCCTCTGGAATGGACTGAGACATCTGGGGGACTCTTGGAATGGTGGCACGACCCTGGAGTTCCTCTCGCCGCTCCTGTAGAGAGGGCCTCCTCTTGAGATGCGACGGGAACGCCGGGAACTCTTTCCCGACGAAGCAGGGAAAGGATCCCTCATCTCGAGCTACGAGGCGGAAACGGGGCTCCTCTGGATGTGGGCGGGACCCTCGTGATTCCTCTCGAGTGGAGACGGCTAGGTCGGGGAACTTCTTGATTTGCACCAAGGGTGTGAAGGACCCTTTCGAAGTTCCAGAGGTGAGGTGTGATCAGACTCGAGACGCCTCAGCGGAAATGGGCCTCAACTCGCCTGGAGGGGAGAACCTCCTGGATTTTCTCGAGTTGCGGCAGGTCTTCTCGAGTTACGACGGGGACCACAGGGATCCGCTCTGGTGGCCTCAGGAAAGGCCAGTCCCCATGCGAGTTGCTAGGGGACCTCTCGGGATTCCTCTCCCGTCCATGCCGGGGCCTCAGTCCTTGTGTGGAGTCGGGGCCGGAACCTGAGGATTCCTCTCAAGTGTTGCCATGGATCTTGGGGTGCTTCTGAGTCTCCCCAGGGGAGTCAGGCCTCGTCTCGAGTGGGGGCATGCACGTGCGCTTTCCTCCCGAGCTGCAGCAGTAGTGTCACGCTTCCTGTCACGTGGATCAAGGGATCTGTGGCTTTCCCTCGAGGCTGTCCCTCGAGGCTTTCCCACGAGGCTTTCCAACAGGGCTGTGCCACGTGCCACCTTGGTGTGAGTCGATCCTCGGCGTGAAAGACGCGCCGGTGAAGGGAAAAGAGGTTCCTCTGGAATGGACTGAGACATCTGGGGGACTCTTGGAATGGTGGCACGACCCTGGAGTTCCTCTCGCCGTTCCTGTTGAGAGGGCCTCCTCTTGAGATGCGACGGGAACGCCGGGAACTCTTTCCCGACGAAGCAGGGAAAGGATCCCTCATCTCGAGCTACGAGGCGGAAACGGGGCTCCTCTGGATGTGGGCGGGACCCTCGTGATTCCTCTCGAGTGGAGACGGCTAGGTCGGGGAACTTCTTGATTTGCACCAAGGGTGTGAAGGACCCTTTCGAAGTTCCAGAGGTGAGGTGTGATCAGCCTCGAGACGCCTCAGCGGAAATGGGCCTCATCTCGCCTGGAGGGGAGAACCTCCTGGATTTTCTCGAGTTGCGGCAGGTCTTCTCGAGTTACGACGGGGACCTCAGGGACCCGCTCTGGTGGCCTCAGGAAAGGCCAGTCCCCATGCGAGTTGCTAGGGGACCTCTCGGGATTCCTCTCCCGTCCATGCCGGGGCCTCAGTCCTTGTGTGGAGTCGGGGCCGGAACCTGAGGATTCCTCTCCAGTGTTGCCATGGATCTTGGGGTGCTTCTGAGTCTCCCCAGGGGAGTCAGGCCTCGTCTCGAGTGGGGGCATGCACGTGCGCTTTCCTCCCGAGCTGCAGCAGTAGTGTCACGCTTCCTGTCACGTGGATCAAGGGATCTGTGGCTTTCCCTCGAGGCTGTCCCTCGAGGCTTTCCCACGAGGCTTTCCCACAGGGCTGTGCCACGTGCCACCTTGGTGTGAATCGATCCTCGGCGTGAAAGACGAGCCGGTGAAGGGAAAAGAGGTTCCTCTGGAATGGACTGAGACATCTGGGGGACTCTTGGAATGGTGGCACGACCCTGGAGTTCCTCTCGCCGCTCCTGTAGAGAGGGCCTCCTCTTGAGATGCGACGGGAACGCCGGGAACTCTTTCCCGACGAAGCAGGGAAAGGATCCCTCATCTCGAGCTACGAGGCGGAAACGGGGCTCCTCTGGATGTGGGCGGGACCCTCGTGATTCCTCTCGAGTGGAGACGGCTAGGTCGGGGAACTTCTTGATTTGCACCAAGGGTGTGAAGGACCCTTTCGAAGTTCCAGAGGTGAGGTGTGATCAGCCTCGAGACGCCTCAGCGGAAATGGGCCTCATCTCGCCTGGAGGGGAGAACCTCCTGGATTTTCTCGATTGCGGCAGGTCTTCTCGAGTTACGACGGGGACCTCAGGGACCCGCTCTGGTGGCCTCAGGAAAGGCCAGTCCCCATGCGAGTTGCTAGGGGACCTCTCGGGATTCCTCTCCCGTCCATGCCGGGGCCTCAGTCCTTGTGTGGAGTCGGGGCCGGAACCGGAGGATTCCTCTCCAGTGTTGCCATGGATCTTGGGGTGCTTCTGAGTCTCCCCAGGGGAGTCAGGCCTCGTCTCGAGTGGGGGCATGCACGTGCGCTTTCCTCCCGAGCTGCAGCAGTAGTGTCACGCTTCCTGTCACGTGGATCAAGGGATCTGTGGCTTTCCCTCGAGGCTGTCCCTCGAGGCTTTCCCACGAGGCTTTCCCACAGGGCTGTGCCACGTGCCACCTTGGTGTGAGTCGATCCTTGGCGTGAAAGACGAGCCGGTGAAGGGAAAAGAGGTTCCTCTGGAATGGACTGAGACATCTGGGGGACTCTTGGAATGGTGGCACGACCCTGGAGTTCCTCTCGCCGTTCGTGTAGAGAGGGCCTCCTCTTGAGATGCGACGGGAACGCCGGGAACTCTTTCCCGACGAAGCAGGGAAAGGATCCCTCATCTCGAGCTACGAGGCGGAAACGGGGCTCCTCTGGATGTGGGCGGGACCCTCGTGATTCCTCTCGAGTGGAGACGGGTATGTCGGGGAACTTCTTGATTTGCACCAAGGGTGTGAAGGACCCTTTCGAAGTTCCAGAGGTGAGGTGTGATCAGCCTCGAGACGCCTCAGCGGAAATGGGCCTCATCTCGCCTGGAGGGGAGAACCTCGTGGATTTTCTCGAGTTGCGGCAGGTCTTCTCGAGTTACGACGGGGACCTCAGGGACACGCTCTGGTGGCCTCAGGAAAGGCCAGTCCCCATGCGAGTTGCTAGGGGACCTCTCGGGATTCCTCTCCCGTCCATGCCGGGGCCTCAGTCCTTGTGTGGAGTCGGGCAAGGAACCGGAGGATTCCTCTCCAGTGTTGCCATGGATCTTGGGGTGCTTCTGAGTCTCCCCAGGGGAGTCAGGCCTCGTCTCGAGTGGGGGCATGCACGTGCGCTTTCCTCCCGAGCTGCAGCAGTAGTGTCACGCTTCCTGTCACGTGGATCAAGGGATCTGTGGCTTTCCCTCGAGGCTGTCCCTCGAGGCTTTCCCACGAGGCTTTCCCACAGGGCTGTGCCACGTGCCACCTTGGTGTGAGTCGATCCTCGGCGTGAAAGACGAGCCGGTGAAGGGAAAAGAGGTTCCTCTGGAATGGACTGAGACATCTGGGGGACTCTTGGAATGGTGGCACGACCCTGGAGTTCCTCTCGCCGCTCCTGTAGAGAGGGCCTCCTCTTGAGATGCGACGGGAACGCCGGGAACTCTTTCCCGACGAAGCAGGGAAAGGATCCCTCATCTCGAGCTACGAGGCGGAAACGGGGCTCCTCTGGATGTGGGCGGGACCCTCGTGATTCCTCTCGAGTGAAGACGGGTATGTCGGGGAACTTCTTGATTTGCACCAAGGGTGTGAAGGACCCTTTCGAAGTTCCAGAGGTGAGGTGTGATCAGCCTCGAGACGCCTCAGCGGAAATGGGCCTCATCTCGCCTGGAGGGGAGAACCTCCTGGATTTTCTCGAGTTGCGGCAGGTCTTCTCGAGTTACGACGGGGACCTCAGGGACCCGCTCTGGTGGCCTCAGGAAAGGCCAGTCCCCATGCGAGTTGCTAGGGGACCTCTCGGGATTCCTCTCCCGTCCATGCCGGGGCCTCAGTCCTTGTGTGGAGTCGGGGCCGGAACCTGAGGATTCCTCTCCAGTGTTGCCATGGACTTGGGGTGCTTCTGAGTCTCCCCAGGGGAGTCAGGCCTTGTCTCGAGTGGGGGCATGCACGTGCGCTTTCCTCCCGTGCTGCAGCAGTAGTGTCACGCTTCCTGTCACGTGGATCAAGGGATCTGTGGCTTTCCCTCGAGGCTGTCCCTCGAGGCTTTCCCACGAGGCTTTCCCACAGGGCTGTGCCACGTGCCACCTTGGTGTGAGTCGATCCTCGGCGTGAAAGACGAGCCGGTGAAGGGAAAAGAGGTTCCTCTGGAATGGACTGAGACATCTGGGGGACTCTTGGAATGGTGGCACGACCCTGGAGTTCCTCTCGCCGTTCCTGTTGAGAGGGCCTCCTCTTGAGATGCGACGGGAAGGCCGGGAACTATTTCCCGACGAAGCAGGGAAAGGATCCCTCATCTCGAGCTACGAGGCGGAAACGGGGCTCCTCTGAATGTGGGCGGGACCCACGTGATTCCTCTCGAGTCGAGACGGGTTTGTCGGGGAACTTCTTGATTTGCACCAAGGGTGTGAAGGACCCTTTCGAAGTTCCAGAGGTGAGGTGTGATCCGCCTCGAGACGCCTCAGCGGAAATGGGCCTCATCTCGCCTGGAGGGGAGAACCTCCTGGATTTTCTCGAGTTGCGGCAGGTCTTCTCGAGTTACGACGGGGACCACAGGGACCCGCTCTGGTGGCCTCAGGAAAGGCCAGTCCCCATGCGAGTTGCTAGGGGACCTCTCGGGATTCCTCTCCCGTCCATGCCGGGGCCTCAGTCCTTGTGTGGAGTCGGGCAAGGAACCGGAGGATTCCTCTCCAGTGTTGCCATGGATCTTGGGGTGCTTCTGAGTCTCCCCAGGGGAGTCAGGCCTCGTCTCGAGTGGGGGCATGCACGTGCGCTTTCCTCCCGATCTGCAGCAGTAGTGTCACGCTTCCTGTCACGTGGATCAAGGGATCTGTGGCTTTCCCTCGAGGCTGTCCCTCGAGGCTTTCCCACGAGGCTTTCCCACAGGGCTGTGCCACGTGCCACCTTGGTGTGAGTCGATCCTCAGCGTGAAAGACGAGCCGGTGAAGGGAAAAGAGGTTCCTCTGGAATGGACTGAGACATCTGGGGGACTCTTGGAATGGTGGCACGACCCTGGAGTTCCTCTCGCCGCTCCTGTAGAGAGGGCCTCCTCTTGAGATGCGACGGGAACGCCGGGAACTCTTTCCCGACGAAGCAGGGAAAGGATCCCTCATCTCGAGCTACGAGGCGGAAACGGGGCTCCTCTGGATGTGGGCGGGACCCTCGTGATTCCTCTCGAGTGGAGACGGCTAGGTCGGGGAACTTCTTGATTTGCACCAAGGGTGTGAAGGACCCTTTCGAAGTTCCAGAGGTGAGGTGTGATCAGACTCGAGACGCCTCAGCGGAAATGGGCCTCAACTCGCCTGGAGGGGAGAACCTCCTGGATTTTCTCGAGTTGCGGCAGGTCTTCTCGAGTTACGACGGGGACCACAGGGATCCGCTCTGGTGGCCTCAGGAAAGGCCAGTCCCCATGCGAGTTGCTAGGGGGCCTCTCGGGATTCCTCTCCCGTCCATGCCGGGGCCTCAGTCCTTGTGTGGAGTCGGGGCCGGAACCTGAGGATTCCTCTCAAGTGTTGCCATGGATCTTGGGGTGCTTCTGAGTCTCCCCAGGGGAGTCAGGCCTCGTCTCGAGTGGGGGCATGCACGTGCGCTTTCCTCCCGAGCTGCAGCAGTAGTGTCACGCTTCCTGTCACGTGGATCAAGGGATCTGTGGCTTTCCCTCGAGGCTGTCCCTCGAGGCTTTCCCACGAGGCTTTCCAACAGGGCTGTGCCACGTGCCACCTTGGTGTGAGTCGATCCTCGGCGTGAAAGACGCGCCGGTGAAGGGAAAAGAGGTTCCTCTGGAATGGACTGAGACATCTGGGGGACTCTTGGAATGGTGGCACGACCCTGGAGTTCCTCTCGCCGTTCCTGTAGAGAGGGCCTCCTCTTGAGATGCGACGGGAACGCCGGGAACTCTTTCTCGACGAAGCAGGGAAAGGATCCCTCATCTCGAGCTACGAGGCGGAAACGGGGCTCCTCTGGATGTGGGCGGGACCCTCGTGATTCCTCTCGAGTGAAGACGGGTATGTCGGGGAACTTCTTGATTTGCACCAAGGGTGTGAAGGACCCTTTCGAAGTTCCAGAGGTGAGGTGTGATCAGCCTCGAGACGCCTCAGCGGAAATGGGCCTCATCTCGCCTGGAGGGGAGAACCTCCTGGATTTTCTCGAGTTGCGGCAGGTCTTCTCGAGTTACGACGGGGACCTCAGGGACCCGCTCTGGTGGCCTCAGGAAAGGCCAGTCCCCTTGCGAGTTGCTAGGGGACCTCTCGGGATTCCTCTCCCGTCCATGCCGGGGCCTCAGTCCTTGTGTGGAGTCGGGGCCGGAACCTGAGGATTCCTCTCCAGTGTTGCCATGGACTTGGGGTGCTTCTGAGTCTCCCCAGGGGAGTCAGGCCTTGTCTCGAGTGGGGGAATGCACGTGCGCTTTCCTCCCGAGCTGCAGCAGTAGTGTCACGCTTCCTGTCACGTGGATCAAGGGATCTGTGGCTTTCCCTCGAGGCTGTCCCTCGAGGCTTTCCCACGAGGCTTTCCCACAGGGCTGTGCCACGTGCCACCTTGGTGTGAGTCGATCCTCGGCGTGAAAGACGAGCCGGTGAAGGGAAAAGAGGTTCCTCTGGAATGGACTGAGACATCTGGGGGACTCTTGGAATGGTGGCACGACCCTGGAGTTCCTCTCGCCGTTCCTGTTGAGAGGGCCTCCTCTTGAGATGCGACGGGAAGGCCGGGAACTATTTCCCGACGAAGCAGGGAAAGGATCCCTCATCTCGAGCTACGAGGCGGAAACGGGGCTCCTCTGAATGTGGGCGGGACCCACGTGATTCCTCTCGAGTCGAGACGGGTTTGTCGGGGAACTTCTTGATTTGCACCAAGGGTGTGAAGGGCCCTTTCGAAGTTCCAGAGGGGAGGTGTGATCCGCCTCGAGACGCCTCAGCGGAAATGGGCCTCATCTCGCCTGGAGGGGAGAACCTCCTGGATTTTCTCGAGTTGCGGCAGGTCTTCTCGAGTTACGACGGGGACCACAGGGACCCGCTCTGGTGGCCTCAGGAAAGGCCAGTCCCCATGCGAGTTGCTAGGGGACCTCTCGGGATTCCTCTCCCGTCCATGCCGGGGCCTCAGTCCTTGTGTGGAGTCGGGGCCGGAACCTGAGGATTCCTCTCCAGTGTTGCCATGGATCTTGGGGTGCTTCTGAGTCTCCCCAGGGGAGTCAGGCCTCGTCTCGAGTGGGGGCATGCACGTGCGCTTTCCTCCCGAGCTGCAGCAGTAGTGTCACGCTTCCTGTCACGTGGATCAAGGGATCTGTGGCTTTCCCTCGAGGCTGTCCCTCGAGGCTTTCCAACGAGGCTTTCCCACAGGGCTGTGCCACGTGCCCCCTTGGTGTGAGTCGATCCTCGGCGTGAAAGACGAGCCGGTGAAGGGAAAAGAGGTTCCTCTGGAATGGACTGAGACATCTGGGGGACTCTTGGAATGGTGGCACGACCCTGGAGTTCCTCTCGCCGTTCCTGTTGAGAGGGCCTCCTCTTGAGATGCGAGGGAACGCCGGGAACTCTTTCCCGACGAAGCAGGGAAAGGATCCCTCATCTCGAGCTACGAGGCGGAAACGGGGCTCCTCTGGATGTGGGCGGGACCCTCGTGATTCCTCTCGAGTGGAGACGGCTAGGTCGGGGAACTTCTTGATTTGCACCAAGGGTGTGAAGGACCCTTTCGAAGTTCCAGAGGTGAGGTGTGATCAGCCTCGAGACGCCTCAGCGGAAATGGGCCTCATCTCGCCTGGAGGGGAGAACCTCCTGGATTTTCTCGAGTTGCGGCAGGTCTTCTCGAGTTACGACGGGGACCACAGGGATCCGCTCTGGTGGCCTCAGGAAAGGCCAGTCCCCATGCGAGTTGCTAGGGGACCTCTCGGGATTCCTCTCCCGTCCATGCCGGGGCCTCAGTCCTTGTGTGGAGTCGGGGCCGGAACCTGAGGATTCCTCTCCAGTGTTGCCATGGATCTTGGGGTGCTTCTGAGTCTCCCCAGGGGAGTCAGGCCTCGTCTCGAGTGGGGGCATGCACGTGCGCTTTCCTCCCGAGCTGCAGCAGTAGTGTCACGCTTCCTGTCACGTGGATCAAGGGATCTGTGGCTTTCCCTCGAGGCTGTCCCTCGAGGCTTTCCCACGAGGCTTTCCCACAGGGCTGTGCCACGTGCCACCTTGGTGTGAGTCGATCCTCGGCGTGAAAGACGAGCCGGTGAAGGGAAAAGAGGTTCCTCTGGAATGGACTGAGACATCTGGGGGACTCTTGGAATGGTGGCACGACCCTGGAGTTCCTCTCGCCGTTCCTGTTGAGAGGGCCTCCTCTTGAGATGCGACGGGAAGGCCGGGAACTCTTTCCCGACGAAGCAGGGAAAGGATCCCTCATCTCGAGCTACGAGGCGGAAACGGGGCTACTCTGGATGTGGGCGGGACCCTTGTGATTCCTCTCGAGTGGAGACGGCTAGGTCGGGGAACTTCTTGATTTGCACCAAGGGTGTGAAGGACCCTTTCGAAGTTCCAGAGGTGAGGTGTGATCAGCCTCGAGACGCCTCAGCGGAAATGGGCCTCATCTCGCCTGGAGGGGAGAACCTCCTGGATTTTCTCCAGTTGCGGCAGGTCTTCTCGAGTTACGACGGGGACCACAGGGACCCGCTCTGGTGGCCTCAGGAAAGGCCAGTCCCCATGCGAGTTGCTAGGGGACCTCTCGGGATTCCTCTCCCGTCCATGCCGGGGCCTCAGTCCTTGTGTGGAGTCGGGGCCGGAACCTGAGGATTCCTCTCCAGTGTTGCCATGGATCTTGGGGTGCTTCTGAGTCTCCCCAGGGGAGTCAGGCCTCGTCTCGAGTGGGGGCATGCACGTGCGCTTTCCTCCCGCGCTGCAGCAGTAGTGTCACGCTTCCTGTCACGTGGATCAAGGGATCTGTGGCTTTCCCTCGAGGCTGTCCCTCGAGGCTTTCCCACGAGGCTTTCCCACAGGGCTGTGCCACGTGCCACCTTGGTGTGAGTCGATCCTCGGCGTGAAAGACGAGCCGGTGAAGGGAAAAGAGGTTCCTCTGGAATGGACTGAGACATCTGGGGGACTCTTGGAATGGTGGCACGACCCTGGAGTTCCTCTCGCCGTTCCTGTTGAGAGGGCCTCCTCTTGAGATGCGACGGGAACGCCGGGAACTCTTTCCCGACGAAGCAGGGAAAGGATCCCTCATCTCGAGCTACGAGGCGGAAACGGGGCTCCTCTGGATGTGGGCGGGACCCACGTGATTCCTCTCGAGTGGAGACGGCTAGGTCGGGGAACTTCTTGATTTGCACCAAGGGTGTGAAGGACCCTTTCGAAGTTCCAGAGGTGAGGTGTGATCAGCCTCGAGACGCCTCAGCGGAAATGGGCCTCATCTCGCCTGGAGGGGAGAACCTCCTGGATTTTCTCGAGTTGCGGCAGGTCTTCTCGAGTTAAGACGGGGACCACAGGGACCCGCTCTGGTGGCCTCAGGAAAGGCCAGTCCCCATGCGAGTTGCTAGGGGACCTCTCGGGATTCCTCTCCCGTCCATGCCGGGGCCTCAGTCCTTGTGTGGAGTCGGGGCCGGAACCTGAGGATTCCTGTCCAGTGTTGCCATGGATCTTGGGGTGCTTCTGAGTCTCCCCAGGGGAGTCAGGCCTCGTCTCGAGTGGGGGCATGCACGTGCGCTTTCCTCCCGAGCTGCAGCAGTAGTGTCACGCTTCCTGTCACGTGGATCAAGGGATCTGTGGCTTTCCCTCGAGGCTGTCCCTCGAGGCTTTCCCACGAGGCTTTCCCACAGGGCTGTGCCACGTGCCACCTTGGTGTGACTCGATCCTCGGCGTGAAAGACGAGCCGGTGAAGGGAAAAGAGGTTCCTCTGGAATGGACTGAGACATCTGGGGGACTCTTGGAATGGTGGCACGACCCTGGAGTTCCTCTCGCCATTCCTGTTGAGAGGGCCTCCTCTTGAGATGCGACGGGAAGGCCGGGAACTCTTTCCCGAAGAAGCAGGGAAAGGATCCCTCATCTCGAGCTACGAGGCGGAAACGGGGCTCCTCTGGATGTGGGCGGGACCCTCGTGATTCCTCTCGAGTGGAGACGGGTATGTCGGGGAACTTCTTGATTTGCACCAAGGGTGTGAAGGACCCTTTCGAAGTTCCAGAGGGGAGGTGTGATCAGCCTCGTGACGCCTCAGCGGAAATGGGCCTCATCTCGCCTGGAGGGGAGAACCTCCTGGATTTTCTCCAGTTGCGGTAGGTCTTCTCGAGTTACGACGGGGACCTCAGGGACCCGCTCTGGTGGCCTCAGGAAAGGCCAGTCCCCATGCGAGTTGCTAGGGGACCTCTCGGGATTCCTCTCCCGTCCATGCCGGGGCCTCAGTCCTTGTGTGGAGTCGGGGCCGGAACCTGAGGATTCCTCTCCAGTGTTGCCATGGATCTTGGGGTGCTTCTGAGTCTCCCCAGGGGAGTCAGGCCTCGTCTCGAGTGGGGGCATGCACGTGCGCTTTCCTCCCGAGCTGCAGCAGTAGTGTCACGCTTC
Source organism: Budorcas taxicolor (assembly GCF_023091745.1). Taxonomy (NCBI): domain Eukaryota; kingdom Metazoa; phylum Chordata; class Mammalia; order Artiodactyla; family Bovidae; genus Budorcas; species Budorcas taxicolor. The sequence continues at coordinate 1,164,356 of NW_026291642.1, read as the reverse complement.
CTGTCACGTGGATCAAGGGATCTGTGGCTTTCCCTCGAGGCTGTCCCTCGAGGCTTTCCCACGAGGCTTTCCCACAGGGCTGTGCCACGTGCCACCTTGGTGTGAGTCGATCCTCGGCGTGAAAGACGAGCCGGTGAAGGGAAAAGAGGTTCCTCTGGAATGGACTGAGACATCTGGGGGACTCTTGGAATGGTGGCACGACCCTGGAGTTCCTCTCGCCATTCCTGTTGAGAGGGCCTCCTCTTGAGATGCGACGGGAAGGCCGGGAACTCTTTCCCGAAGAAGCAGGGAAAGGATCCCTCATCTCGAGCTACGAGGCGGAAACGGGGCTCCTCTGGATGTGGGCGGGACCCTCGTGATTCCTCTCGAGTGGAGACGGGTATGTCGGGGAACTTCTTGATTTGCACCAAGGGTGTGAAGGACCCTTTCGAAGTTCCAGAGGGGAGGTGTGATCAGCCTCGAGACGCCTCAGCGGAAATGGGCCTCATCTCGCCTGGAGGGGAGAACCTCCTGGATTTTCTCGAGTTGCGGCAGGTCTTCTCGAGTTACGACGGGGACCACAGGGACCCGCTCTGGTGGCCTCAGGAAAGGCCAGTCCCCATGCGAGTTGCTAGGGGACCTCTCGGGATTCCTCTCCCGTCCATGCCGGGGCCTCAGTCCTTGTGTGGAGTCGGGGCCGGAACCTGAGGATTCCTCTCCAGTGTTGCCATGGATCTTGGGGTGCTTCTGAGTCTCCCCAGGGGAGTCAGGCCTCGTCTCGAGTGGGGGCATGCACGTGCGCTTTCCTCCCGAGCTGCAGCAGTAGTGTCACGCTTCCTGTCACGTGGATCAAGGGATCTCTGGCTTTCCCTCGAGGCTGTCCCTCGAGGCTTTCCCACGAGGCTTTCCCACAGGGCTGTGCCACGTGCCACCTTGGTGTGAGTCGATCCTCGGCGTGAAAGACGAGCCGGTGAAGGGAAAAGAGGTTCCTCTGGAATGGACTGAGACATCTGGGGGACTCTTGGAATGGTGGCACGACCCTGGAGTTCCTCTCGCCGTTCCTGTTGAGAGGGCCTCCTCTTGAGATGCGACGGGAAGGCCGGGAACTCTTTCCCGAAGAAGCAGGGAAAGGATCCCTCATCTCGAGCTACGAGGCGGAAACGGGGCTCCTCTGGATGTGGGCGGGACCCTCGTGATTCCTCTCGAGTGGAGACGGGTATGTCGGGGAACTTCTTGATTTGCACCAAGGGTGTGAAGGACCCTTTCGAAGTTCCAGAGGTGAGGTGTGATCAGCCTCGTGACGCCTCAGCGGAAATGGGCCTCATCTCGCCTGGAGGGGAGAACCTCCTGGATTTTCTCCAGTTGCGGTAGGTCTTCTCGAGTTACGACGGGGACCTCAGGGACCCGCTCTGGTGGCCTCAGGAAAGGCCAGTCCCCATGCGAGTTGCTAGGGGACCTCTCGGGATTCCTCTCCCGTCCATGCCGGGGCCTCAGTCCTTGTGTGGAGTCGGGGCCGGAACCTGAGGATTCCTCTCCAGTGTTGCCATGGATCTTGGGGTGCTTCTGAGTCTCCCCAGGGGAGTCAGGCCTCGTCTCGAGTGGGGGCATGCACGTGCGCTTTCCTCCCGCGCTGCAGCAGTAGTGTCACGCTTCCTGTGACGTGGATCAAGGGATCTGTGGCTTTCCCTCGAGGCTGTCCCTCGAGGCTTTCCCACGAGGCTTTCCCACAGGGCTGTGCCACGTGCCACCTTGGTGTGAGTCGATCCTCGGCGTGAAAGACGAGCCGGTGAAGGGAAAAGAGGTTCCTCTGGAATGGACTGAGACATCTGGGGGACTCTTGGAATGGTGGCACGACCCTGGAGTTCCTCTCGCCGTTCCTGTTGAGAGGGCCTCCTCTTGAGATGCGACGGGAACGCCGGGAACTCTTTCCCGACGAAGCAGGGAAAGGATCCCTCATCTCGAGCTACGAGGCGGAAACGGGGCTCCTCTGGAAGTGGGCGGGACCCTCGTGATTCCTCTCGAGTGGAGACGGGTATGTCGGGGAACTTCTTGATTTGCACCAAGGGTGTGAAGGACCCTTTCGAAGTTCCAGAGGGGAGGTGTGATCAGCCTCGAGACGCCTCAGCGGAAATGGGCCTCATCTCGCCTGGAGGGGAGAACCTCCTGGATTTTCTCGAGTTGCGGCAGGTCTTCTCGAGTTACGACGGGACCACAGGGACCCGCTCTGGTGGCCTCAGGAAAGGCCAGTCCCCATGCGAGTTGCTAGGGGACCTCTCGGGATTCCTCTCCCGTCCATGCCGGGGCCTCAGTCCTTGTGTGGAGTCGGGGCCGGAACCTGAGGATTCCTCTCCAGTGTTGCCATGGATCTTGGGGTGCTTCTGAGTCTCCCCATGGGAGTCAGGCCTCGTCTCGAGTGGGGGCATGCACGTGCGCTTTCCTCCCGAGCTGCAGCAGTAGTGTCACGCTTCCTGTCACGTGGATCAAGGGATCTGTGGCTTTCCCTCGAGGCTGTCCCTCGAGGCTTTCCCACGAGGCTTTCCCACAGGGCTGTGCCACGTGCCACCTTGGTGTGAGTCGATCCTCGGCGTGAAAGACGAGCCGGTGAAGGGAAAAGAGGTTCCTCTGGAATGGACTGAGACATCTGGGGGACTCTTGGAATGGTGGCACGACCCTGGAGTTCCTCTCGCCGTTCCTGTTGAGAGGGCCTCCTCTTGAGATGCGACGGGAAGGCCGGGAACTCTTTCCCGAAGAAGCAGGGAAAGGATCCCTCATCTCGAGCTACGAGGCGGAAACGGGGCTCCTCTGGATGTGGGCGGGACCCTCGTGATTCCTCTCGAGTGGAGACGGGTATGTCGGGGAACTTCTTGATTTGCACCAAGGGTGTGAAGGACCCTTTCGAAGTTCCAGAGGTGAGGTGTGATCAGCCTCGTGACGCCTCAGCGGAAATGGGCCTCATCTCGCCTGGAGGGGAGAACCTCCTGGATTTTCTCCAGTTGCGGTAGGTCTTCTCGAGTTACGACGGGGACCTCAGGGACCCGCTCTGGTGGCCTCAGGAAAGGCCAGTCCCCATGCGAGTTGCTAGGGGACCTCTCGGGATTCCTCTCCCGTCCATGCCGGGGCCTCAGTCCTTGTGTGGAGTCGGGGCCGGAACCTGAGGATTCCTCTCCAGTGTTGCCATGGATCTTGGGGTGCTTCTGAGTCTCCCCAGGGGAGTCAGGCCTCGTCTCGAGTGGGGGCATGCACGTGCGCTTTCCTCCCGCGCTGCAGCAGTAGTGTCACGCTTCCTGTCACGTGGATCAAGGGATCTGTGGCTTTCCCTCGAGGCTGTCCCTCGAGGCTTTCCCACGAGGCTTTCCCACAGGGCTGTGCCACGTGCCACCTTGGTGTGAGTCGATCTTCGGCGTGAAAGACGAGCCGGTGAAGGGAAAAGAGGTTCCTCTGGAATGGACTGAGACATCTGGGGGACTCTTGGAATGGTGGCACGACCCTGGAGTTCCTCTCGCCGTTCCTGTTGAGAGGGCCTCCTCTTGAGATGCGACGGGAACGCCGGGAACTCTTTCCCGACGAAGCAGGGAAAGGATCCCTCATCTCGAGCTACGAGGCGGAAACGGGGCTCCTCTGGATGTGGGCGGGACCCACGTGATTCCTCTCGAGTGGAGACGGCTAGGTCGGGGAACTTCTTGATTTGCACCAAGGGTGTGAAGGACCCTTTCGAAGTTCCAGAGGGGAGGTGTGATCAGCCTCGAGACGCCTCAGCGGAAATGGGCCTCATCTCGCCTGGAGGGGAGAACCTCCTGGATTTTCTCGAGTTGCGACAGGTCTTCTCGAGTTACGACGGGGACCACAGGGACCCGCTCTGGTGGCCTCAGGAAAGGCCAGTCCCCATGCGAGTTGCTAGGGGACCTCTCGGGATTCCTCTCCCGTCCATGCCGGGGCCTCAGTCCTTGTGTGGAGTCGGGGCCGGAACCTGAGGATTCCTCTCCAGTGTTGCCATGGATCTTGGGGTGCTTCTGAGTCTCCCCAGGGGAGTCAGGCCTCGTCTCGAGTGGGGGCATGCACGTGCGCTTTCCTCCCGCGCTGCAGCAGTAGTGTCACGCTTCCTGTCACGTGGATCAAGGGATCTGTGGCTTTCCCTCGAGGCTGTCCCTCGAGGCTTTCCCACGAGGCTTTCCCACAGGGCTGTGCCACGTGCCACCTTGGTGTGAGTCGATCCTCGGCGTGAAAGACGAGCCGGTGAAGGGAAAAGAGGTTCCTCTGGAATGGACTGAGACATCTGGGGGACTCTTGGAATGGTGGCACGACCCTGGAGTTCCTCTCGCCGTTCCTGTTGAGAGGGCCTCCTCTTGAGATGCGACGGGAAGGCCGGGAACTCTTTCCCGAAGAAGCAGGGAAAGGATCCCTCATCTCGAGCTACGAGGCGGAAACGGGGCTCCTCTGGATGTGGGCGGGACCCTCGTGATTCCTCTCGAGTGGAGACGGGTATGTCGGGGAACTTCTTGATTTGCACCAAGGGTGTGAAGGACCCTTTCGAAGTTCCAGAGGTGAGGTGTGATCAGCCTCGTGACGCCTCAGCGGAAATGGGCCTCATCTCGCCTGGAGGGGAGAACCTCCTGGATTTTCTCCAGTTGCGGTAGGTCTTCTCGAGTTACGACGGGGACCTCAGGGACCCGCTCTGGTGGCCTCAGGAAAGGCCAGTCCCCATGCGAGTTGCTAGGGGACCTCTCGGGATTCCTCTCCCGTCCATGCCGGGGCCTCAGTCCTTGTGTGGAGTCGGGGCCGGAACCTGAGGATTCCTCTCCAGTGTTGCCATGGACCTTGGGGTGCTTCTGAGTCTCCCCAGGGGAGTCAGGCCTCGTCTCGAGTGGGGGCATGCACGTGCGCTTTCCTCCCGCGCTGCAGCAGTAGTGTCACGCTTCCTGTCACGTGGATCAAGGGATCTGTGGCTTTCCCTCGAGGCTGTCCCTCGAGGCTTTCCCACGAGGCTTTCCCACAGGGCTGTGCCACGTGCCACCTTGTTGTGAGTCGATCTTCGGCGTGAAAGACGAGCCGGTGAAGGGAAAAGAGGTTCCTCTGGAATGGACTGAGACATCTGGGGGACTCTTGGAATGGTGGCACGACCCTGGAGTTCCTCTCGCCGTTCCTGTTGAGAGGGCCTCCTCTTGAGATGCGACGGGAACGCCGGGAACTCTTTCCCGACGAAGCAGGGAAAGGATCCCTCATCTCGAGCTACGAGGCGGAAACGGGGCTCCTCTGGATGTGGGCGGGACCCACGTGATTCCTCTCGAGTGGAGACGGCTAGGTCGGGGAACTTCTTGATTTGCACCAAGGGTGTGAAGGACCCTTTCGAAGTTCCAGAGGGGAGGTGTGATCAGCCTCGAGACGCCTCAGCGGAAATGGGCCTCATCTCGCCTGGAGGGGAGAACCTCCTGGATTTTCTCGAGTTGCGACAGGTCTTCTCGAGTTACGACGGGGACCACAGGGACCCGCTCTGGTGGCCTCAGGAAAGGCCAGTCCCCATGCGAGTTGCTAGGGGACCTCTCGGGATTCCTCTCCCGTCCATGCCGGGGCCTCAGTCCTTGTGTGGAGTCGGGGCCGGAACCTGAGGATTCCTCTCCAGTGTTGCCATGGATCTTGGGGTGCTTCTGAGTCTCCCCAGGGGAGTCAGGCCTCGTCTCGAGTGGGGGCATGCACGTGCGCTTTCCTCCCGCGCTGCAGCAGTAGTGTCACGCTTCCTGTCACGTGGATCAAGGGATCTGTGGCTTTCCCTCGAGGCTGTCCCTCGAGGCTTTCCCACGAGGCTTTCCCACAGGGCTGTGCCACGTGCCACCTTGGTGTGAGTCGATCCTCGGCGTGAAAGACGAGCCGGTGAAGGGAAAAGAGGTTCCTCTGGAATGGACTGAGACATCTGGGGGACTCTTGGAATGGTGGCACGACCCTGGAGTTCCTCTCGCCGTTCCTGTTGAGAGGGCCTCCTCTTGAGATGCGACGGGAAGGCCGGGAACTCTTTCCCGAAGAAGCAGGGAAAGGATCCCTCATCTCGAGCTACGAGGCGGAAACGGGGCTCCTCTGGATGTGGGCGGGACCCTCGTGATTCCTCTCGAGTGGAGACGGGTATGTCGGGGAACTTCTTGATTTGCACCAAGGGTGTGAAGGACCCTTTCGAAGTTCCAGAGGTGAGGTGTGATCAGCCTCGTGACGCCTCAGCGGAAATGGGCCTCATCTCGCCTGGAGGGGAGAACCTCCTGGATTTTCTCCAGTTGCGGTAGGTCTTCTCGAGTTACGACGGGGACCTCAGGGACCCGCTCTGGTGGCCTCAGGAAAGGCCAGTCCCCATGCGAGTTGCTAGGGGACCTCTCGGGATTCCTCTCCCGTCCATGCCGGGGCCTCAGTCCTTGTGTGGAGTCGGGGCCGGAACCTGAGGATTCCTCTCCAGTGTTGCCATGGATCTTGGGGTGCTTCTGAGTCTCCCCAGGGGAGTCAGGCCTCGTCTCGATTGGGGGCATGCACGTGCGCTTTCCTCCCGAGCTGCAGCAGTAGTGTCACGCTTCCTGTCACGTGGATCAAGGGATCTGTGGCTTTCCCTCGAGGCTGTCCCTCGAGGCTTTCCCACGAGGCTTTCCCACAGGGCTGTGCCACGTGCCACCTTGGTGTGAGTCGATCCTCAGCTTGAAAGACGAGCCGGTGAAGGGAAAAGAGGTTCCTCTGGAATGGACTGAGACATCTGGGGGACTCTTGGAATGGTGGCACGACCCTGGAGTTCCTCTCGCCGTTCCTGTTGAGAGGGCCTCCTCTTGAGATGCGACGGGAACGCCGGGAACTCTTTCCCGACGAAGCAGGGAAAGGATCCCTCATCTCGAGCTACGAGGCGGAAACGGGGCTCCTCTGGAAGTGGGCGGGACCCTCGTGATTCCTCTCGAGTGGAGACGGGTATGTCGGGGAACTTCTTGATTTGCACCAAGGGTGTGAAGGACCCTTTCGAAGTTCCAGAGGGGAGGTGTGATCAGCCTCGAGACGCCTCAGCGGAAATGGGCCTCATCTCGCCTGGAGGGGAGAACCTCCTGGATTTTCTCGAGTTGCGGCAGGTCTTCTCGAGTTACGACGGGGACCACAGGGACCCGCTCTGGTGGCCTCAGGAAAGGCCAGTCCCCATGCGAGTTGCTAGGGGACCTCTCGGGATTCCTCTCCCGTCCATGCCGGGGCCTCAGTCCTTGTGTGGAGTCGGGGCCGGAACCTGAGGATTCCTCTCCAGTGTTGCCATGGATCTTGGGGTGCTTCTGAGTCTCCCCAGGGGAGTCAGGCCTCGTCTCGAGTGGGGGCATGCACGTGCGCTTTCCTCCCGCGCTGCAGCAGTAGTGTCACGCTTCCTGTCACGTGGATCAAGGGATCTGTGGCTTTCCCTCGAGGCTGTCCCTCGAGGCTTTCCCACGAGGCTTTCCCACAGGGCTGTGCCACGTGCCACCTTGGTGTGAGTCGATCCTCGGCGTGAAAGACGAGCCGGTGAAGGGAAAAGAGGTTCCTCTGGAATGGACTGAGATATCTGGGGGACTCTTGGAATGGTGGCACGACCCTGGAGTTCCTCTCGCCGTTCCTGTTGAGAGGGCCTCCTCTTGAGATGCGACGGGAACGCCGGGAACTCTTTCCCGACGAAGCAGGAAAGGATCCCTCATCTCGAGCTACGAGGCGGAAACGGGGCTCCTCTGGATGTGGGCGGGACCCTCGTGATTCCTCTCGAGTGGAGACGGGTATGTTGGGGAACTTCTTGATTTGCACCAAGGGTGTGAAGAACCCTTTCGAAGTTCCAGAGGTGAGGTGTGATCAGCCTCGAGACGCCTCAGCGGAAATAGGCCTCATCTCGCCTGGAGAGGAGAACCTCCTGGATTTTCTCCAGTTGCGGTAGGTCTTCTCGAATTACGACGGGGACCTCAGGGACCCGCTCTGGTGGCCTCAGGAAAGGCCAGTCCCCATGCGAGTTGCTAGGGGACCCCTCGGGATTCCTCTCCCGTCCATGCCGGGGCCTCAGTCCTTGTGTGGAGTCGGGGCCGGAACCTGAGGATTCCTCTCCAGTGTTGCCATGGACCTTGGGGTGCTTCTGAGTCTCCCCAGGGGAGTCAGGCCTCGTCTCGAGTGGGGGCATGCACGTGCGCTTTCCTCCCGCGCTGCAGCAGTAGTGTCACGCTTCCTGTCACGTGGATCAAGGGATCTGTGGCTTTCCCTCGAGGCTGTCCCTCGAGGCTTTCCCACGAGGCTTTCCCACAGGGCTGTGCCACGTGCCACCTTGTTGTGAGTCGATCTTCGGCGTGAAAGACGAGCCGGTGAAGGGAAAAGAGGTTCCTCTGGAATGGACTGAGACATCTGGGGGACTCTTGGAATGGTGGCAGGACCCTGGAGTTCCTCTCGCCGTTCCTGTTGAGAGGGCCTCCTCTTGAGATGCGACGGGAACGCCGGGAACTCTTTCCCGACGAAGCAGGGAAAGGATCCCTCATCTCGAGCTACGAGGCGGAAACGGGGCTCCTCTGGATGTGGGCGGGACCCACGTGATTCCTCTCGAGTGGAGACGGCTAGGTCGGGGAACTTCTTGATTTGCACCAAGGGTGTGAAGGACCCTTTCGAAGTTCCAGAGGGGAGGTGTGATCAGCCTCGAGACGCCTCAGCGGAAATGGGCCTCATCTCGCCTGGAGGGGAGAACCTCCTGGATTTTCTCGAGTTGCGACAGGTCTTCTCGAGTTACGACGGGGACCACAGGGACCCGCTCTGGTGGCCTCAGGAAAGGCCAGTCCCCATGCGAGTTGCTAGGGGACCTCTCGGGATTCCTCTCCCGTCCATGCCGGGGCCTCAGTCCTTGTGTGGAGTCGGGGCCGGAACCTGAGGATTCCTCTCCAGTGTTGCCATGGATCTTGGGGTGCTTCTGAGTCTCCCCAGGGGAGTCAGGCCTCGTCTCGAGTGGGGGCATGCACGTGCGCTTTCCTCCCGCGCTGCAGCAGTAGTGTCACGCTTCCTGTCACGTGGATCAAGGGATCTGTGGCTTTCCCTCGAGGCTGTCCCTCGAGGCTTTCCCACGAGGCTTTCCCACAGGGCTGTGCCACGTGCCACCTTGGTGTGAGTCGATCCTCGGCGTGAAAGACGAGCCGGTGAAGGGAAAAGAGGTTCCTCTGGAATGGACTGAGACATCTGGGGGACTCTTGGAATGGTGGCACGACCCTGGAGTTCCTCTCGCCGTTCCTGTTGAGAGGGCCTCCTCTTGAGATGCGACGGGAAGGCCGGGAACTCTTTCCCGAAGAAGCAGGGAAAGGATCCCTCATCTCGAGCTACGAGGCGGAAACGGGGCTCCTCTGGATGTGGGCGGGACCCTCGTGATTCCTCTCGAGTGGAGACGGGTATGTCGGGGAACTTCTTGATTTGCACCAAGGGTGTGAAGGACCCTTTCGAAGTTCCAGAGGTGAGGTGTGATCAGCCTCGTGACGCCTCAGCGGAAATGGGCCTCATCTCGCCTGGAGGGGAGAACCTCCTGGATTTTCTCCAGTTGCGGTAGGTCTTCTCGAGTTACGACGGGGACCTCAGGGACCCGCTCTGGTGGCCTCAGGAAAGGCCAGTCCCCATGCGAGTTGCTAGGGGACCTCTCGGGATTCCTCTCCCGTCCATGCCGGGGCCTCAGTCCTTGTGTGGAGTCGGGGCCGGAACCTGAGGATTCCTCTCCAGTGTTGCCATGGACCTTGGGGTGCTTCTGAGTCTCCCCAGGGGAGTCAGGCCTCGTCTCGAGTGGGGGCATGCACGTGCGCTTTCCTCCCGCGCTGCAGCAGTAGTGTCACGCTTCCTGTCACGTGGATCAAGGGATCTGTGGCTTTCCCTCGAGGCTGTCCCTCGAGGCTTTCCCACGAGGCTTTCCCACAGGGCTGTGCCACGTGCCACCTTGTTGTGAGTCGATCTTCGGCGTGAAAGACGAGCCGGTGAAGGGAAAAGAGGTTCCTCTGGAATGGACTGAGACATCTGGGGGACTCTTGGAATGGTGGCACGACCCTGGAGTTCCTCTCGCCGTTCCTGTTGAGAGGGCCTCCTCTTGAGATGCGACGGGAACGCCGGGAACTCTTTCCCGACGAAGCAGGGAAAGGATCCCTCATCTCGAGCTACGAGGCGGAAACGGGGCTCCTCTGGATGTGGGCGGGACCCACGTGATTCCTCTCGAGTGGAGACGGCTAGGTCGGGGAACTTCTTGATTTGCACCAAGGGTGTGAAGGACCCTTTCGAAGTTCCAGAGGGGAGGTGTGATCAGCCTCGAGACGCCTCAGCGGAAATGGGCCTCATCTCGCCTGGAGGGGAGAACCTCCTGGATTTTCTCGAGTTGCGACAGGTCTTCTCGAGTTACGACGGGGACCACAGGGACCCGCTCTGGTGGCCTCAGGAAAGGCCAGTCCCCATGCGAGTTGCTAGGGGACCTCTCGGGATTCCTCTCCCGTCCATGCCGGGGCCTCAGTCCTTGTGTGGAGTCGGGGCCGGAACCTGAGGATTCCTCTCCAGTGTTGCCATGGATCTTGGGGTGCTTCTGAGTCTCCCCAGGGGAGTCAGGCCTCGTCTCGAGTGGGGGCATGCACGTGCGCTTTCCTCCCGCGCTGCAGCAGTAGTGTCACGCTTCCTGTCACGTGGATCAAGGGATCTGTGGCTTTCCCTCGAGGCTGTCCCTCGAGGCTTTCCCACGAGGCTTTCCCACAGGGCTGTGCCACGTGCCACCTTGGTGTGAGTCGATCCTCGGCGTGAAAGACGAGCCGGTGAAGGGAAAAGAGGTTCCTCTGGAATGGACTGAGACATCTGGGGGACTCTTGGAATGGTGGCACGACCCTGGAGTTCCTCTCGCCGTTCCTGTTGAGAGGGCCTCCTCTTGAGATGCGACGGGAAGGCCGGGAACTCTTTCCCGAAGAAGCAGGGAAAGGATCCCTCATCTCGAGCTACGAGGCGGAAACGGGGCTCCTCTGGATGTGGGCGGGACCCTCGTGATTCCTCTCGAGTGGAGACGGGTATGTCGGGGAACTTCTTGATTTGCACCAAGGGTGTGAAGGACCCTTTCGAAGTTCCAGAGGTGAGGTGTGATCAGCCTCGTGACGCCTCAGCGGAAATGGGCCTCATCTCGCCTGGAGGGGAGAACCTCCTGGATTTTCTCCAGTTGCGGTAGGTCTTCTCGAGTTACGACGGGGACCTCAGGGACCCGCTCTGGTGGCCTCAGGAAAGGCCAGTCCCCATGCGAGTTGCTAGGGGACCTCTCGGGATTCCTCTCCCGTCCATGCCGGGGCCTCAGTCCTTGTGTGGAGTCGGGGCCGGAACCTGAGGATTCCTCTCCAGTGTTGCCATGGATCTTGGGGTGCTTCTGAGTCTCCCCAGGGGAGTCAGGCCTCGTCTCGAGTGGGGGCATGCACGTGCGCTTTCCTCCCGAGCTGCAGCAGTAGTGTCACGCTTCCTGTCACGTGGATCAAGGGATCTGTGGCTTTCCCTCGAGGCTGTCCCTCGAGGCTTTCCCACGAGGCTTTCCCACAGGGCTGTGCCACGTGCCACCTTGGTGTGAGTCGATCCTCGGCGTGAAAGACGAGCCGGTGAAGGGAAAAGAGGTTCCTCTGGAATGGACTGAGACATCTGGGGGACTCTTGGAATGGTGGCACGACCCTGGAGTTCCTCTCGCCGTTCCTGTTGAGAGGGCCTCCTCTTGAGATGCGACGGGAACGCCGGGAACTCTTTCCCGACGAAGCAGGGAAAGGATCCCTCATCTCGAGCTACGAGGCGGAAACGGGGCTCCTCTGGAAGTGGGCGGGACCCTCGTGATTCCTCTCGAGTGGAGACGGGTATGTCGGGGAACTTCTTGATTTGCACCAAGGGTGTGAAGGACCCTTTCGAAGTTCCAGAGGGGAGGTGTGATCAGCCTCGAGACGCCTCAGCGGAAATGGGCCTCATCTCGCCTGGAGGGGAGAACCTCCTGGATTTTCTCGAGTTGCGGCAGGTCTTCTCGAGTTACGACGGGGACCACAGGGACCCGCTCTGGTGGCCTCAGGAAAGGCCAGTCCCCATGCGAGTTGCTAGGGGACCTCTCGGGATTCCTCTCCCGTCCATGCCGGGGCCTCAGTCCTTGTGTGGAGTCGGGGCCGGAACCTGAGGATTCCTCTCCAGTGTTGCCATGGATCTTGGGGTGCTTCTGAGTCTCCCCAGGGGAGTCAGGCCTCGTCTCGAGTGGGGGCATGCACGTGCGCTTTCCTCCCGCGCTGCAGCAGTAGTGTCACGCTTCCTGTCACGTGGATCAAGGGATCTGTGGCTTTCCCTCGAGGCTGTCCCTCGAGGCTTTCCCACGAGGCTTTCCCACAGGGCTGTGCCACGTGCCACCTTGGTGTGAGTCGATCCTCGGCGTGAAAGACGAGCCGGTGAAGGGAAAAGAGGTTCCTCTGGAATGGACTGAGATATCTGGGGGACTCTTGGAATGGTGGCACGACCCTGGAGTTCCTCTCGCCGTTCCTGTTGAGAGGGCCTCCTCTTGAGATGCGACGGGAACGCCGGGAACTCTTTCCCGACGAAGCAGGGAAAGGATCCCTCATCTCGAGCTACGAGGCGGAAACGGGGCTCCTCTGGATGTGGGCGGGACCCACGTGATTCCTCTCGAGTGGAGACGTCTAGGTCGGGGAACTTCTTGATTTGCACCAAGGGTGTGAAGGACCCTTTCGAAGTTCCAGAGGGGAGGTGTGATCAGCCTCGAGACGCCTCAGCGGAAATGGGCCTCATCTCGCCTGGAGGGGAGAACCTCCTGGATTTTCTCGAGTTGCGGCAGGTCTTCTCGAGTTACGACGGGGACCACAGGGACCCGCTCTGGTGGCCTCAGGAAAGGCCAGTCCCCATGCGAGTTGCTAGGGGACCTCTCGGGATTCCTCTCCCGTCCATGCCGGGGCCTCAGTCCTTGTGTGGAGTCGGGGCCGGAACCTGAGGATTCCTCTCCAGTGTTGCCATGGATCTTGGGGTGCTTCTGAGTCTCCCCAGGGGAGTCAGGCCTCGTCTCGAGTGGGGGCATGCACGTGCGCTTTCCTCCCGAGCTGCAGCAGTAGTGTCACGCTTCCTGTCACGTGGATCAAGGGATCTGTGGCTTTCCCTCGAGGCTGTCCCTCGAGGCTTTCCCACGAGGCTTTCCCACAGGGCTGTGCCACGTGCCACCTTGGTGTGAGTCGATCCTCGGCGTGAAAGACGAGCCGGTGAAGGGAAAAGAGGTTCCTCTAGAATGGACTGAGACATCTGGGGGACTCTTGGAATGGTGGCACGACCCTGGAGTTCCTCTCGCCGTTCCTGTTGAGAGGGCCTCCTCTTGAGATGCGACGGGAACGCCGGGAACTCTTTCCCGACGAAGCAGGAAAGGATCCCTCATCTCGAGCTACGAGGCGGAAACGGGGCTCCTCTGGATGTGGGCGGGACCCTCGTGATTCCTCTCGAGTGGAGACGGGTATGTTGGGGAACTTCTTGATTTGCACCAAGGGTGTGAAGAACCCTTTCGAAGTTCCAGAGGTGAGGTGTGATCAGCCTCGAGACGCCTCAGCGGAAATAGGCCTCATCTCGCCTGGAGAGGAGAACCTCCTGGATTTTCTCCAGTTGCGGTAGGTCTTCTCGAATTACGACGGGGACCTCAGGGACCCGCTCTGGTGGCCTCAGGAAAGGCCAGTCCCCATGCGAGTTGCTAGGGGACCTCTCGGGATTCCTCTCCCGTCCATGCCGGGGCCTCAGTCCTTGTGTGGAGTCGGGGCCGGAACCTGAGGATTCCTCTCCAGTGTTGCCATGGACCTTGGGGTGCTTCTGAGTCTCCCCAGGGGAGTCAGGCCTCGTCTCGAGTGGGGGCATGCACGTGCGATTTCCTCCCGCGCTGCAGCAGTAGTGTCACGCTTCCTGTCACGTGGATCAAGGGATCTGTGGCTTTCCCTCGAGGCTGTCCCTCGAGGCTTTCCCACGAGGCTTTCCCACAGGGCTGTGCCACGTGCCACCTTGTTGTGAGTCGATCTTCGGCGTGAAAGACGAGCCGGTGAAGGGAAAAGAGGTTCCTCTGGAATGGACTGAGACATCTGGGGGACTCTTGGAATGGTGGCACGACCCTGGAGTTCCTCTCGCCGTTCCTGTTGAGAGGGCCTCCTCTTGAGATGCGACGGGAACGCCGGGAACTCTTTCCCGACGAAGCAGGGAAAGGATCCCTCATCTCGAGCTACGAGGCGGAAACGGGGCTCCTCTGGATGTGGGCGGGACCCACGTGATTCCTCTCGAGTGGAGACGGCTAGGTTGGGGAACTTCTTGATTTGCACCAAGGGTGTGAAGGACCCTTTCGAAGTTCCAGAGGGGAGGTGTGATCAGCCTCGAGACGCCTCAGCGGAAATGGGCCTCATCTCGCCTGGAGGGGAGAACCTCCTGGATTTTCTCGAGTTGCGACAGGTCTTCTCGAGTTACGACGGGGACCACAGGGACCCGCTCTGGTGGCCTCAGGAAAGGCCAGTCCCCATGCGAGTTGCTAGGGGACCTCTCGGGATTCCTCTCCCGTCCATGCCGGGGCCTCAGTCCTTGTGTGGAGTCGGGGCCGGAACCTGAGGATTCCTCTCCAGTGTTGCCATGGATCTTGGGGTGCTTCTGAGTCTCCCCAGGGGAGTCAGGCCTCGTCTCGAGTGGGGGCATGCACGTGCGCTTTCCTCCCGCGCTGCAGCAGTAGTGTCACGCTTCCTGTCACGTGGATCAAGGGATCTGTGGCTTTCCCTCGAGGCTGTCCCTCGAGGCTTTCCCACGAGGCTTTCCCACAGGGCTGTGCCACGTGCCACCTTGGTGTGAGTCGATCCTCGGCGTGAAAGACGAGCCGGTGAAGGGAAAAGAGGTTCCTCTGGAATGGACTGAGACATCTGGGGGACTCTTGGAATGGTGGCACGACCCTGGAGTTCCTCTCGCCGTTCCTGTTGAGAGGGCCTCCTCTTGAGATGCGACGGGAAGGCCGGGAACTCTTTCCCGAAGAAGCAGGGAAAGGATCCCTCATCTCGAGCTACGAGGCGGAAACGGGGCTCCTCTGGATGTGGGCGGGACCCTCGTGATTCCTCTCGAGTGGAGACGGGTATGTCGGGGAACTTCTTGATTTGCACCAAGGGTGTGAAGGACCCTTTCGAAGTTCCAGAGGTGAGGTGTGATCAGCCTCGTGACGCCTCAGCGGAAATGGGCCTCATCTCGCCTGGAGGGGAGAACCTCCTGGATTTTCTCCAGTTGCGGTAGGTCTTCTCGAGTTACGACGGGGACCTCAGGGACCCGCTCTGGTGGCCTCAGGAAAGGCCAGTCCCCATGCGAGTTGCTAGGGGACCTCTCGGGATTCCTCTCCCGTCCATGCCGGGGCCTCAGTCCTTGTGTGGAGTCGGGGCCGGAACCTGAGGATTCCTCTCCAGTGTTGCCATGGATCTTGGGGTGCTTCTGAGTCTCCCCAGGGGAGTCAGGCCTCGTCTCGAGTGGGGGCATGCACGTGCGCTTTCCTCCCGAGCTGCAGCAGTAGTGTCACGCTTCCTGTCACGTGGATCAAGGGATCTGTGGCTTTCCCTCGAGGCTGTCCCTCGAGGCTTTCCCACGAGGTTTTCCCACAGGGCTGTGCCACGTGCCACCTTGGTGTGAGTCGATCCTCGGCGTGAAAGACGAGCCGGTGAAGGGAAAAGAGGTTCCTCTGGAATGGACTGAGACATCTGGGGGACTCTTGGAATGGTGGCACGACCCTGGAGTTCCTCTCGCCGTTCCTGTTGAGAGGGCCTCCTCTTGAGATGCGACGGGAACGCCGGGAACTCTTTCCCGACGAAGCAGGGAAAGGATCCCTCATCTCGAGCTACGAGGCGGAAACGGGGCTCCTCTGGAAGTGGGCGGGACCCTCGTGATTCCTCTCGAGTGGAGACGGGTATGTCGGGGAACTTCTTGATTTGCACCAAGGGTGTGAAGGACCCTTTCGAAGTTCCAGAGGGGAGGTGTGATCAGCCTCGAGACGCCTCAGCGGAAATGGGCCTCATCTCGCCTGGAGGGGAGAACCTCCTGGATTTTCTCGAGTTGCGGCAGGTCTTCTCGAGTTACGACGGGGACCACAGGGACCCGCTCTGGTGGCCTCAGGAAAGGCCAGTCCCCATGCGAGTTGCTAGGGGACCTCTCGGGATTCCTCTCCCGTCCATGCCGGGGCCTCAGTCCTTGTGTGGAGTCGGGGCCGGAACCTGAGGATTCCTCTCCAGTGTTGCCATGGATCTTGGGGTGCTTCTGAGTCTCCCCAGGGGAGTCAGGCCTCGTCTCGAGTGGGGGCATGCACGTGCGCTTTCCTCCCGCGCTGCAGCAGTAGTGTCACGCTTCCTGTCACGTGGATCAAGGGATCTGTGGCTTTCCCTCGAGGCTGTCCCTCGAGGCTTTCCCACGAGGCTTTCCCACAGGGCTGTGCCACGTGCCACCTTGGTGTGAGTCGATCCTCGGCGTGAAAGACGAGCCGGTGAAGGGAAAAGAGGTTCCTCTAGAATGGACTGAGACATCTGGGGGACTCTTGGAATGGTGGCACGACCCTGGAGTTCCTCTCGCCGTTCCTGTTGAGAGGGCCTCCTCTTGAGATGCGACGGGAACGCCGGGAACTCTTTCCCGACGAAGCAGGGAAAGGATCCCTCATCTCGAGCTACGAGGCGGAAACGGGGCTCCTCTGGATGTGGGCGGGACCCACGTGATTCCTCTCGAGTGGAGACGTCTAGGTCGGGGAACTTCTTGATTTGCACCAAGGGTGTGAAGGACCCTTTCGAAGTTCCAGAGGGGAGGTGTGATCAGCCTCGAGACGCCTCAGCGGAAATGGGCCTCATCTCGCCTGGAGGGGAGAACCTCCTGGATTTTCCTCGAGTTGCGGCAGGTCTTCTCGAGTTACGACGGGGACCACAGGGACCCGCTCTGGTGGCCTCAGGAAAGGCCAGTCTCCATGCGAGTTGCTAGGGGACCTCTCGGGATTCCTCTCCCGTCCATGCCGGGGCCTCAGTCCTTGTGTGGAGTCGGGGCCGGAACCTGAGGATTCCTCTCCAGTGTTGCCATGGATCTTGGGGTGCTTCTGAGTCTCCCCAGGGGAGTCAGGCCTCGTCTCGAGTGGGGGCATGCACGTGCGCTTTCCTCCCGAGCTGCAGCAGTAGTGTCACGCTTCCTGTCACGTGGATCAAGGGATCTGTGGCTTTCCCTCGAGGCTGTCCCTCGAGGCTTTCCCACGAGGCTTTCCCACAGGGCTGTGCCACGTGCCACCTTGGTGTGAGTCGATCCTCGGCGTGAAAGACGAGCCGGTGAAGGGAAAAGAGGTTCCTCTGGAATGGACTGAGACATCTGGGGGACTCTTGGAATGGTGGCACGACCCTGGAGTTCCTCTCGCCGTTCCTGTTGAGAGGGCCTCCTCTTGAGATGCGACGGGAACGCCGGGAAATCTTTCCCGACGAAGCAGGAAAGGATCCCTCATCTCGAGCTACGAGGCGGAAACGGGGCTCCTCTGGATGTGGGCGGGACCCTCGTGATTCCTCTCGAGTGGAGACGGGTATGTTGGGGAACTTCTTGATTTGCACCAAGGGTGTGAAGAACCCTTTCGAAGTTCCAGAGGTGAGGTGTGATCAGCCTCGAGACGCCTCAGCGGAAATAGGCCTCATCTCGCCTGGAGAGGAGAACCTCCTGGATTTTCTCCAGTTGCGGTAGGTCTTCTCGAATTACGACGGGGACCTCAGGGACCCGCTCTGGTGGCCTCAGGAAAGGCCAGTCCCCATGCGAGTTGCTAGGGGACCTCTCGGGATTCCTCTCCCGTCCATGCCGGGGCCTCAGTCCTTGTGTGGAGTCGGGGCCGGAACCTGAGGATTCCTCTCCAGTGTTGCCATGGATCTTGGGGTGCTTCTGAGTCTCCCCAGGGGAGTCAGGCCTCGTCTCGAGTGGGGGCATGCACGTGCGCTTTCCTCCCGAGCTGCAGCAGTAGTGTCACGCTTCCTGTCACGTGGATCAAGGGATCTGTGGCTTTCCCTCGAGGCTGTCCCTCGAGGCTTTCCCACGAGGCTTTCCCACAGGGCTGTGCCACGTGCCACCTTGGTGTGAGTCGATCCTCGGCGTGAAAGACGAGCCTGTGAAGGGAAAAGAGGTTCCTCTGGAATGGACTGAGACATCTGGGGGACTCTTGGAATGGTGGCACGACCCTGGAGTTCCTCTCGCCGTTCCTGTTGAGAGGGCCTCCTCTTGAGATGCGACGGGAAGGCCGGGAACTCTTTCCCGAAGAAGCAGGGAAAGGATCCCTCATCTCGAGCTACGAGGCGGAAACGGGGCTCCTCTGGAAGTGGGCGGGACCCTCGTGATTCCTCTCGAGTGGAGACGGGTATGTCGGGGAACTTCTTGATTTGCACCAAGGGTGTGAAGGACCCTTTCGAAGTTCCAGAGGGGAGGTGTGATCAGCCTCGAGACGCCTCAGCGGAAATGGGCCTCATCTCGCCTGGAGGGGAGAACCTCCTGGATTTTCTCGAGTTGCGGCAGGTCTTCTCGAGTTACGACGGGGACCTCAGGGACCCGCTCTGGTGGCCTCAGGAAAGGCCAGTCCCCATGCGAGTTGCTAGGGGACCTCTCGGGATTCCTCTCCCGTCCATGCCGGGGCCTCAGTCCTTGTGTGGAGTCGGGGGCCGGAACCTGAGGATTCCTCTCCAGTGTTGCCATGGATCTTGGGGTGCTTCTGAGTCTCCCCAGGGGAATCAGGCCTCGTCTCGAGTGGGGGCATGCACGTGCGCTTTCCTCCCGAGCTGCAGCAGTAGTGTCACGCTTCCTGTCACGTGGATCAAGGGATCTGTGGCTTTCCCTCGAGGCTGTCCCTCATTGCTTTCCCACGAGGCTTTCCCACAGGGCTGTGCCACGTGCCACCTTGGTGTGAGTCGATCCTCGGCGTGAAAGACGAGCCGGTGAAGGGAAAAGAGGTTCCTCTGGAATGGACTGAGACATCTGGGGGACTCTTGGAATGGTGGCACGACCCTGGAGTTCCTCTCGCCGTTCCTGTTGTGAGGGCCTCCTCTTGAGATGCGACGGGAACGCCGGGAACTCCTTCCCGACGAAGCAGGGAAAGGATCCCTCATCTCGAGCTACGAGGCGGAAACGGGGCTCCTCTGGATGTGGGCGGGACCCTCGTGATTCCTCTCGAGTGGAGCCGGCTAGGTCGGGGAACTTCTTGATTTGCACCAAGGGTGTCAAGGACCCTTTCGAAGTTCCAGAGGTGAGGTGTGATCAGCCTCGAGACGCCTCAGCGGAAATGGGCCTCATCTCGCCTGGAGGGGTAGAACCTCCTGGATTTTCTCGAGTTGCGGCAGGTCTTCTCGAGTTACGACGGGGACCACAGGGACCCGCTCTGGTGGCCTCAGGAAAGGCCAGTCCCCATGCGAGTTGCTAGGGGACCTCTCGGGATTCCTCTCCCGTCCATGCCGGGGCCTCAGTCCTTGTGTGGAGTCGGGGCCGGAACCTGAGGATTCCTCTCCAGTGTTGCCATGGATCTTGGGGTGCTTCTGAGTCTCCCCAGGGGAGTCAGGCCTCGTCTCGAGTGGGGGCATGCACGTGCGCTTTCCTCCCGCGCTGCAGCAGTAGTGTCACGCTTCCTGTCACGTGGATCAAGGGATCTGTGGCTTTCCCTCGAGGCTGTCCCTCGAGGCTTTCCCACGAGGCTTTCCCACAGGGCTGTGCCACGTGCCACCTTGGTGTGAGTCGATCCTCGGCGTGAAAGACGAGCCGGTGAAGGGAAAAGAGGTTCCTCTGGAATGGACTGAGACATCTGGGGGACTCTTGGAATGGTGGCACGACCCTGGAGTTCCTCTCGCCGTTCCTGTTGAGAGGGCCTCCTCTTGAGATGCGACGGGAAGGCCGGGAACTCTTTCCCGACGAAGCAGGGAAAGGATCCCTCATCTCGAGCTACGAGGCGGAAACGGGGCTCCTCTGGATGTGGGCGGGACCCTCGTGATTCCTCTCGAGTGGAGACGGCTAGGTCGGGGAACTTCTTGATTTGCACCAAGGGTGTGAAGGACCCTTTCGAAGTTCCAGAGGTGAGGTGTGATCAGCCTCGAGACGCCTCAGCGGAAATGGGCCTCATCTCGCCTGGAGGGGAGAACCTCCTGGATTTTCTCGAGTTGCGGCAGGTCTTCTCGAGTTACGACGGGGACCACAGGGACCCGCTCTGGTGGCCTCAGGAAAGGCCAGTCCCCATGCGAGTTGCTAGGGGACCTCTCGGGATTCCTCTCCCGTCCATGCCGGGGCCTCAGTCCTTGTGTGGAGTCGGGGCCAGAACCTGAGGATTCCTCTCCAGTGTTGCCATGGATCTTGGGGTGCTTCTGAGTCTCCCCAGGGGAGTCAGGCCTCGTCTCGAGTGGGGGCATGCACGTGCGCTTTCCTCCCGCGCTGCAGCAGTAGTGTCACGCTTCCTGTCACGTGGATCAAGGGATCTGTGGCTTTCCCTCGAGGCTGTCCCTCGAGGCTTTCCCACGAGGCTTTCCCACAGGGCTGTGCCACGTGCCACCTTGGTGTGAGTCGATCCTCGGCGTGAAAGACGAGCCGGTGAAGGGAAAAGAGGTTCCTCTGGAATGCACTGAGACATCTGGGGGACTCTTGGAATGGTGGCACGACCCTGGAGTTCCTCTCGCCGTTCCTGTTGAGAGGGCCTCCTCTTGAGATGCGACGGGAACGCCGGGAACTCTTTCCCGACGAAGCAGGGAAAGGATCCCTCATCTCGAGCTACGAGGCGGAAACGGGGCTCCTCTGGATGTGGGCGGGACCCTCGTGATTCCTCTCGAGTGGAGACGGGTATGTCGGGGAACTTCTTGATTTGCACCAAGGGTGTGAAGGACCCTTTCGAAGTTCCAGAGGGGAGGTGTGATCAGCCTCGGGACGCCTCAGCGGAAATGGGCCACATCTCGCCTGGAGGGGAGAACCTCCTGGATTTTCTCGAGTTGCGGCAGGTCTTCTCGAGTTACGACGGGGACCACAGGCACCCGCTCTGGTGGCCTCAGGAAAGGCCAGTCCCCATGCGAGTTGCTAGGGGACCTCTCGGGATTCCTCTCCCGTCCATGCCGGGGCCTCAGTCCTTGTGTGGAGTCGGGGCCGGAACCTGAGGATTCCTCTCCAGTGTTGCCATGGATCTTGGGGTGCTTCTGAGTCTCCCCAGGGGAGTCAGGCCTCGTCTCGAGTGGGGGCATGCACGTGCGCTTTCCTCCCGAGCTGCAGCAGTAGTGTCACGCTTCCTGTCACGTGGATCAAGGGATCTGTGGCTTTCCCTCGAGGCTGTCCCTCGAGGCTTTCCCACGAGGCTTTCCCACAGGGCTGTGCCACGTGCCACCTTGGTGTGAGTCGATCCTCGGCGTGAAAGACGAGCCGGTGAAGGGAAAAGAGGTTCCTCTGGAATGGACTGAGACATCTGGGGGACTCTTGGAATGGTGGCACGACCCTGGAGTTCCTCTCGCCGTTCCTGTTGAGAGGGCCTTCTCTTGAGATGCGACGGGAAGGCCGGGAACTCTTTCCCGACGAAGCAGGGAAAGGATCCCTCATCTCGAGCTACGAGGCGGAAACGGGGCTCCTCTGGATGTGGGCGGGACCCTCGTGATTCCTCTCGAGTGGAGACGGCTAGGTCGGGGAACTTCTTGATTTGCACCAAGGGTGTGAAGGATCCTTTCGAAGTTCCAGAGGTGAGGTGTGATCAGCCTCGAGACGCCTCAGCGGAAATGGGCCTCATCTCGCCTGGAGGGGAGAACCTCCTGGATTTTCTCGAGTTGCGGCAGGTCTTTTCGAGTTACGACGGGGACCACAGGGACCCGCTCTGGTGGCCTCAGGAAAGGCCAGTCCCCATGCGAGTTGCTAGGGGACCTCTCGGGATTCCTCTCCCGTCCATGCCGGGGCCTCAGTCCTTGTGTGGAGTCGGGGCCGGAACCTGAGGATTCCTCTCCAGTGTTGCCATGGATCTTGGGGTGCTTCTGAGTCTCCCCAGGGGAGTCAGGCCTCGTCTCGAGTGGGGGCATGCACGTGCGCTTTCCTCCCGAGCTGCAGCAGTAGTGTCACCCTTCCTGTCACGTGGATCAAGGGATCTGTGGCTTTCCCTGGAGGCTGTCCCTCAAGGCTTTCCCACGAGGCTTTCCCACAGGGCTGTGCCACGTGCCACCTTGGTGTGAGTCGATCCTCGGCGTGAAAGACGAGCCGCTGAAGGGAAAAGAGGTTCCTCTGGAATGGACTGAGACATCTGGGGGACTCTTGGAATGGTGGCACGACCCTGGAGTTCCTCTCGCCGTTCCTGTTGAGAGGGCCTCCTCTTGAGATGCGACGGGAACGCCGGGAACTCTTTCCCGACGAAGCAGGGAAAGGATCCCTCATCTCGAGCTACGAGGCGGAAACGGGGCTCCTCTGGATGTGGGCGGGGCCCTCGTGATTCCTCTCGAGTGGAGACGGGTATGTCGGGGAACTTCTTGATTTGCACCAAGGGTGTGAAGGACCCTTTCGAAGTTCCAGAGGTGAGGTGTGATCAGCCTCGAGACGCCTCAGCGGAAAAGGGCCTCATCTCGCCTGGAGGGGAGAACCTCCTGGATTTTCTCGAGTTGCGGCAGGTCTTCTCGAGTTACGACGGGGACCTCAGGGACCCGCTCTGGTGGCCTCAGGAAAGGCCAGTCCCCATGCGAGTTGCTAGGGGACCTCTCGGGATTCCTCTCCCGTCCATGCCGGGGCCTCAGTCCTTGTGTGGAGTCGGGGCCGGAACCTGAGGATTCCTCTCCAGTGTTGCCATGGATCTTGGGGTGCTTCTGAGTCTCCCCAGGGGAGTCAGGCCTCGTCTCGAGTGGGGGCATGCACGTGCGCTTTCCTCCCGAGCTGCAGCAGTAGTGTCACGCTTCGTGTCACGTGGATCAAGGGATCTGTGGCTTTCCCTCGAGGCTGTCCCTCGAGGCTTTCCCACGAGGCTTTCCCACAGGGCTGTGCCACGTGCCACCTTGGTGTGAGTCGATCCTCGGCGTGAAAGACGAGCTGGTGAAGGGAAAAGAGGTTCCTCTGTAATGGACTGAGACATCTGGGGGACTCTTGGAATGGTGGCACGACCCTGGAGTTCCTCTCGCCGTTCCTGTTGTGAGGGCCTCCTCTTGAGATGCGACGGGAACGCCGGGAACTCTTTCCCGACGAAGCAGGGAAAGGATCCCTCATCTCGAGCTACGAGGCGGAAACGG
This sequence comes from Budorcas taxicolor, assembly GCF_023091745.1. Classification (NCBI taxonomy): domain Eukaryota; kingdom Metazoa; phylum Chordata; class Mammalia; order Artiodactyla; family Bovidae; genus Budorcas; species Budorcas taxicolor. The sequence continues at coordinate 1,141,182 of NW_026291642.1, read as the reverse complement.
GGCTCCTCTGGATGTGGGCGGGACCCTCGTGATTCCTCTCGAGTGGAGACGGCTAGGTCGGGGAACTTCTTGATTTGCACCAAGGGTGTGAAGGACCCTTTCGAAGTTCCAGAGGTGAGGTGTGATCAGCCTCGAGACGCCTCAGCGGAAATGGGCCTCATCTCGCCTGGAGGGGAGAACCTCCTGGATTTTCTCGAGTTGCGGCAGGTCTTCTCGAGTTACGACGGGGACCACAGGGACCCGCTCTGGTGGCCTCAGGAAAGGCCAGTCCCCATGCGAGTTGCTAGGTGACCTCTCGGGATTCCTCTCCCGTCCATGCCGGGGCCTCAGTCCTTGTGTGGAGTCGGGGCCGGAACCTGAGGATTCCTCTCCAGTGTTGCCATGGATCTTGGGGTGCTTCTGAGTCTCCCCAGGGGAGTCAGGCCTCGTCTCGAGTGGGGGCATGCACGTGCGCTTTCCTCCCGAGCTGCAGCAGTAGTGTCACGCTTCCTGTCACGTGGATCAAGGGATCTGTGGCTTTCCCTCGAGGCTGTCCCTCAAGGCTTTCCCACGAGGCTTTCCCACAGGGCTGTGCCACGTGCCACCTTGGTGTGAGTCGATCCTCGGCGTGAAAGACGAGCCGGTGAAGGGAAAAGAGGTTCCTCTGGAATGGACTGAGACATCTGGGGGACTCTTGGAATGGTGGCACGACCCTGGAGTTCCTCTCGCCGTTCCTGTTGAGAGGGCCTCCTCTTGAGATGCGACGGGAAGGCCGGGAACTCTTTCCCGACGAAGCAGGGAAAGGATCCCTCATCTCGAGCTACGAGGCGGAAACGGGGCTCCTCTGGATGTGGGCGGGACCCTCGTGATTCCTCTCGAGTGGAGACGGGTATGTCGGGGAACTTCTTGATTTGCACCAAGGGTGTGAAGGACCCTTTCGAAGTTCCAGAGGTGAGGTGTGATCAGCCTCGAGACGCCTCAGCGGAAAAGGGCCTCATCTCGCCTGGAGGGGAGAACCTCCTGGATTTTCTCGAGTTGCGGCAGGTCTTCTCGAGTTACGACGGGGACCTCAGGGACCCGCTCTGGTGGCCTCAGGAAAGGCCAGTCCCCATGCGAGTTGCTAGGGGAACTCTCGGGATTCCTCTCCCGTCCATGCCGGGGCCTCAGTCCTTGTGTGGAGTCGGGGCCGGAACCTGAGGATTCCTCTCCAGTGTTGCCATGGATCTTGGGGTGCTTCTGAGTCTCCCCAGGGGAGTCAGGCCTCGTCTCGAGTGGGGGCATGCACGTGCGCTTTCCTCCCACGCTGCAGCAGTAGTGTCACACTTCCTGTCACGTGGATCAAGGGATCTGTGGCTTTCCCTCGAGGCTGTCCCTCGAGGCTTTCCCACGAGGCTTTCCCACAGGGCTGTGCCACGTGCCACCTTGGTGTGAGTCGATCCTCGGCGTGAAAGACGAGCTGGTGAAGGGAAAAGAGGTTCCTCTGGAATGGACTGAGACATCTGGGGGACTCTTGGAATGGTGGCACGACCCTGGAGTTCCTCTCGCCGTTCCTGTTGAGAGGGCCTCCTCTTGAGATGCGACGGGAACGCCGGGAACTCTTTCCCGACGAAGCAGGGAAAGGATCCCTCATCTCGAGCTACGAGGCGGAAACGGGGCTCCTCTGGATGTGGGCGGGACCCTCGTGATTCCTCTCGAGTGGAGACGGCTAGGTCGGGGAACTTCTTGATTTGCACCAAGGGTGTGAAGGACCCTTTCGAAGTTCCAGAGGTGAGGTGTGATCAGCCTCGAGACGCCTCAGCGGAAAAGGGCCTTATCTCGCCTGGAGGGGAGAACCTCCTGGATTTTCTCGAGTTGCGGCAGGTCTTCTCGAGTTACGACGGGGACCTCAGGGACCCGCTCTGGTGGCCTCAGGAAAGGCCAGTCCCCATGCGAGTTGCTAGGGGACCTCTCGGGATTCCTCTCCCGTCCATGCCGGGGCCTCAGTCCTTGTGTGGAGTCGGGGCCGGAACCTGAGGATTCCTCTCCAGTGTTGCCATGGATCTTGGGGTGCTTCTGAGTCTCCCCAGGGGAGTCAGGCCTCGTCTCGAGTGGGGGCATGCACGTGGGCTTTCCTCCCACGCTGCAGCAGTAGTGTCACGCTTCCTGTCACGTGGATCAAGGGATCTGTGGCTTTCCCTCGAGGCTGTCCCTCGAGGCTTTCCCACGAGGCTTTCCCACAGGGCTGTGCCACGTGCCACCTTGGTGTGAGTCGATCCTCGGCGTGAAAGACGAGCTGGTGAAGGGAAAAGAGGTTCCTCTGGAATGGACTGAGACATCTGGGGGACTCTTGGAATGGTGGCACGACCCTGGAGTTCCTCTCGCCGTTCCTGTTGTGAGGGCCTCCTCTTGAGATGCGACGGGAACGCCGGGAACTCTTTCCCGACGAAGCAGGGAAAGGATCCCTCATCTCGAGCTACGAGGCGGAAACGGGGCTCCTCTGGATGTGGGCGGGACCCTCGTGATTCCTCTCGAGTGGAGACGGCTAGGTCGGCGAACTTCTTGATTTGCACCAAGGGTGTGAAGGACCCTTTCGAAGTTCCAGAGGTGAGGTGTGATCAGCCTCGAGACGCCTCAGCGGAAATGGGCCTCATCTCGCCTGGAGGGGAGAACCTCGTGGATTTTCTCGAGTTGCGGCAGGTCTTCTCGAGTTACGACGGGGACCACAGGGACCCGCTCTGGTGGCCTCAGGAAAGGCCAGTCCCCATGCGAGTTGCTAGGGGACCTCTCGGGATTCCTCTCCCGTCCATGCCGGGGCCTCAGTCCTTGTGTGGAGTCGGGGCCGGAACCTGAGGATTCCTCTCCAGTGTTGCCATAGATCTTGGGGTGCTTCTGAGTCTCCCCAGGGGAGTCAGGCCTCGTCTCGAGTGGGGGCATGCACGTGCGCTTTCCTCCCGCGCTGCAGCAGTAGTGTCACGCTTCCTGTGACGTGGATCAAGGGATCTGTGGCTTTCCCTCGAGGCTGTCCCTCGAGGCTTTCCCACGAGGCTTTCCCACAGGGCTGTGCCACGTGCCACCTTGGTGTGAGTCGATCCTCGGCGTGAAAGACGAGCCGGTGAAGGGAAAAGAGGTTCCTCTGGAATGCACTGAGACATCTGGGGGACTCTTGGAATGGTGGCACGACCCTGGAGTTCCTCTCGCTGTTCCTGTTGAGAGGGCCTCCTCTTGAGATGCGACGGGAAGGCCGGGAACTCTTTCCCGACGAAGCAGGGAAAGGATCCCTCATCTCGAGCTACGAGGCGGAAACGGGGCTCCTCTGGATGTGGGCGGGACCCTCGTGATTCCTCTCGAGTGGAGACGGGTATGTCGGGGAACTTCTTGATTTGCACCAAGGGTGTGAAGGACCCTTTCGAAGTTCCAGAGGTGAGGTGTGATCAGCCTCGAGACGCCTCAGCGGAAAAGGGCCTCATCTCGCCTGGAGGGGAGAACCTCCTGGATTTTCTCGAGTTGCGGCAGGTCTTCTCGAGTTACGACGGGGACCTCAGGGACCCGCTCTGGTGGCCTCAGGAAAGGCCAGTCCCCATGCGAGTTGCTAGGGGAACTCTCGGGATTCCTCTCCCGTCCATGCCGGGGCCTCAGTCCTTGTGTGGAGTCGGGGCCGGAACCTGAGGATTCCTCTCCAGTGTTGCCATGGATCTTGGGGTGCTTCTGAGTCTCCCCAGGGGAGTCAGGCCTCGTCTCGAGTGGGGGCATGCACGTGCGCTTTCCTCCCGAGCTGCAGCAGTAGTGTCACGCTTCCTGTCACGTGGATCAAGGGATCTGTGGCTTTCCCTCGAGGCTGTCCCTCGAGGCTTTCCACGAGGCTTTCCCACAGGGCTGTGCCACGTGCCACCTTGGTGTGAGTCGATCCTCGGCGTGAAAGTCGAGCTGGTGAAGGGAAAAGAGGTTCCTCTGGAATGGACTGAGACATCTGGGGGACTCTTGGAATTGTGGCACGACCCTGGAGTTCCTCTCGCCGTTCCTGTTGTGAGGGCCTCCTCTTGAGATGCGACGGGAACGCCGGGAACTCTTTCCCGACGAAGCAGGGAAAGGATCCCTCATCTCGAGCTACGAGGCGGAAACGGGGCTCCTCTGGATGTGGGCGGGACCCTCGTGATTCCTCTCGAGTGGAGACAGCTAGGTCGGGGAACTTCTTGATTTGCACCAAGGGTGTGAAGGACCCTTTCGAAGTTCCAGAGGTGAGGTGTGATCAGCCTCGAGACGCCTCAGCGGAAAAGGGCCTCATCTCGCCTGGAGGGGAGAACCTCCTGGATTTTCTCGAGTTGCGGCAGGTCTTCTCGAGTTACGACGGGGACCTCAGGGACCCGCTCTGGTGGCCTCAGGAAAGGCCAGTCCCCATGCGAGTTGCTAGGGGACCTCTCGGGATTCCTCTCCCGTCCATGCCGGGGCCTCAGTCCTTGTGTGGAGTTGGGTCGGAACCTGAGGATTCCTCTCCAGTGTTGCCATGGATCTTGGGGTGCTTCTGAGTCTCCCCAGGGGAGTTAGGCCTCGTCTCGAGTGGGGGCATGCACGTGCGCTTTCCTCCCGAGCTGCAGCAGTAGTGTCACGCTTCCTGTCACGTGGATCAAGGGATCTGTGGCTTTCCCTCTAGGCTGTCCCTCGAGGCTTTCCCACGAGGCTTTCCCACAGGGCTGTGCCACGTGCCACCTTGGTGTGAGTCGATCCTCGGCGTGAAAGACGAGCTGGTGAAGGGAAAAGAGGTTCCTCTGGAATGGACTGAGACATCTGGGGGACTCTTGGAATGGTGGCACGACCCTGGAGTTCCTCTCGCCGTTCCTGTTGTGAGGGCCTCCTCTTGAGATGCGACGGGAACGCCGGGAACTCTTTCCCGACGAAGCAGGGAAAGGATCCCTCATCTCGAGCTACGAGGCGGAAACGGGGCTCCTCTGGATGTGGGCGGGACCCTCGTGATTCCTCTCGAGTGGAGACGGCTAGGTCGGGGAACTTCTTGATTTGCACCAAGGGTGTGAAGGACCCTTTCGAAGTTCCAGAGGTGAGGTGTGATCAGCCTCGAGACGCCTCAGCGGAAATGGGCCTCATCTCGGCTGGAGGGGAGAACCTCCTGGATTTTCTCGAGTTGCGGCAGGTCTTCTCGAGTTACGACGGGGACCACAGGGACCCGCTCTGGTGGCCTCAGGAAAGGCCAGTCCCCATGCGAGTTGCTAGGGGACCTCTCGGGATTCCTCTCCCGTCCATGCCGGGGCCTCAGTCCTTGTGTGGAGTCGGGGCCGGAACCTGAGGATTCCTCTCCAGTGTTGCCATGGATCTTGGGGTGCTTCTGAGTCTCCCCAGGGGAGTCAGGCCTCGTCTCGAGTGGGGGCATGCACGTGCGCTTTCCTCCCGAGCTGCAGCAGTAGTGTCACGCTTCCTGTCACGTGGATCAAGGGATCTGTGGCTTTCCCTCGAGGCTGTCCCTCGAGGCTTTCCCACGAGTCTTTCCCACAGGGCTGTGCCACGTGCCACCTTGGTGTGAGTCGATCCTCGGCGTGAAAGACGAGCCGGTGAAGGGAAAAGAGGTTCCTCTGGAATGCACTGAGACATCTGGGGGACTCTTGGAATGGTGGCACGACCCTGGAGTTCCTCTCGCTGTTCCTGTTGAGAGGGCCTCCTCTTGAGATGCGACGGGAAGGCCGGGAACTCTTTCCCGACGAAGCAGGGAAAGGATCCCTCATCTCGAGCTACGAGGCGGAAACGGGGCTCCTCTGGATGTGGGCGGGACCCTCGTGATTCCTCTCGAGTGGAGACGGGTATGTCGGGGAACTTCTTGATTTGCACCAAGGGTGTGAAGGACCCTTTCGAAGTTCCAGAGGTGAGGTGTGATCAGCCTCGAGACGCCTCAGCGGAAAAGGGCCTCATCTCGCCTGGAGGGGAGAACCTCCTGGATTTTCTCGAGTTGCGGCAGGTCTTCTCGAGTTACGACGGGGACCTCAGGGACCCGCTCTGGTGGCCTCAGGAAAGGCCAGTCCCCATGCGAGTTGCTAGGGGAACTCTCGGGATTCCTCTCCCGTCCATGCCGGGCCTCAGTCCTTGTGTGGAGTCGGGGCCGGAACCTGAGGATTCCTCTCCAGTGTTGCCATGGATCTTGGGGTGCTTCTGAGTCTCCCCAGGGGAGTCAGGCCTCGTCTCGAGTGGGGGCATGCACGTGCGCTTTCCTCCCGAGCTGCAGCAGTAGTGTCACGCTTCCTGTCACGTGGATCAAGGGATCTGTGGCTTTCCCTCGAGGCTGTCCCTCGAGGCTTTCCCACGAGGCTTTCCCACAGGGCTGTGCCACGTGCCACCTTGGTGTGAGTCGATCCTCGGCGTGAAAGTCGAGCTGGTGAAGGGAAAAGAGGTTCCTCTGGAATGGACTTGAGACATCTGGGGGACTCTTGGAATTGTGGCACGACCCTGGAGTTCCTCTCGCCGTTCCTGTTGTGAGGGCCTCCTCTTGAGATGCGACGGGAACGCCGGGAACTCTTTCCCGACGAAGCAGGGAAAGGATCCCTCATCTCGAGCTACGAGGCGGAAACGGGGCTCCTCTGGATGTGGGCGGGACCCTCGTGATTCCTCTCGAGTGGAGACAGCTAGGTCGGGGAACTTCTTGATTTGCACCAAGGGTGTGAAGGACCCTTTCGAAGTTCCAGAGGTGAGGTGTGATCAGCCTCGAGACGCCTCAGCGGAAAAGGGCCTCATCTCGCCTGGAGGGGAGAACCTCCTGGATTTTCTCGAGTTGCGGCAGGTCTTCTCGAGTTACGACGGGGACCTCAGGGACCCGCTCTGGTGGCCTCAGGAAAGGCCAGTCCCCATGCGAGTTGCTAGGGGACCTCTCGGGATTCCTCTCCCGTCCATGCCGGGGCCTCAGTCCTTGTGTGGAGTTGGGTCGGAACCTGAGGATTCCTCTCCAGTGTTGCCATGGATCTTGGGGTGCTTCTGAGTCTCCCCAGGGGAGTTAGGCCTCGTCTCGAGTGGGGGCATGCACGTGCGCTTTCCTCCCGAGCTGCAGCAGTAGTGTCACGCTTCCTGTCACGTGGATCAAGGGATCTGTGGCTTTCCCTCGAGGCTGTCCCTCGAGGCTTTCCCACGAGGCTTTCCCACAGGGCTGTGCCACGTGCCACCTTGGTGTGAGTCGATCCTCGGCGTGAAAGACGAGCTGGTGAAGGGAAAAGAGGTTCCTCTGGAATGGACTGAGACATCTGGGGGACTCTTGGAATGGTGGCACGACCCTGGAGTTCCTCTCGCCGTTCCTGTTGTGAGGGCCTCCTCTTGAGATGCGACGGGAACGCCGGGAACTCTTTCCCGACGAAGCAGGGAAAGGATCCCTCATCTCGAGCTACGAGGCGGAAACGGGGCTCCTCTGGATGTGGGCGGGACCCTCGTGATTCCTCTCGAGTGGAGACGGCTAGGTCGGGGAACTTCTTGATTTGCACCAAGGGTGTGAAGGACCCTTTCGAAGTTCCAGAGGTGAGGTGTGATCAGCCTCGAGACGCCTCAGCGGAAATGGGCCTCATCTCGGCTGGAGGGGAGAACCTCCTGGATTTTCTCGAGTTGCGGCAGGTCTTCTCGAGTTACGACGGGGACCACAGGGACCCGCTCTGGTGGCCTCAGGAAAGGCCAGTCCCCATGCGAGTTGCTAGGGGACCTCTCGGGATTCCTCTCCCGTCCATGCCGGGGCCTCAGTCCTTGTGTGGAGTCGGGGCCGGAACCTGAGGATTCCTCTCCAGTGTTGCCATGGATCTTGGGGTGCTTCTGAGTCTCCCCAGGGGAGTCAGGCCTCGTCTCGAGTGGGGGCATGCACGTGCGCTTTCCTCCCGAGCTGCAGCAGTAGTGTCACGCTTCCTGTCACGTGGATCAAGGGATCTGTGGCTTTCCCTCGAGGCTGTCCCTCGAGGCTTTCCCACGAGGCTTTCCCACAGGGCTGTGCCACGTGCCACCTTGGTGTGTGTCGATCCTCGGCGTGAAAGTCGAGCTGGTGAAGGGAAAAGAGGTTCCTCTGGAATGGACTGAGACATCTGGGGGACTCTTGGAATGGTGGCACGACCCTGGAGTTCCTCTCGCCGTTCCTGTTGAGAGGGCCTCCTCTTGAGATGCGACGGGAACGCCGGGAACTCTTTGACGACGAAGCAGGGAAAGGATCCCTCATCTCGAGCTACGAGGCGGAAACGGGGCTCCTCTGGATGTGGGCGGGACCCACGTGATTCCTCTCGAGTGGAGACAGCTAGGTCGGGGAACTTCTTGATTTGCACCAAGGGTGTGAAGGACCCTTTCGAAGTTCCAGAGGTGAGGTGTGATCAGCCTCGAGACGCCTCAGCGGAAAAGGGCCTCATCTCGCCTGGAGGGGAGAACCTCCTGGATTTTCTCGAGTTGCGGCAGGTCTTCTCGAGTTACGACGGGGACCTCAGGGACCCGCTCTGGTGGCCTCAGGAAAGGCCAGTCCCCATGCGAGTTGCTAGGGGACCTCTCAGGATTCCTCTCCCGTCCATGCCGGGGCCTCAGTCCTTGTGTGGAGTTGGGTCGGAACCTGAGGATTCCTCTCCAGTGTTGCCATGGATCTTGGGGTGCTTCTGAGTCTCCCCAGGGGAGTCAGGCCTCGTCTCGAGTGGGGGCATGCACGTGCGCTTTCCTCCCGAGCTGCAGCAGTAGTGTCACGCTTCCTGTCACGTGGATCAAGGGATCTGTGGCTTTCCCTCGAGGCTGTCCCTCGAGGCTTTCCCACGAGGCTTTCCCACAGGGCTGTGCCACGTGCCACCTTGGTGTGAGTCGATCCTCGGCGTGAAAGACGAGCTGGTGAAGGGAAAAGAGGTTCCTCTGGAATGGACTGAGACATCTGGGGGACTCTTGGAATGGTGGCACGACCCTGGAGTTCCTCTCGCCGTTCCTGTTGTGAGGGCCTCCTCTTGAGATGCGACGGGAACGCCCGGAACTCTTTCCCGACGAAGCAGGGAAAGGATCCCTCATCTCGAGCTACGAGGCGGAAACGGGGCTCCTCTGGATGTGGGCGGGACCCACGTGATTCCTCTCGAGTGGAGACAGCTAGGTCGGGGAACTTCTTGATTTGCACCAAGGGTGTGAAGGACCCTTTCGAAGTTCCAGAGGTGAGGTGTGATCAGCCTCGAGACGCCTCAGCGGAAATGGGCCTCATCTCGGCTGGAGGGGAGAACCTCCTGGATTTTCTCGAGTTGCGGCAGGTCTTCTCGAGTTACGACGGGGACCACAGGGACCCGCTCTGGTGGCCTCAGGAAAGGCCAGTCCCCATGCGAGTTGCTAGGGGACCTCTCGGGATTCCTCTCCCGTCCATGCCGGGGCCTCAGTCCTTGTGTGGAGTCGGGGCCGGAACCTGAGGATTCCTCTCCAGTGTTGCCATGGATCTTGGGGTGCTTCTGAGTCTCCCCAGGGGAGTCAGGCCTCGTCTCGAGTGGGGGCATGCACGTGCGCTTTCCTCCCGAGCTGCAGCAGTAGTGTCACGCTTCCTGTCACGTGGATCAAGGGATCTGTGGCTTTCCCTCGAGGCTGTCCCTCGAGGCTTTCCCACGAGGCTTTCCCACAGGGCTGTGCCACGTGCCACCTTGGTGTGAGTCGATCCTCGGAGTGAAAGACGAGCTGGTGAAGGGAAAAGAGGTTCCTCTGGAATGGACTGAGACATCTGGGGGACTCTTGGAATGGTGGCACGAGCCTGGAGTTCCTCTCGCCGTTCCTGTTGTGAGGGCCTCCACTTGAGATGCGACGGGAACGCCGGGAACTCTTTCCCGACGAAGCAGGGAAAGGATCCCTCATCTCGAGCTACGAGGCGGAAACGGGGCTCCTCTTGGTGTGGGCGGGACCCTCGTGATTCCTCTCGAGTGGAGACGGCTAGGTCGGCGAACTTCTTGATTTGCACCAAGGGTGTGAAGGACCCTTTCGAAGTTCCAGAGGTGAGGTGTGATCAGCCTCGAGACGCCTCAGCGGAAATGGGCCTCATCTCGCCTGGAGGGGAGAACCTCGTCGATTTTCTCGAGTTGCGGCAGGTCTTCTCGAGTTACGACGGGGACCACAGGGACCCGCTCTGGTGGCCTCAGGAAAGGCCAGTCCCCATGCGAGTTGCTAGGGGACCTCTCGGGATTCCTCTCCCGTCCATGCCGGGGCCTCAGTCCTTGTGTGGAGTCGGGGCCGGAACCTGAGGATTCCTCTCCAGTGTTGCCATAGATCTTGGGGTGCTTCTGAGTCTCCCCAGGGGAGTCAGGCCTCGTCTCGAGTGGGGGCATGCACGTGCGCTTTCCTCCCGCGCTGCAGCAGTAGTGTCACGCTTCCTGTCACGTGGATCAAGGGATCTGTGGCTTTCCCTCGAGGCTGTCCCTCGAGGCTTTCCCACGAGGCTTTCCCACAGGGCTGTGCCACGTGCCACCTTGGTGTGAGTCGATCCTCGGCGTGAAAGACGAGCCGGTGAAGGGAAAAGAGGTTCCTCTGGAATGGACTGAGACATCTGGGGGACTCTTGGAATGGTGGCACGACCCTGGAGTTCCTCTCGCCGTTCCTGTTGAGAGGGCCTCCTCTTGAGATGCGACGGGAAGGCCGGGAACTCTTTCCCGACGAAGCAGGGAAAGGATCCCTCATCTCGAGCTACGAGGCGGAAACGGGGCTCCTCTGGATGTGGGCGGGACCCTCGTGATTCCTCTCGAGTGGAGCCGGATAGGTCGGGGAACTTCTTGATTTGCACCAAGGGTGTGAAGGACCCTTTCGAAGTTCCAGAGGTGAGGTGTGATCAGCCTCGAGACGCCTCAGCGGAAAAGGGCCTCATCTCGCCTGGAGGGGAGAACCTCCTGGATTTTCTCGAGTTGCGGCAGGTCTTCTCGAGTTACGACGGGGACCTCAGGGACCCGCTCTGGTGGCCTCAGGAAAGGCCAGTCCCCATGCGAGTTGCTAGGGGACCTCTCGGGATTCCTCTCCCGTCCATGCCGGGGCCTCAGTCCTTGTGTTGAGTCGGGTCGGAACCTGAGGATTCCTCTCCAGTGTTGCCATGGATCTTGGGGTGCTTCTGAGTCTCCCCAGGGGAGTCAGGCCTCGTCTCGAGTGGGGGCATGCACGTGCGCTTTCCTCCCGCGCTGCAGCAGTAGTGTCACGCTTCCTGTCACGTGGATCAAGGGATCTGTGGCTTTCCCTCGAGGCTGTCCCTCGAGGCTTTCCCACGAGGCTTTCCCACAGGGCTGTGCCACGTGCCACCTTGGTGTGAGTCGATCCTCGGCGTGAAAGACGAGCCGGTGAAGGGAAAAGAGGTTCCTCTGGAATGGACTGAGACATCTGGGGGACTCTTGGAATGGTGGCACGACCCTGGAGTTCCTCTCGCCGTTCCTGTTGAGAGGGCCTCCTCTTGAGATGCGACGGGAAGGCCGGGAACTCTTTCCCGACGAAGCAGGGAAAGGATCCCTCATCTCGAGCTACGAGGCGGAAACGGGGCTCCTCTGGATGTGGGCGGGACCCTCGTGATTCCTCTCGAGTGGAGACGGGTATGTCGGGGAACTTCTTGATTTGCACCAAGGTTGTGAAGGACCCTTTCGAAGTTCCAGAGGTGAGGTGTGATCAGCCTCGAGACGCCTCAGCGGAAAAGGGCCTCATCTCGCCTGGAGGGGAGAACCTCCTGGATTTTCTCGAGTTGCGGCAGGTCTTTTCGAATTACGACGGGGACCTCAGGGACCCGCTCTGGTGGCCTCAGGAAAGGCCAGTCCCCATGCGAGTTGCTAGGGGACCTCTCGGGATTCCTCTCCCGTCCATGCCGGGGCCTCAGTCCTTGTGTGGAGACGGGTCGGAACCTGAGGATTCCTGTCCAGTGTTGCCATGGATCTTGGGGTGCTTCTGAGTCTCCCCAGGGGAGTCAGGCCTCGTCTCGAGTGGGGGCATGCACGTGCGCTTTCCTCCCGCGCTGCAGCAGTAGTGTCACGCTTCCTGTCACGTGGATCAAGGGATCTGTGGCTTTCCCTCGAGGCTGTCCCTCGAGGCTTTCCCACGAGGCTTTCCCACAGGGCTGTGCCACGTGCCACCTTGGTGTGAGTCGATCCTCGGCGTGAAAGACGAGCCGGTGAAGGGAAAAGAGGTTCCTCTGGAATGGACTGAGACATCTGGGGGACTCTTGGAATGGTGGCACGACCCTGGAGTTCCTCTCGCCGTTCCTGTTGAGAGGGCCTCCTCTTGAGATGCGACGGGAAGGCCGGGAACTCTTTCCCGACGAAGCAGGGAAAGGATCCCTCATCTCGAGCTACGAGGCGGAAACGGGGCTCCTCTGGATGTGGGCGGGACCCTCGTGATTCCTCTCGAGTGGAGACGGCTAGGTCGGGGAACTTCTTGATTTGCACCAAGGGTGTGAAGGACCCTTTCGAAGTTCCAGAGGTGAGGTGTGATCAGCCTCGAGACGCCTCAGTGGAAATGGGCCTCATCTCGCCTGGAGGGGAGAACCTCCTGGATTTTCTCGAGTTGCGGCAGGTCTTTTCGAGTTACGACGGGGACCACAGTTACCCGCTCTGGTGGCGTCAGGAAAGGCCAGTCCCCATGCGAGTTGCTAGGGGACCTCTCGGGATTCCTCTCCCGTCCATGCCGGGGCCTCAGTCCTTGTGTGGAGTCGGGGCCGGAACCTGAGGATTCCTCTCCAGTGTTGCCATGGATCTTGGGGTGCTTCTGAGTCTCCCCAGGGGAGTCAGGCCTCGTCTCGAGTGGGGGCATGCACGTGCGCTTTCCTCCCGAGCTGCAGCAGTAGTGTCACCCTTCCTGTCACGTGGATCAAGGGATCTGTGGCTTTCCCTCGAGGCTGTCCCTCAAGGCTTTCCCACGAGGCTTTCCCACAGGGCTGTGCCACGTGCCACCTTGGTGTGAGTCGATCCTCGACGTGAAAGACGAGCCGGTGAAGGGAAAAGAGGTTCCTCTGGAATGCACTGAGACATCTGGGGGACTCTTGGAATGGTGGCACGACCCTGGAGTTCCTCTCGCCGTTCCTGTTGAGAGGGCCTCCTCTTGAGATGCGACGGGAACGCCGGGAACTCTTTCCCGACGAAGCAGGGAAAGGATCCCTCATCTCGAGCTACGAGGCGGAAACGGGGCTCCTCTGGATGTGGGCGGGACCCTCGTGATTCCTCTCGAGTGGAGACGGGTATGTCGGGGAACTTCTTGATTTGCACCAAGGGTGTGAAGGACCCTTTCGAAGTTCCAGAGGGGAGGTGTGATCAGCCTCGAGACGCCTCAGCGGAAATGGGCCTCATCTCGCCTGGAGGGGGGAACCTCCTGGATTTTCTCGAGTTGCGGCAGGTCTTCTCGAGTTACGACGGGGACCACAGGGACCCGCTCTGGTGGCCTCAGGAAAGGCCAGTCCCCATGCGAGTTGCTAGGGGACCTCTCGGGATTCCTCTCCCGTCCATGCCGGGGCCTCAGTCCTTGTGTGGAGTCGGGGCCGGAACCTGAGGATTCCTCTCCAGTGTTGCCATGGATCTTGGGGTGCTTCTGAGTCTCCCCAAGGGAGTCAGGCCTCGTCTCGAGTGGGGGCATGCACGTGCGCTTTCCTCCCGCGCTGCAGCAGTAGTGTCACGCTTCCTGTCACGTGGATCAAGGGATCTGTGGCTTTCCCTCGAGGCTGTCCCTCGAGGCTTTCCCACGAGGCTTTCCCACAGGGCTGTGCCACGTGCCACCTTGGTGTGAGTCGATCCTCGCCGTGAAAGACGAGCCGGTGAAGGGAAAAGAGGTTCCTCTGGAATGGACTGAGACATCTGGGGGACTCTTGGAATGGTGGCACGACCCTGGAGTTCCTCTCGCCGTTCCTGTTGAGAGGGCCTCCTCTTGAGATGCGACGGGAAGGCCGGGAACTCTTTCCCGACGAAGCAGGGAAAGGATCCCTCATCTCGAGCTACGAGGCGGAAACGGGGCTCCTCTGGATGTGGGCGGGACCCTCGTGATTCCTCTCGAGTGGAGACGGGTATGTCGGGGAACTTCTTGATTTGCACCAAGGGTGTGAAGGACCCTTTCGAAGTTCCAGAGGTGAGGTGTGATCAGCCTCGAGACGCCTCAGCCGAAAAGGGCCTCATCTCGCCTGGAGGGGAGAACCTCCTGGATTTTCTCGAGTTGCGGCAGGTCTTCTCGAGTTACGACCGGGACCTCAGGGACCCGCTCTGGTGGCCTCAGGAAAGGCCAGTCCCCATGCGAGTTGCTAGGGGACCTCTCGGGATTCCTCTCCCGTCCATGCCGGGGCCTCAGTCCTTGTGTGGAGTCGGGGCCAGAACCTGAGGATTCCTCTCCAGTGTTGCCATGGATCTTGGGGTGCTTCTGAGTCTCCCCAGGGGAGTCAGGCCTCGTCTCGAGTGGGGGCATGCACGTGCGCTTTCCTCCCGGGCTGCAGCAGTAGTGTCACGCTTCCTGTCACGTGGATCAAGGGATCTGTGGCTTTCCCTCGAGGCTGTCCCTCGAGGCTTTCCCACGAGGCTTTCCCACAGGGCTGTGCCACGTGCCACCTTGGTGTGAGTCGATCCTCGGAGTGAAAGACGAGCTGGTGAAGGGAAAAGAGGTTCCTCTGGAATGGACTGAGACATCTGGGGGACTCTTGGAATGGTGGCACGACCCTGGAGTTCCTCTCGCCGTTCCTGTTGTGAGGGCCTCCACTTGAGATGCGACGGGAACGCCGGGAACTCTTTCCCGACGAAGCAGGGAAAGGATCCCTCATCTCGAGCTACGAGGCGGAAACGGGGCTCCTCTTGGTGTGGGCGGGACCCTCGTGATTCCTCTCGAGTGGAGACGGCTAGGTCGGCGAACTTCTTGATTTGCACCAAGGGTGTGAAGGACCCTTTCGAAGTTCCAGAGGTGAGGTGTGATCAGCCTCGAGACGCCTCAGCGGAAATGGGCCTCATCTCGCCTGGAGGGGAGAACCTCGTCGATTTTCTCGAGTTGCGGCAGGTCTTCTCGAGTTACGACGGGGACCACAGGGACCCGCTCTGGTGGCCTCAGGAAAGGCCAGTCCCCATGCGAGTTGCTAGGGGACCTCTCGGGATTCCTCTCCCGTCCATGCCGGGGCCTCAGTCCTTGTGTGGAGTCGGGGCCGGAACCTGAGGATTCCTCTCCAGTGTTGCCATAGATCTTGGGGTGCTTCTGAGTCTCCCCAGGGGAGTCAGGCCTCGTCTCGAGTGGGGGCATGCACGTGCGCTTTCCTCCCGCGCTGCAGCAGTAGTGTCACGCTTCCTGTCACGTGGATCAAGGGATCTGTGGCTTTCCCTCGAGGCTGTCCCTCGAGGCTTTCCCACGAGGCTTTCCCACAGGGCTGTGCCACGTGCCACCTTGGTGTGAGTCGATCCTCGGCGTGAAAGACGAGCCGGTGAAGGGAAAAGAGGTTCCTCTGGAATGGACTGAGACATCTGGGGGACTCTTGGAATGGTGGCACGACCCTGGAGTTCCTCTCGCCGTTCCTGTTGAGAGGGCCTCCTCTTGAGATGCGACGGGAAGGCCGGGAACTCTTTCCCGACGAAGCAGGGAAAGGATCCCTCATCTCGAGCTACGAGGCGGAAACGGGGCTCCTCTGGATGTGGGCGGGACCCTCGTGATTCCTCTCGAGTGGAGCCGGATAGGTCGGGGAACTTCTTGATTTGCACCAAGGGTGTGAAGGACCCTTTCGAAGTTCCAGAGGTGAGGTGTGATCAGCCTCGAGACGCCTCAGCGGAAAAGGGCCTCATCTCGCCTGGAGGGGAGAACCTCCTGGATTTTCTCGAGTTGCGGCAGGTCTTCTCGAGTTACGACGGGGACCTCAGGGACCCGCTCTGGTGGCCTCAGGAAAGGCCAGTCCCCATGCGAGTTGCTAGGGGACCTCTCGGGATTCCTCTCCCGTCCATGCCGGGGCCTCAGTCCTTGTGTTGAGTCGGGTCGGAACCTGAGGATTCCTCTCCAGTGTTGCCATGGATCTTGGGGTGCTTCTGAGTCTCCCCAGGGGAGTCAGGCCTCGTCTCGAGTGGGGGCATGCACGTGCGCTTTCCTCCCGCGCTGCAGCAGTAGTGTCACGCTTCCTGTCACGTGGATCAAGGGATCTGTGGCTTTCCCTCGAGGCTGTCCCTCGAGGCTTTCCCACGAGGCTTTCCCACAGGGCTGTGCCACGTGCCACCTTGGTGTGAGTCGATCCTCGGCGTGAAAGACGAGCCGGTGAAGGGAAAAGAGGTTCCTCTGGAATGGACTGAGACATCTGGGGGACTCTTGGAATGGTGGCACGACCCTGGAGTTCCTCTCGCCGTTCCTGTTGAGAGGGCCTCCTCTTGAGATGCGACGGGAAGGCCGGGAACTCTTTCCCGACGAAGCAGGGAAAGGATCCCTCATCTCGAGCTACGAGGCGGAAACGGGGCTCCTCTGGATGTGGGCGGGACCCTCGTGATTCCTCTCGAGTGGAGACGGGTATGTCGGGGAACTTCTTGATTTGCACCAAGGTTGTGAAGGACCCTTTCGAAGTTCCAGAGGTGAGGTGTGATCAGCCTCGAGACGCCTCAGCGGAAAAGGGCCTCATCTCGCCTGGAGGGGAGAACCTCCTGGATTTTCTCGAGTTGCGGCAGGTCTTCTCGAATTACGACGGGGACCTCAGGGACCCGCTCTGGTGGCCTCAGGAAAGGCCAGTCCCCATGCGAGTTGCTAGGGGACCTCTCGGGATTCCTCTCCCGTCCATGCCGGGGCCTCAGTCCTTGTGTGGAGACGGGTCGGAACCTGAGGATTCCTGTCCAGTGTTGCCATGGATCTTGGGGTGCTTCTGAGTCTCCCCAGGGGAGTCAGGCCTCGTCTCGAGTGGGGGCATGCACGTGCGCTTTCCTCCCGCGCTGCAGCAGTAGTGTCACGCTTCCTGTCACGTGGATCAAGGGATCTGTGGCTTTCCCTCGAGGCTGTCCCTCGAGGCTTTCCCACGAGGCTTTCCCACAGGGCTGTGCCACGTGCCACCTTGGTGTGAGTCGATCCTCGGCGTGAAAGACGAGCCGGTGAAGGGAAAAGAGGTTCCTCTGGAATGGACTGAGACATCTGGGGGACTCTTGGAATGGTGGCACGACCCTGGAGTTCCTCTCGCCGTTCCTGTTGAGAGGGCCTCCTCTTGAGATGCGACGGGAAGGCCGGGAACTCTTTCCCGACGAAGCAGGGAAAGGATCCCTCATCTCGAGCTACGAGGCGGAAACGGGGCTCCTCTGGATGTGGGCGGGACCCTCGTGATTCCTCTCGAGTGGAGACGGCTAGGTCGGGGAACTTCTTGATTTGCACCAAGGGTGTGAAGGACCCTTTCGAAGTTCCAGAGGTGAGGTGTGATCAGCCTCGAGACGCCTCAGTGGAAATGGGCCTCATCTCGCCTGGAGGGGAGAACCTCCTGGATTTTCTCGAGTTGCGGCAGGTCTTTTCGAGTTACGACGGGGACCACAGTTACCCGCTCTGGTGGCGTCAGGAAAGGCCAGTCCCCATGCGAGTTGCTAGGGGACCTCTCGGGATTCCTCTCCCGTCCATGCCGGGGCCTCAGTCCTTGTGTGGAGTCGGGGCCGGAACCTGAGGATTCCTCTCCAGTGTTGCCATGGATCTTGGGGTGCTTCTGAGTCTCCCCAGGGGAGTCAGGCCTCGTCTCGAGTGGGGGCATGCACGTGCGCTTTCCTCCCGAGCTGCAGCAGTAGTGTCACCCTTCCTGTCACGTGGATCAAGGGATCTGTGGCTTTCCCTCGAGGCTGTCCCTCAAGGCTTTCCCACGAGGCTTTCCCACAGGGCTGTGCCACGTGCCACCTTGGTGTGAGTCGATCCTCGACGTGAAAGACGAGCCGGTGAAGGGAAAAGAGGTTCCTCTGGAATGCACTGAGACATCTGGGGGACTCTTGGAATGGTGGCACGACCCTGGAGTTCCTCTCGCCGTTCCTGTTGAGAGGGCCTCCTCTTGAGATGCGACGGGAACGCCGGGAACTCTTTCCCGACGAAGCAGGGAAAGGATCCCTCATCTCGAGCTACGAGGCGGAAACGGGGCTCCTCTGGATGTGGGCGGGACCCTCGTGATTCCTCTCGAGTGGAGACGGGTATGTCGGGGAACTTCTTGATTTGCACCAAGGGTGTGAAGGACCCTTTCGAAGTTCCAGAGGGGAGGTGTGATCAGCCTCGAGACGCCTCAGCGGAAATGGGCCTCATCTCGCCTGGAGGGGGGAACCTCCTGGATTTTCTCGAGTTGCGGCAGGTCTTCTCGAGTTACGACGGGGACCACAGGGACCCGCTCTGGTGGCCTCAGGAAAGGCCAGTCCCCATGCGAGTTGCTAGGGGACCTCTCGGGATTCCCCTCCCGTCCATGCCGGGGCCTCAGTCCTTGTGTGGAGTCGGGGCCGGAACCTGAGGATTCCTCTCCAGTGTTGCCATGGATCTTGGGGTGCTTCTGAGTCTCCCCAAGGGAGTCAGGCCTCGTCTCGAGTGGGGGCATGCACGTGCGCTTTCCTCCCGCGCTGCAGCAGTAGTGTCACGCTTCCTGTCACGTGGATCAAGGGATCTGTGGCTTTCCCTCGAGGCTGTCCCTCGAGGCTTTCCCACGAGGCTTTCCCACAGGGCTGTGCCACGTGCCACCTTGGTGTGAGTCGATCCTCGCCGTGAAAGACGAGCCGGTGAAGGGAAAAGAGGTTCCTCTGGAATGGACTGAGACATCTGGGGGACTCTTGGAATGGTGGCACGACCCTGGAGTTCCTCTCGCCGTTCCTGTTGAGAGGGCCTCCTCTTGAGATGCGACGGGAAGGCCGGGAACTCTTTCCCGACGAAGCAGGGAAAGGATCCCTCATCTCGAGCTACGAGGCGGAAACGGGGCTCCTCTGGATGTGGGCGGGACCCTCGTGATTCCTCTCGAGTGGAGACGGGTATGTCGGGGAACTTCTTGATTTGCACCAAGGGTGTGAAGGACCCTTTCGAAGTTCCAGAGGTGAGGTGTGATCAGCCTCGAGACGCCTCAGCCGAAAAGGGCCTCATCTCGCCTGGAGGGGAGAACCTCCTGGATTTTCTCGAGTTGCGGCAGGTCTTCTCGAGTTACGACCGGGACCTCAGGGACCCGCTCTGGTGGCCTCAGGAAAGGCCAGTCCCCATGCGAGTTGCTAGGGGACCTCTCGGGATTCCTCTCCCGTCCATGCCGGGGCCTCAGTCCTTGTGTGGAGTCGGGGCCAGAACCTGAGGATTCCTCTCCAGTGTTGCCATGGATCTTGGGGTGCTTCTGAGTCTCCCCAGGGGAGTCAGGCCTCGTCTCGAGTGGGGGCATGCACGTGCGCTTTCCTCCCGAGCTGCAGCAGTAGTGTCACGCTTCCTGTCACGTGGATCAAGGGATCTGTGGCTTTCCCTCGAGGCTGTCCCTCGAGGCTTTCCCACGAGGCTTTCCCACAGGGCTGTGCCACGTGCCACCTTGGTGTGAGTCGATCCTCGGCGTGAAAGACGAGCTGGTGAAGGGAAAAGAGGTTCCTCTGGAATGGACTGAGACATCTGGGGGACTCTTGGAATGGTGGCACGACCCTGGAGTTCCTCTCGCCGTTCCTGTTGTGAGGGCCTCCTCTTGAGATGCGACGGGAACGCCGGGAACTCTTTCCCGACGAAGCAGGGAAAGGATCCCTCATCTCGAGCTACGAGGCGGAAACGGGGCTCCTCTGGATGTGGGCGGGACCCTCGTGATTCCTCTCGAGTGGAGACGGCTAGGTCGGCGAACTTCTTGATTTGCACCAAGGGTGCGAAGGACCCTTTCGAAGTTCCAGAGGGGAGGTGTGATCAGCCTCGAGACGCCTCAGCGGAAATGGGCCTCATCTCGCCTGGAGGGGAGAACCTCGTGGATTTTCTCGAGTTGCGGCAGGTCTTCTCGAGTTACGACGGGGACCACAGGGACCCGCTCTGGTGGCCTCAGGAAAGGCCAGTCCCCATGCGAGTTGCTAGGGGACCTCTCGGGATTCCTCTCCCGTCCATGCCGGGGCCTCAGTCCTTGTGTGGAGTCGGGGCCGGAACCTGAGGATTCCTCTCCAGTGTTGCCATAGATCTTGGGGTGCTTCTGAGTCTCCCCAGGGGAGTCAGGCCTCGTCTCGAGTGGGGGCATGCACGTGCGCTTTCCTCCCGCGCTGCAGCAGTAGTGTCACGCTTCCTGTGACGTGGATCAAGGGATCTGTGGCTTTCCCTCGAGGCTGTCCCTCGAGGCTTTCCCACGAGGCTTTCCCACAGGGCTGTGCCACGTGCCACCTTGGTGTGAGTCGATCCTCGGCGTGAAAGACGAGCCGGTGAAGGGAAAAGAGGTTCCTCTGGAATGGACTGAGACATCTGGGGGACTCTTGGAATGGTGGCACGACCCTGGAGTTCCTCTCGCCGTTCCTGTTGAGAGGGCCTCCTCTTGAGATGCGACGGGAACGCCGGGAACTCTTTCCCGACGAAGCAGGGAAAGGATACCTCATCTCGAGCTACGAGGCGGAAACGGGGCTCCTCTGGATGTGGGCGGGACCCTCGTGATTCCTCTCGAGTGGAGACGGGTATGTCGGGGAACTTCTTGATTTGCACCAAGGTTGTGAAGGACCCTTTCGAAGTTCCAGAGGTGAGGTGTGATCAGCCTCGAGACGCCTCAGCGGAAAAGGGCCTCATCTCGCCTGGAGGGGAGAACCTCCTGGATTTTCTCGAGTTGCGGCAGGTCTTCTCGAGTTACGACGGGGACCTCAGGGACCCGCTCTGGTGGCCTCAGGAAAGGCCAGTCCCCATGCGAGTTGCTAGGGGACCTCTCGGGATTCCTCTCCCGTCCATGCCGGGGCGTCAGTCCTTGTGTGGAATCGGGTCGGAACCTGAGGATTCCTCTCCAGTGTTGCCATGGATCTTGGGGTGCTTCTGAGGCTCCCCAGGGGAGTCAGGCCTCGTCTCGAGTGGGGGCATGCACGTGCGCTTTCCTCCCGAGCTGCTGCAGTAGTGTCACGCTTCCTGTCACGTGGATCAAGGGATCTGTGGCTTTCCCTCGAGGCTGTCCCTCGAGGCTTTCCCACGAGGCTTTCCCACAGGGCTGTGCCACGTGCCACCTTGGTGTGAGTCGATCCTCGGCGTGAAAGACGAGCCGCTGAAGGGAAAAGAGGTTCCTCTGGAATGGACTGAGACATCTGGGGGACTCTTGGAATGGTGGCACGACCCTGGAGTTCCTCTCGCCGTTCCTGTTGAGAGGGCCTCCTCTTGAGATGCGACGGGAAGGCCGGGAACTCTTTCCCGACGAAGCAGGGAAAGGATCCCTCATCTCGAGCTACGAGGCGGAAACGGGGCTCCTCTGGATGTGGGCGGGACCCTCGTGATTCCTCTCGAGTGGAGACGGCTAGGTCGGGGAACTTCTTGATTTGCACCAAGGGTGTGAAGGACCCTTTCGAAGTTCCAGAGGTGAGGTGTGATCAGCCTCGAGACGCCTCAGCGGAAATGGGCCTCATCTCGCCTGGAGGGGAGAACCTCCTGGATTTTCTCGAGTTGCGGCAGGTCTTTTCGAGTTACGACGGGGACCACAGGGACCCGCTCTGGTGGCCTCAGGAAAGGCCAGTCCCCATGCGAGTTGCTAGGGGACCTCTCGGGATTCCTCTCCCGTCCATGCCGGGGCCTCAGTCCTTGTGTGGAGTCGGGGCCGGAACCTGAGGATTCCTCTCCAGTGTTGCCATGGATCTTGGGGTGCTTCTGAGTCTCCCCAGGGGAGTCAGGCCTCGTCTCGAGTGGGGGCATGCACGTGCGCTTTCCTCCCGAGCTGCAGCAGTAGTGTCACCCTTCCTGTCACGTGGATCAAGGGATCTGTGGCTTTCCCTCGAGGCTGTCCCTCAAGGCTTTCCCACGAGGCTTTCCCACAGGGCTGTGCCACGTGCCACCTTGGTGTGAGTCGATCCTCGGCGTGAAAGACGAGCCGGTGAAGGGAAAAGAGGTTCCTCTGGAATGCACTGAGACATCTGGGGGACTCTTGGAATGGTGGCACGACCCTGGAGTTCCTCTCGCCGTTCCTGTTGAGAGGGCCTCCTCTTGAGATGCGACGGGAACGCCGGGAACTCTTTCCCGACGAAGCAGGGAAAGGATCCCTCATCTCGAGCTACGAGGCGGAAACGGGGCTCCTCTGGATGTGGGCGGGACCCTCGTGATTCCTCTCGAGTGGAGACGGGTATGTCGGGGAACTTCTTGATTTGCACCAAGGGTGTGAAGGACCCTTTCGAAGTTCCAGAGGGGAGGTGTGATCAGCCTCGAGACGGCTCAGCGGAAATGGGCCTCATCTCGCCTGGAGGGGGGAACCTCCTGGATTTTCTCGAGTTGCGGCAGGTCTTCTCGAGTTACGACGGGGACCACAGGGACCCGCTCTGGTGGCGTCAGGAAAGGCCAGTCCCCATGCGAGTTGCTAGGGGACCTCTCGGGATTCCTCTCCCGTCCATGCCGGGGCCTCAGTCCTTGTGTGGAGTCGGGGCCGGAGCCTGAGGATTCCTCTCCAGTGTTGCCATGGATCTTGGGGTGCTTCTGAGTCTCCCCAGGGGAGTCAGGCCTCGTCTCGAGTGGGGGCATGCACGTGCGCTTTCCTCCCGAGCTGCAGCAGTAGTGTCACCCTTCCTGTCACGTGGATCAAGGGATCTGTGGCTTTCCCTCGAGGCTGTCCCTCAAGGCTTTCCCACGAGGCTTTCCCACAGGGCTGTGCCACGTGCCACCTTGGTGTGAGTCGATCCTCGACGTGAAAGACGAGCCGGTGAAGGGAAAAGAGGTTCCTCTGGAATGCACTGAGACATCTGGGGGACTCTTGGAATGGTGGCACGACCCTGGAGTTCCTCTCGCCGTTCCTGTTGAGAGGGCCTCCTCTTGAGATGCGACGGGAACGCCGGGAACTCTTTCCCGACGAAGCAGGGAAAGGATCCCTCATCTCGAGCTACGAGGCGGAAACGGGGCTCCTCTGGATGTGGGCGGGACCCTCGTGATTCCTCTCGAGTGGAGACGGGTATGTCGGGGAACTTCTTGATTTGCACCAAGGGTGTGAAGGACCCTTTCGAAGTTCCAGAGGGGAGGTGTGATCAGCCTCGAGACGCCTCAGCGGAAATGGGCCTCATCTCGCCTGGAGGGGGGAACCTCCTGGATTTTCTCGAGTTGCGGCAGGTCTTCTCGAGTTACGACGGGGACCACAGGGACCCGCTCTGGTGGCCTCAGGAAAGGCCAGTCCCCATGCGAGTTGCTAGGGGACCTCTCGGGATTCCTCTCCCGTCCATGCCGGGGCCTCAGTCCTTGTGTGGAGTCGGGGCCGGAACCTGAGGATTCCTCTCCAGTGTTGCCATGGATCTTGGGGTGCTTCTGAGTCTCCCCAGGGGAGTCAGGCCTCGTCTCGAGTGGGGGCATGCACGTGCGCTTTCCTCCCGCGCTGCAGCAGTAGTGTCACGCTTCCTGTCACGTGGATCAAGGGATCTGTGGCTTTCCCTCGAGGCTGTCCCTCGAGGCTTTCCCACGAGGCTTTCCCACAGGGCTGTGCCACGTGCCACCTTGGTGTGAGTCGATCCTCGCCGTGAAAGACGAGCCGGTGAAGGGAAAAGAGGTTCCTCTGGAATGGACTGAGACATCTGGGGGACTCTTGGAATGGTGGCACGACCCTGGAGTTCCTCTCGCCGTTCCTGTTGAGAGGGCCTCCTCTTGAGATGCGACGGGAAGGCCGGGAACTCTTTCCCGACGAAGCAGGGAAAGGATCCCTCATCTCGAGCTACGAGGCGGAAACGGGGCTCCTCTGGATGTGGGCGGGACCCTCGTGATTCCTCTCGAGTGGAGACGGGTATGTCGGGGAAGTTCTTGATTTGCACCAAGGGTGTGAAGGACCCTTTCGAAGTTCCAGAGGTGAGGTGTGATCAGCCTCGAGACGCCTCAGCCGAAAAGGGCCTCATCTCGCCTGGAGGGGAGAACCTCCTGGATTTTCTCGAGTTGCGGCAGGTCTTCTCGAGTTACGACCGGGACCTCAGGGACCCGCTCTGGTGGCCTCAGGAAAGGCCAGTCCCCATGCGAGTTGCTAGCGGACCTCTCGGGATTCCTCTCCCGTCCATGCCGGGGCCTCAGTCCTTGTGTGGAGTCGGGGCCAGAACCTGAGGATTCCTCTCCAGTGTTGCCATGGATCTTGGGGTGCTTCTGAGTCTCCCCAGGGGAGTCAGGCCTCGTCTCGAGTGGGGGCATGCACGTGCGCTTTCCTCCCGAGCTGCAGCAGTAGTGTCACGCTTCCTGTCACGTGGATCAAGGGATCTGTGGCTTTCCCTCGAGGCTGTCCCTCGAGGCTTTCCCACGAGGCTTTCCCACAGGGCTGTGCCACGTGCCACCTTGGTGTGAGTCGATCCTCGGCGTGAAAGACGAGCTGGTGAAGGGAAAAGAGGTTCCTCTGGAATGGACTGAGACATCTGGGGGACTCTTGGAATGGTGGCACGACCCTGGAGTTCCTCTCGCCGTTCCTGTTGTGAGGGCCTCCTCTTGAGATGCGACGGGAACGCCGGGAACTCTTTCCCGACGAAGCAGGGAAAGGATCCCTCATCTCGAGCTACGAGGCGGAAACGGGGCTCCTCTGGATGTGGGCGGGACCCTCGTGATTCCTCTCGAGTGGAGACGGCTAGGTCGGCGAACTTCTTGATTTGCACCAAGGGTGCGAAGGACCCTTTCGAAGTTCCAGAGGGGAGGTGTGATCAGCCTCGAGACGCCTCAGCGGAAATGGGCTCATCTCGCCTGGAGGGGAGAACCTCGTGGATTTTTTCGAGTTGCGGCAGGTCTTCTCGAGTTACGACGGGGACCACAGGGACCCGCTCTGGTGGCCTCAGGAAAGGCCAGTCCCCATGCGAGTTGCTAGGGGACCTCTCGGGATTCCTCTCCCGTCCATGCCGGGGCCTCAGTCCTTGTGTGGAGTCGGGGCCGGAACCTGAGGATTCCTCTCCAGTGTTGCCATAGATCTTGGGGTGCTTCTGAGTCTCCCCAGGGGAGTCAGGCCTCGTCTCGAGTGGGGGCATGCACGTGCGCTTTCCTCCCGCGCTGCAGCAGTAGTGTCACGCTTCCTGTGACGTGGATCAAGGGATCTGTGGCTTTCCCTCGAGGCTGTCCCTCGAGGCTTTCCCACGAGGCTTTCCCACAGGGCTGTGCCACGTGCCACCTTGGTGTGAGTCGATCCTCGGCGTGAAAGACGAGCCGGTGAAGGGAAAAGAGGTTCCTCTGGAATGGACTGAGACATCTGGGGGACTCTTGGAATGGTGGCACGACCCTGGAGTTCCTCTCGCCGTTCCTGTTGAGAGGGCCTCCTCTTGAGATGCGACGGGAAGGCCGGGAACTCTTTCCCGACGAAGCAGGGAAAGGATACCTCATCTCGAGCTACGATGCGGAAACGGGGCTCCTCTGGATGTGGGCGGGACCCTCGTGATTCCTCTCGAGTGGAGACGGGTATGTCGGGGAACTTCTTGATTTGCACCAAGGTTGTGAAGGACCCTTTCGAAGTTCCAGAGGTGAGGTGTGATCAGCCTCGAGACGCCTCAGCGGAAAAGGGCCTCATCTCGCCTGGAGGGGAGAACCTCCTGGATTTTCTCGAGTTGCGGCAGGTCTTCTCGAGTTACGACGGGGACCTCAGGGACCCGCTCTGGTGGCCTCAGGAAAGGCCAGTCCCCATGCGAGTTGCTAGGGGACCTCTCGGGATTCCTCTCCCGTCCATGCCGGGGCGTCAGTCCTTGTGTGGAGTCGGGTCGGAACCTGAGGATTCCTCTCCAGTGTTGCCATGGATCTTGGGGTGCTTCTGAGGCTCCCCAGGGGAGTCAGGCCTCGTCTCGAGTGGGGGCATGCACGTGCGCTTTCCTCCCGAGCTGCAGCAGTAGTGTCACGCTTCCTGTCACGTGGATCAAGGGATCTGTGGCTTTCCCTCGAGGCTGTCCCTCGAGGCTTTCCCACGAGGCTTTCCCACAGGGCTGTGCCACGTGCCACCTTGGTGTGAGTCGATCCTCGGCGTGAAAGACGAGCCGCTGAAGGGAAAAGAGGTTCCTCTGGAATGGACTGAGACATCTGGGGGACTCTTGGAATGGTGGCACGACCCTGGAGTTCCTCTCGCCGTTCCTGTTGAGAGGGCCTCCTCTTGAGATGCGACGGGAAGGCCGGGAACTCTTTCCCGACGAAGCAGGGAAAGGATCCCTCATCTCGAGCTACGAGGCGGAAACGGGGCTCCTCTGGATGTGGGCGGGACCCTCGTGATTCCTCTCGAGTGGAGACGGCTAGGTCGGGGAACTTCTTGATTTGCACCAAGGGTGTGAAGGACCCTTTCGAAGTTCCAGAGGTGAGGTGTGATCAGCCTCGAGACGCCTCAGCGGAAATGGGCCTCATCTCGCCTGGAGGGGAGAACCTCCTGGATTTTCTCGAGTTGCGGCAGGTCTTTTCGAGTTACGACGGGGACCACAGGGACCCGCTCTGGTGGCCTCAGGAAAGGCCAGTCCCCATGCGAGTTGCTAGGGGACCTCTCGGGATTCCTCTCCCGTCCATGCCGGGGCCTCAGTCCTTGTGTGGAGTCGGGGCCGGAACCTGAGGATTCCTCTCCAGTGTTGCCATGGATCTTGGGGTGCTTCTGAGTCTCCCCAGGGGAGTCAGGCCTCGTCTCGAGTGGGGGCATGCACGTGCGCTTTCCTCCCGCGCTGCAGCAGTAGTGTCACCCTTCCTGTCACGTGGATAAAGGGATCTGTGGCTTTCCCTCGAGGCTGTCCCTCAAGGCTTTCCCACGAGGCTTTCCCACAGGGCTGTGCCACGTGCCACCTTGGTGTGAGTCGATCCTCGGCGTGAAAGACGAGCCGGTGAAGGGAAAAGAGGTTCCTCTGGAATGCACTGAGACATCTGGGGGACTCTTGGAATGGTGGCACGACCCTGGAGTTCCTCTCGCCGTTCCTGTTGAGAGGGCCTCCTCTTGAGATGCGACGGGAACGCCGGGAACTCTTTCCCGACGAAGCAGGGAAAGGATCCCTCATCTCGAGCTACGAGGCGGAAACGGGGCTCCTCTGGATGTGGGCGGGACCCTCGTGATTCCTCTCGAGTGGAGACGGGTATGTCGGGGAACTTCTTGATTTGCACCAAGGGTGTGAAGGACCCTTTCGAAGTTCCAGAGGGGAGGTGTGATCAGCCTCGAGACGCCTCAGCGGAAATGGGCCTCATCTCGCCTGGAGGGGGGAACCTCCTGGATTTTCTCGAGTTGCGGCAGGTCTTCTCGAGTTACGACGGGGACCACAGGGACCCGCTCTGGTGGCCTCAGGAAAGGCCAGTCCCCATGCGAGTTGCTAGGGGACCTCTCGGGATTCCTCTCCCGTCCATGCCGGGGCCTCAGTCCTTGTGTGGAGTCGGGGCCGGAACCTGAGGATTCCTCTCCAGTGTTGCCATGGATCTTGGGGTGCTTCTGAGTCTCCCCAGGGGAGTCAGGCCTCGTCTCGAGTGGGGGCATGCACGTGCGCTTTCCTCCCGCGCTGCAGCAGTAGTTTCTCGCTTCCTGTCCCGTGGATCAAGGGATCTGTGGCTTTCCCTCGAGGCTGTCCCTCGAGGCTTTCCCACGAGGCTTTCCCACAGGGCTGAGCCACGTGCCACCTTGGTGTGAGTCGATCCTCGCCGTGAAAGACGAGCCGGTGAAGGGAAAAGAGGTTCCTCTGGAATGCACTGAGACATCTGGGGGACTCTTGGAATGGTGGCACGACCCTGGAGTTCCTCTCGCCTTTCCTGTTGAGAGGGCCTCCTCTTGAGATGCGACGGGAAGGCCGGGAACTCTTTCCCGACGAAGCAGGGAAAGGATCCCTCATCTCGAGCTACGAGGCGGAAACGGGGCTCCTCTGGATGTGGGCGGGACCCTCGTGATTCCTCTCGAGTGGAGACGGGTATGTCGGGGAACTTCTTGATTTGCACCAAGGGTGTGAAGGACCCTTTCGAAGTTCCAGAGGTGAGGTGTGATCAGCCTCGAGACGCCTCAGCGGAAAAGGGCCTCATCTCGCCTGGAGGGGAGAACCTCCTGGATTTTCTCGAGTTGCGGCAGGTCTTCTCGAGTTACGACGGGGACCTCAGGGACCCGCTCTGGTGGCCTCAGGAAAGGCCAGTCCCCATGCGAGTTGCTAGGGGAACTCTCGGGATTCCTCTCCCGTCCATGCCGGGGCCTCAGTCCTTGTGTGGAGTCGGGGCCGGAACCTGAGGATTCCTCTCCAGTGTTGCCATGGATCTTGGGGTGCTTCTGAGTCTCCCCAGGGGAGTCAGGCCTCGTCTCGAGTGGGGGCATGCACGTGCGCTTTCCTCCCGAGCTGCAGCAGTAGTGTCACGCTTCCTGTCACGTGGATCAAGGGATCTGTGGCTTTCCCTCGAGGCTGTCCCTCGAGGCTTTCCCACGAGGCTTTCCCACAGGGCTGTGCCACGTGCCACCTTGGTGTGAGTCGATCCTCGGCGTGAAAGACGAGCCGGTGAAGGGAAAAGAGGTTCCTCTGGAATGCACTGAGACATCTGGGGGACTCTTGGAATGGTGGCACGACCCTGGAGTTCCTCTCGCCTTTCCTGTTGAGAGGGCCTCCTCTTGAGATGCGACGGGAAGGCCGGGAACTCTTTCCCGACGAAGCAGGGAAAGGATCCCTCATCTCGAGCTACGAGGCGGAAACGGGGCTCCTCTGGATGTGGGCGGGACCCTCGTGATTCCTCTCGAGTGGAGACGGGTATGTCGGGGAACTTCTTGATTTGCACCAAGGGTGTGAAGGACCCTTTCGAAGTTCCAGAGGTGAGGTGTGATCAGCCTCGAGACGCCTCAGCGGAAAAGGGCCTCATCTCGCCTGGAGGGGAGAACCTCCTGGATTTTCTCGAGTTGCGGCAGGTCTTCTCGAGTTACGACGGGGACCTCAGGGACCCGCTCTGGTGGCCTCAGGAAAGGCCAGTCCCCATGCGAGTTGCTAGGGGAACTCTCGGGATTCCTCTCCCGTCCATGCCGGGGCCTCAGTCCTTGTGTGGAGTCGGGGCCGGAACCTGAGGATTCCTCTCCAGTGTTGCCATGGATCTTGGGGTGCTTCTGAGTCTCCCCAGGGGAGTCAGGCCTCGTCTCGAGTGGGGGCATGCACGTGCGCTTTCCTCCCGAGCTGCAGCAGTAGTGTCACGCTTCCTGTCACGTGGATCAAGGGATCTGTGGCTTTCCCTCGAGGCTGTCCCTCGAGGCTTTCCCACGAGGCTTTCCCACAGGGCTGTGCCACGTGCCACCTTGGTGTGAGTCGATCCTCGGCGTGAAAGACGAGCCGGTGAAGGGAAAAGAGGTTCCTCTGGAATGGACTGAGACATCTGGGGGACTCTTGGAATGGTGGCACGACCCTGGAGTTCCTCTCGCCGTTCCTGTTGAGAGGGCCTCCTCTTGAGATGCGACGGGAAGGCCGGGAACTCTTTCCCGACGACGCAGGGAAAGGATCCCTCATCTCGAGCTACGAGGCGGAAACGGGGCTCCTCTGGATGTGGGCGGGACCCTCGTGATTCCTCTCGAGTGGAGACGGGTATGTCGGGGAACTTCTTGATTTGCACCAAGGGTGTGAAGGACCCTTTCGAAGTTCCAGAGGCGAGGTGTGATCAGCCTCGAGACGCCTCAGCGGAAAAGGGCCTCATCTCGCCTGGAGGGGAGAACCTCCTGGATTTTCTCGAGTTGCGGCAGGTCTTCTCGAGGTACGACGGGGACCTCAGGGACCCGCTCTGGTGGCCTCAGGAAAGGCCAGTCCCCATGCGAGTTGCTAGGGGACCTCTCGGGATTCCTCTCCCGTCCATGCCGGGGCCTCAGTCCTTGTGTGGAGTCGGGGCCGGAACCTGAGGATTCCTCTCCAGTGTTGCCATGGATCTTGGGGTGCTTCTGAGTCTCCCCAGGGGAGTCAGGCCTCGTCTCGAGTGGGGGCATGCACGTGCGCTTTCCTCCCGAGCTGCAGCAGTAGTGTCACCCTTCCTGTCACGTGGATCAAGGGATCTGTGGCTTTCCCTCGAGGCTGTCCCTCAAGGCTTTCCCACGAGGCTTTCCCACAGGGCTGTGCCACGTGCCACCTTGGTGTGAGTCGATCCTCGGCGTGAAAGACGAGCCGGTGAAGGGAAAAGAGGTTCCTCTGGAATGCACTGAGACATCTGGGGGACTCTTGGAATGGTGGCACGACCCTGGAGTTCCTCTCGCCGTTCCTGTTGAGAGGGCCTCCTCTTGAGATGCGACGGGAACGCCGGGAACTCTTTCCCGACGAAGCAGGGAAAGGATCCCTCATCTCGAGCTATGAGGCGGAAACGGGGCTCCTCTGGATGTGGGCGGGACCCTCGTGATTCCTCTCTAGTGGAGACGGGTATGTCGGTGAACTTCTTGATTTGCACCAAGGGTGTGAAGGACCCTTTCGAAGTTCCAGAGGGGAGGTGTGATCAGCCTCGAGACGCCTCAGCGGAAATGGGCCTCATCTCGCCTGGAGGGGGGAACCTCCTGGATTTTCTCGAGTTGCGTCAGGTCTTCTCGAGTTACGACGGGGACCACAGGGACCCGCTCTGGTGGCCTCAGGAAAGGCCAGTCCCCATGCGAGTTGCTAGGGGACCTCTCGGGATTCCTCTCCCGTCCATGCCGGGGCCTCAGTCCTTGTGTGGAGTCGGGGCCGGAAGCTGAGGATTCCTCTCCAGTGTTGCCATGGATCTTGGGGTGCTTCTGAGTCTCCCCAGGGGAGTCAGGCCTCGTCTCGAGTGGGGGCATGCACGTGCGCTTTCCTCCCGCGCTGCAGCAGTAGTGTCACGCTTCCTGTCCCGTGGATCAAGGGATCTGTGGCTTTCCCTCGAGGCTGTCCCTCGAGGCTTTCCCACGAGGCTTTCCCACAGGGCTGTGCCACGTGCCACCTTGGTGTGAGTCGATCCTCGGCGTGAAAGACGAGCCGCTGAAGGGAAAAGAGGTTCCTCTGGAATGGACTGAGACATCTGGGGGACTCTTGGAATGGTGGCACGACCCTGGAGTTCCTCTCGCCGTTCCTGTTGAGAGGGCCTCCTCTTGAGATGCGACGGGAAGGCCGGGAACTCTTTCCCGACGAAGCAGGGAAAGGATCCCTCATCTCGAGCTACGAGGCGGAAACGGGGCTCCTCTGGATGTGGGCGGGACCCTCGTGATTCCTCTCGAGTGGAGACGGGTATGTCGGGGAACTTCTTGATTTGCACCAAGGGTGTGAAGGACCCTTTCGAAGTTCCAGAGGTGAGGTGTGATCAGCCTCGAGACGCCTCAGCGGAAAAGGGCCTCATCTCGCCTGGAGGGGAGAACCTCCTGGATTTTCTCGAGTTGCGGCAGGTCTTCTCGAGTTACGACGGGGACCTCAGGGACCCGCTCTGGTGGCCTCAGGAAAGGCCAGTCCCCATGCGAGTTGCTAGGGGACCTCTCGGGATTCCTCTCCCGTCCATGCCGGGGCCTCAGTCCTTGTGTGGAGTCGGGGTCGGAACCTGAGGATTCCTCTCCAGTGTTGCCATGGATCTTGGGGTGCTTCTGAGTCTCCCCAGGGGAGTCAGGCCTCGTCTCGAGTGGGGGCATGCACGTGCGCTTTCCTCCCGAGCTGCAGCAGTTGTGTCACGCTTCCTGTCACGTGGATCAAGGGATCTGTGGCTTTCCCTCGAGGCTGTCCCTCGAGGCTTTCCCACGAGGCTTTCCCACAGGGCTGGCCACGTGCCACCTTTGTGTGAGTCGATCCTCGGCGTGAAAGACGAGCCGGTGAAGGGAAAAGAGGTTCCTCTGGAATGAACTGAGACATCTGGGGGACTCTTGGAATGGTGGCATGACCCTGGAGTTCCTCTCGCCGTTCCTGTTGAGAGGGCCTCCACTTGAGATGCGACGGGAACGCCGGGAACTCTTTCCCGACGAAGCAGGGAAAGGATCCCTCATCTCGAGCTACGAGGCGGAAACGGGGCTCCTCTGGATGTGGGCGGGACCCTCGTGATTCCTCTCGAGTGGAGACGGCTAGGTCGGGGAACTTCTTGATTTGCACCAAGGGTGTGAAGGACCCTTTCGAAGTTCCAGAGGTGAGGTGTGATCAGCCTGGAGACGCCTCAGCGGAAATGGGCCTCATCTCGCCTGGAGGGGAGAACCTCCTGGATTTTCTCGAGTTGCGGCAGGTCTTCTCGAGTTACGACGGGGACCACAGGGACCCGCTCTGGTGGCCTCAGGAAAGGCCAGTCCCCATGCGAGTTGCTAGGGGACCTCTCGGGATTCCTCTCCCGTCGATGCCGGGGCCTCAGTCCTTGTGTGGAGTCGGGGCCGGAACCTGAGGATTGCTCTCCAGTGTTGCCATGGATCTTGGGGTGCTTCTGAGTCTCCCCAGGGGAGTCAGGCCTCGTCTCGAGTGGGGGCATGCACGTGCGCTTTCCTCCCGAGTTGCAGCAGTAGTGTCACGCTTCCTGTCACGTGGATCAAGGGATCTGTGGCTTTCCCTCGAGGCTGTCCCTCGAGGCTTTCCCACGAGGCTTTCCCACAGGGCTGTGCCACGTGCCACCTTGGTGTGAGTCGATCCTCGGCGTGAAAGACGAGCCGGTGAAGGGAAAAGAGGTTCCTCTGGAATGGACTGAGACATCTGGGGGACTCTTGGAATGGTGGCACGACCCTGGAGTTCCTCTCGCCGTTCCTGTTGAGAGGGCCTCCTCTTGAGATGCGACGGGAAGGCCGGGAACTCTTTCCCGACGACGCAGGAAAGGATCCCTCATCTCGAGCTACGAGGCGGAAACGGGGCTCCTCTGGATGTGGGCGGGACCCACGTGATTCCTCTCGAGTGGAGACGGCTAGGTCGGGGAACTTCTTGATTTGCACCAAGGGTGTGAAGGACCCTTTCGAAGTTCCAGAGGGGAGGTGTGATCAGCCTCGAGACGCCTCAGCGGAAATGGGCCTCATCTCGCCTGGAGGGGAGAACCTCCTGGATTTTCTCGAGTTGCGGCAGGTCTTCTCGAGTTACGACGGGGACCTCAGGGACCCGCTCTGGTGGCCTCAGGAAAGGCCAGTCCCCATGCGAGTTGCTAGGGGACCTCTCGGGATTCCTCTCCCGTCCATGCCGGGGCCTCAGTCCTTGTGTGGAGTCGGGGCCGGAACCTGAGGATTCCTCTCCAGTGTTGCCATGGATCTTGGGGTGCTTCTGAGTCTCCCCAGGGGAGTCAGGCCTCGTTTCGAGTGGGGGCATGCACGTGCGCTTTCCTCCCGAGCTGCAGCAGTAGTGTCACGCTTCCTGTCACGTGGATGAAGGGATCTGTGGCTTTCCCTCGAGGCTGTCCCTCGAGGCTTTCCCACGAGGCTTTCCCACAGGGCTGTGCCACGTGCCACCTTGGTGTGAGTCGATCGTCGGCGTGAAAGACGAGCCGGTGAAGGGAAAAGAGGTTCCTCTGGAATGGACTGAGACATCTGGGGGACTCTTGGAATGGTGGCACGACCCTGGAGTTCCTCTCGCCGTTCCTGTTGAGAGGGCCTCCTCTTGAGATGCGACGGGAACGCCGGGAACTCTTTCCCGACGAAGCAGGGAAAGGATCCCTCATCTCGAGCTACGAGGCGGAAACGGGGCTCCTCTGGATGTGGGCGGGACCCTCGTGATTCCTCTCGAGTGGAGACGGGTATGTCGAGGAACTTCTTGATTTGCACCAAGGGTGCGAAGGACCCTTTCGAAGTTCCAGAGGGGAGGTGTGATCAGCCTCGTGACGCCTCAGCGGAAATGGGCCTCATCTCGCCTGGAGGGGAGAACCTCCTGGATTTTCTCGAGTTGCGGCAGGTCTTCTCGAGTTACGACGGGGACCTCAGGGACCCGCTCTGGTGGCCTCAGGAAAGGCCAGTCCCCATGCGAGTTGCTAGGGGACCTCTCGGGATTCCTCTCCCGTCCATGCCGGGGCCTCAGTCCTTGTGTGGAGTCGGGGCCGGAACCTGAGGATTGCTCTCCAGTGTTGCCATGGATCTTGGGGTGCTTCTGAGTCTCCCCAGGGGAGTCAGGCCTCGTCTCGTGTGGGGGCATGCACGTGCGCTTTCCTCCCGAGCTGCAGCAGTAGTGTCACGCTTCCTGTCACGTGGATCAAGGGATCTGTGGCTTTCCCTCGAGGCTGTCCCTCGAGGCTTTCCCACGAGGCTTTCCCACAGGGCTGTGCCACGTGCCACCTTGGTGTGAGTCGATCCTCGGCGTGAAAGACGAGCCGGTGAAGGGAAAAGAGTTTCCTCTGGAATGGACTGAGACATCTGGGGGACTCTTGGAATGGTGGCACGACCCTGGAGTTCCTCTTGCCGTTCCTGTTGAGAGGGCCTCCACTTGAGATGCGACGGTAAGGCCGGGAACTCTTTCCCGACGAAGCAGGGAAAGGATCCCTCATCTCGAGCTACGAGGCGGAAACGGGGCTCCCCTGGATGTGGGCGGGACCCTCGTGATTCCTCTCGAGTGGAGACGGCTAGGTCGGGTAACTTCTTGATTTGCACCAAGGGTGTGAAGGACCCTTTCGAAGTTCCAGAGGTGAGGTGTGATCAGCCCCGAGACGCCTCAGCGGAAATGGGCCTCATCTCGCCTGGAGGGGAGAACCTCCTGGATTTTCTCGACTTGCGGCAGGTCTTCTCGAGTTACGACGAGGACCTCAGGGACCCGCTCTGGTGGCCTCAGGAAAGGCCAGTCCCCATGCGAGTTGCTAGGGGACCTCTCGGGATTCCTCTCCCGTCCATGCCGGGGCCTCAGTCCTTGTGTGGAGTCGGGGCCGGAACCTGAGGATTCCTCTCCAGTGTTGCCATGGATCTTGGGGTGCTTTTGAGTCTCCCCAGGGGAGTCAGGCCTCGTCTCGAGTGGGGTCATGCACGTGCGCTTTCCTCCCGCGCTGCAGCAGTAGTGTCACGCTTCCTGTCACGTGGATCAAGGGATCTGTGGCTTTCCCTCGAGGCTGTCCCTCGAGGCTTTCCCACGAGGCTTTCCCACAGGGCTGTGCCACGTGCCACCTTGGTGTGAGTCGATCCTCGGCGTGAAAGACGAGCCAGTGAAGGGAAAAGAGGTTCCTCTGGAATGGACTGAGACATCTGGGGGACTCTTGGAATGGTGGCACGACCCTGGAGTTCCTCTCGCCGTTCCTGTTGAGAGGGCCTCCTCTTGAGATGCGACGGGAACGCCGGGAACTCTTTCCCGACGAAGCAGGGAAAGGATCCCTCATCTCGAGCTACGAGGCGGAAACGGGGCTCCTCTGGATGTGGGCGGGACCCTCGTGATTCCTCTCGAGTGGAGACGGCTAGGTCGGGGAACTTCTTGATTTGCACCAAGGGTGTGAAGGACCCTTTCGAAGTTCCAGAGGGGAGGTGTGATCAGCCTCGAGACGCCTCAGCGGAAATGGGCCTCATCTCGCCTGGAGGGGAGAACCTCCTGGATTTTCTCGAGTTGCGGCAGGTCTTCTCGAGTTACGAAGGGGACCTCAGGGACCCGCTCTGGTGGCCTCAGGAAAGGCCAGTCCCCATGCGAGTTGCTAGGGGACCTCTCGGGATTCCTCTCCCGTCCATGCCGGGGCCTCAGTCCTTGTGTGGAGTCGGGGCCGGAACCTGAGGATTCCTCTCCAGGGTTGCCATGGATCTTGGGGTGCTTCTGAGTCTCCCCAGGGGAGTCAGGCCTCGTCTCGAGTGGGGGCATGCACGTGCGCTTTCCTCCCGAGCTGCAGCAGTAGTGTCACGCTTCCTGTCACGTGGATCAAGGGATCTGTGGCTTTCCCTCGAGGCTGTCCCTCGAGGCTTTCCCACGAGGCTTTCCCACAGGGCTGTGCCACGTGCCACCTTGGTGTGAGTCGATCCTCGGCGAGAAAGACGAGCCGGTGAAGGGAAAAGAGGTTCCTCTGGAATGGACTGAGACATCTGGGGGACTCTTGGAATGGTGGCACGACCATGGAGTTCCTCTCGCCGTTCCTGTTGAGAGGGCCTCCTCTTGAGATGCGACGGGAACGCCGGGAACTCTTTCCCGACGAAGCAGGGAAAGGATCCCTCATCTCGAGCTACGAGGCGGAAACGGGGCTCCTCTGGATGTGGGCGGGACCCTCGTGATTCCTCTCGAGTGGAGACGGCTAGGTCGGGGAACTTCTTGATTTGCACCAAGGGTGTGAAGGACCCTTTCGAAGTTCCAGAGGTGAGGTGTGATCAGCCTCGAGACGCCTCAGCGGAAATGGGCCTCATCTCGCCTGGAGGGGAGAACCTCCTGGATTTTCTCGAGTTGCGGCAGGTCTTCTCGAGTTACGGCGGAGACCACAGGGACCCGCTCTGGTGGCCTCAGGAAAGGCCAGTCCCCATGCGAGTTGCTAGGGGACCTCTCGGGATTCCTCTCCCGTCCATGCCGGGGCCTCAGTCCTTGTGTGGAGTCGGGGCCGGAACCTGAGGATTCCTCTCCAGTGTTGCCATGGATCTTGGGGTGCTTCTGAGTCTCCCCAGGGGAGTCAGGCCTCGTCTCGAGTGGGGGCATGCACGTGCGCTTTCCTCCCGAGCTGCAGCAGTAGTGTCACGCTTCCTGTCACGTGGATCAAGGGATCTGTGGCTTTCCCTCGAGGCTGTCCCTCGAGGCTTTCCCACGAGGCTTTCCCACAGGGCTGTGCCACGTGCCACCTTGGTGTGAGTCGATCCTCGGCGTGAAAGACGAGCCGGTGAAGGGAAAAGAGGTTCCTCTGGAATGGACTGAGACATCTGGGGGACTCTTGGAATGGTGGCACGACCCTGGAGTTCCTCTCGCCGTTCCTGTTGAGAGGGCCTCCTCTTGAGATGCGACGGGAAGGCCGGGAACTCTTTCCCGACGACGCAGGGAAAGGATCCCTCATCTCGAGCTACGAGGCGGAAACGGGGCTCCTCTGGATGTGGGCGGGACCCTCGTGATTCCTCTCGAGTGGAGACGGGTATGTCGGGGAACTTCTTGATTTGCACCAAGGGTGTGAAGGACCCTTTCGAAGTTCCAGAGGCGAGGTGTGATCAGCCTCGAGACGCCTCAGCGGAAAAGGGCCTCATCTCGCCTGGAGGGGAGAACCTCCTGGATTTTCTCGAGTTGCGGCAGGTCTTCTCGAGTTACGACGGGGACCTCAGGGACCCGCTCTGGTGGCCTCAGGAAAGGCCAGTCCCCATGCGAGTTGCTAGGGGACCTCTCGGGATTCCTCTCCCGTCCATGCCGGGGCCTCAGTCCTTGTGTGGAGTCGGGGCCGGAACCTGAGGATTCCTCTCCAGTGTTGCCATGGATCTTGGGGTGCTTCTGAGTCTCCCCAGGGGAGTCAGGCCTCGTCTCGAGTGGGGGCATGCACGTGCGCTTTCCTCCCGAGCTGCAGCAGTAGTGTCACCCTTCCTGTCACGTGGATCAAGGGATCTGTGGCTTTCCCTCGAGGCTGTCCCTCAAGGCTTTCCCACGAGGCTTTCCCACAGGGCTGTGCCACGTGCCACCTTGGTGTGAGTCGATCCTCGGCGTGAAAGACGAGCCGGTGAAGGGAAAAGAGGTTCCTCTGGAATGCACTGAGACATCTGGGGGACTCTTGGAATGGTGGCACGACCCTGGAGTTCCTCTCGCCGTTCCTGTTGAGAGGGCCTCCTCTTGAGATGCGACGGGAACGCCGGGAACTCTTTCCCGACGAAGCAGGGAAAGGATCCCTCATCTCGAGCTACGAGGCGGAAACGGGGCTCCTCTGGATGTGGGCGGGACCCTCGTGATTCCTCTCTAGTGGAGACGGGTATGTCGGGGAACTTCTTGATTTGCACCAAGGGTGTGAAGGACCCTTTCGAAGTTCCAGAGGGGAGGTGTGATCAGCCTCGAGACGCCTCAGCGGAAATGGGCCTCATCTCGCCTGGAGGGGGGAACCTCCTGGATTTTCTCGAGTTGCGGCAGGTCTTCTCGAGTTACGACGGGGACCACAGGGACCCGCTCTGGTGGCCTCAGGAAAGGCCAGTCCCCATGCGAGTTGCTAGGGGACCTCTCGGGATTCCTCTCCCGTCCATGCCGGGGCCTC
The DNA here is from genome assembly GCF_023091745.1 of Budorcas taxicolor. Taxonomy (NCBI): domain Eukaryota; kingdom Metazoa; phylum Chordata; class Mammalia; order Artiodactyla; family Bovidae; genus Budorcas; species Budorcas taxicolor. The sequence continues at coordinate 1,103,331 of NW_026291642.1, read as the reverse complement.
AGTCCTTGTGTGGAGTCGGGGCCGGAAGCTGAGGATTCCTCTCCAGTGTTGCCATGGATCTTGGGGTGCTTCTGAGTCTCCCCAGGGGAGTCAGGCCTCGTCTCGAGTGGGGCCATGCACGTGCGCTTTCCTCCCGCGCTGCAGCAGTAGTGTCACGCTTCCTGTCCCGTGGATCAAGGGATCTGTGGCTTTCCCTCGAGGCTGTCCCTCGAGGCTTTCCCACGAGGCTTTCCCACAGGGCTGTGCCACGTGCCACCTTGGTGTGAGTCGATCCTCGGCGTGAAAGACGAGCCGCTGAAGGGAAAAGAGGTTCCTCTGGAATGGACTGAGACATCTGGGGGACTCTTGGAATGGTGGCACGACCCTGGAGTTCCTCTCGCCGTTCCTGTTGAGAGGGCCTCCTCTTGAGATGCGACGGGAAGGCCGGGAACTCTTTCCCGACGAAGCAGGGAAAGGATCCCTCATCTCGAGCTACGAGGCGGAAACGGGGCTCCTCTGGATGTGGGCGGGACCCTCGTGATTCCTCTCGAGTGGAGACGGGTATGTCGGGGAACTTCTTGATTTGCACCAAGGGTGTGAAGGACCCTTTCGAAGTTCCAGAGGTGAGGTGTGATCAGCCTCGAGACGCCTCAGCGGAAAAGGGCCTCATCTCGCCTGGAGGGGAGAACCTCCTGGATTTTCTCGAGTTGCGGCAGGTCTTCTCGAGTTACGACGGGGACCTCAGGGACCCGCTCTGGTGGCCTCAGGAAAGGCCAGTCCCCATGCGAGTTGCTAGGGGACCTCTCGGGATTCCTCTCCCGTCCATGCCGGGGCCTCAGTCCTTGTGTGGAGTCGGGGTCGGAACCTGAGGATTCCTCTCCAGTGTTGCCATGGATCTTGGGGTGCTTCTGAGTCTCCCCAGGGGAGTCAGGCCTCGTCTCGAGTGGGGGCATGCACGTGCGCTTTCCTCCCGAGCTGCAGCAGTTGTGTCACGCTTCCTGTCACGTGGATCAAGGGATCTGTGGCTTTCCCTCGAGGCTGTCCCTCGAGGCTTTCCCACGAGGCTTTCCCACAGGGCTGGCCACGTGCCACCTTGGTGTGAGTCGATCCTCGGCGTGAAAGACGAGCCGGTGAAGGGAAAAGAGGTTCCTCTGGAATGAACTGAGTCATCTGGGGGACTCTTGGAATGGTGGCATGACCCTGGAGTTCCTCTCGCCGTTCCTGTTGAGAGGGCCTCCACTTGAGATGCGACGGGAACGCCGGGAACTCTTTCCCGACGAAGCAGGGAAAGGATCCCTCATCTCGAGCTACGAGGCGGAAACGGGGCTCCTCTGGATGTGGGCGGGACCCTCGTGATTCCTCTCGAGTGGAGACGGCTAGGTCGGGGAACTTCTTGATTTGCACCAAGGGTGTGAAGGACCCTTTCGAAGTTCCAGAGGTGAGGTGTGATCAGCCTGGAGACGCCTCAGCGGAAATGGGCCTCATCTCGCCTGGAGGGGAGAACCTCCTGGATTTTCTCGAGTTGCGGCAGGTCTTCTCGAGTTACGACGGGGACCACAGGGACCCGCTCTGGTGGCCTCAGGAAAGGCCAGTCCCCATGCGAGTTGCTAGGGGACCTCTCGGGATTCCTCTCCCGTCGATGCCGGGGCCTCAGTCCTTGTGTGGAGTCGGGGCCGGAACCTGAGGATTCCTCTCCAGTGTTGCCATGGATCTTGGGGTGCTTCTGAGTCTCCCCAGGGGAGTCAGGCCTCGTCTCGAGTGGGGGCATGCACGGGCGCTTTCCTCCCGAGTTGCAGCAGTAGTGTCACGCTTCCTGTCACGTGGATCAAGGGATCTGTGGCTTTCCCTCGAGGCTGTCCCTCGAGGCTTTCCCACAGGGCTGTGCCACGTGCCACCTTGGTGTGAGTCGATCCTCGGCGTGAAAGACGAGCCGGTGAAGGGAAAAGAGGTTCCTCTGGAATGGACTGAGACATCTGGGGGACTCTTGGAATGGTGGCACGACCCTGGAGTTTCTCTCGCCGTTCCTGTTGAGAGGGCCTCCTCTTGAGATGCGACGGGAAGGCCGGGAACTCTTTCCCGACGACGCAGGAAAGGATCCCTCATCTCGAGCTACGAGGCGGAAACGGGGCTCCTCTGGATGTGGGCGGGACCCACGTGATTCCTCTCGAGTGGAGACGGCTAGGTCGGGGAACTTCTTGATTTGCACCAAGGGTGTGAAGGACCCTTTCGAAGTTCCAGAGGGGAGGTGTGATCAGCCTCGAGACGCCTCAGCGGAAATGGGCCTCATCTCGCCTGGAGGGGAGAACCTCCTGGATTTTCTCGAGTTGCGGCAGGTCTTCTCGAGTTACGACGGGGACCTCAGGGACCCGCTCTGGTGGCCTCAGGAAAGGCCAGTCCCCATGCGAGTTGCTAGGGGACCTCTCGGGATTCCTCTCCCGTCCATGCCGGGGCCTCAGTCCTTGTGTGGAGTCGGGGCCGGAACCTGAGGATTCCTCTCCAGTGTTGCCATGGATCTTGGGGTGCTTCTGAGTCTCCCCAGGGGAGTCAGGCCTCGTTTCGAGTGGGGGCATGCACGTGCGCTTTCCTCCCGAGCTGCAGCAGTAGTGTCACGCTTCCTGTCACGTGGATTAAGGGATCTGTGGCTTTCCCTCGAGGCTGTCCCTCGAGGCTTTCCCACGAGGCTTTCCCACAGGGCTGTGCCACGTGCCACCTTGGTGTGAGTCGATCGTCGGCGTGAAAGACGAGCCGGTGAAGGGAAAAGAGGTTCCTCTGGAATGGACTGAGACATCTGGGGGACTCTTGGAATGGTGGCACGACCCTGGAGTTCCTCTCGCCGTTCCTGTTGAGAGGGCCTCCTCTTGAGATGCGACGGGAACGCCGGGAACTCTTTCCCGACGAAGCAGGGAAAGGATCCCTCATCTCGAGCTACGAGGCGGAAACGGGGCTCCTCTGGATGTGGGCGGGACCCTCGTGATTCCTCTCGAGTGGAGACGGGTATGTCGAGGAACTTCTTGATTTGCACCAAGGGTGCGAAGGACCCTTTCGAAGTTCCAGAGAGGAGGTGTGATCAGCCTCGTGACGCCTCAGCGGAAATGGGCCTCATCTCGCCTGGAGGGGAGAACCTCCTGGATTTTCTCGAGTTGCGGCAGGTCTTCTCGAGTTACGACGGGGACCTCAGGGACCCGCTCTGGTGGCCTCAGGAAAGGCCAGTCCCCATGCGAGTTGCTAGGGGACCTCTCGGGATTCCTCTCCCGTCCATGCCGGGGCCTCAGTCCTTGTGTGGAGTCGGGGCCGGAACCTGAGGATTGCTCTCCAGTGTTGCCATGGATCTTGGGGTGCTTCTGAGTCTCCCCAGGGGAGTCAGGCCTCGTCTCGAGTGGGGGCATGCACGTGCGCTTTCCTCCCGAGCTGCAGCAGTAGTGTCACGCTTCCTGTCACGTGGATCAAGGGATCTGTGGCTTTCCCTCGAGGCTGTCCCTCGAGGCTTTCCCACGAGGCTTTCCCACAGGGCTGTGCCACGTGCCACCTTGGTGTGAGTCGATCCTCGGCGTGAAAGACGAGCCGGTGAAGGGAAAAGAGTTTCCTCTGGAATGGACTGAGACATCTGGGGGACTCTTGGAATGGTGGCACGACCCTGGAGTTCCTCTTGCCGTTCCTGTTGAGAGGGCCTCCACTTGAGATGCGACGGTAAGGCCGGGAAATCTTTCCCGACGAAGCAGGGAAAGGATCCCTCATCTCGAGCTACGAGGCGGAAACGGGGCTCCCCTGGATGTGGGCGGGACCCTCGTGATTCCTCTCGAGTGGAGACGGCTAGGTCGGGTAACTTCTTGATTTGCACCAAGGGTGTGAAGGACCCTTTCGAAGTTCCAGAGGTGAGGTGTGATCAGCCCCGAGACGCCTCAGCGGAAATGGGCCTCATCTCGCCTGGAGGGGAGAACCTCCTGGATTTTCTCGACTTGCGGCAGGTCTTCTCGAGTTACGAAGGGGACCTCAGGGACCCGCTCTGGTGGCCTCAGGAAAGGCCAGTCCCCATGCGAGTTGCTAGGGGACCTCTCGGGATTCCTCTCCCGTCCATGCCGGGGCCTCAGTCCTTGTGTGGAGTCGGGGCCGGAACCTGAGGATTCCTCTCCAGGGTTGCCATGGATCTTGGGGTGCTTCTGAGTCTCCCCAGGGGAGTCAGGCCTCGTCTCGAGTGGGGGCATGCACGTGCGCTTTCCTCCCGAGCTGCAGCAGTAGTGTCACGCTTCCTGTCACGTGGATCAAGGGATCTGTGGCTTTCCCTCGAGGCTGTCCCTCGAGGCTTTCCCACGAGGCTTTCCCACAGGGCTGTGCCACGTGCCACCTTGGTGTGAGTCGATCCTCGGCGAGAAAGACGAGCCGGTGAAGGGAAAAGAGGTTCCTCTGGAATGGACTGAGACATCTGGGGGACTCTTGGAATGGTGGCACGACCATGGAGTTCCTCTCGCCGTTCCTGTTGAGAGGGCCTCCTCTTGAGATGCGACGGGAACGCCGGGAACTCTTTCCCGACGAAGCAGGGAAAGGATCCCTCATCTCGAGCTACGAGGCGGAAACGGGGCTCCTCTGGATGTGGGCGGGACCCTCGTGATTCCTCTCGAGTGGAGACGGCTAGGTCGGGGAACTTCTTGATTTGCACCAAGGGTGTGAAGGACCCTTTCGAAGTTCCAGAGGTGAGGTGTGATCAGCCTCGAGACGCCTCAGCGGAAATGGGCCTCATCTCGCCTGGAGGGGAGAACCTCCTGGATTTTCTCGAGTTGCGGCAGGTCTTCTCGAGTTACGGCGGAGACCACAGGGACCCGCTCTGGTGGCCTCAGGAAAGGCCAGTCCCCATGCGAGTTGCTAGGGGACCTCTCGGGATTCCTCTCCCGTCCATGCCGGGGCCTCAGTCCTTGTGTGGAGTCGGGGCCGGAACCTGAGGATTCCTCTCCAGTGTTGCCATGGATCTTGGGGTGCTTCTGAGTCTCCCCAGGGGAGTCAGGCCTCGTCTCGAGTGGGGGCATGCACGTGCGCTTTCCTCCCGAGCTGCAGCAGTAGTGTCACGCTTCCTGTCACGTGGATCAAGGGATCTGTGGCTTTCCCTCGAGGCTGTCCCTCGAGGCTTTCCCACGAGGCTTTCCCACAGGGCTGTGCCACGTGCCACCTTGGTGTGAGTCGATCCTCGGCGTGAAAGACGAGCCGCTGAAGGGAAAAGAGGTTCCTCTGGAATGGACTGAGACATCTGGGGGACTCTTGGAATGGTGGCACGACCCTGGAGTTCCTCTCGCCGTTCCTGTTGAGAGGGCCTCCTCTTGAGATGCGACGGGAACGCCGGGAACTCTTTCCCGACGAAGCAGGGAAAGGATCCCTCATCTCGAGCTACGAGGCGGAAACGGGGCTCCTCTGGATGTGGGCGGGACCCTCGTGATTCCTCTCGAGTGGAGACGGCTAGGTCGGGGAACTTCTTGATTTGCACCAAGGGTGTGAAGGACCCTTTCGAAGTTCCAGAGGTGAGGTGTGATCAGCCTCGAGACGCCTCAGCGGAAATGGGCCTCATCTCGCCTGGAGGGGAGAACCTCCTGGATTTTCTCGAGTTGCGGCAGGTCTTCTCGAGTTACGGCGGAGACCACAGGGACCCGCTCTGGTGGCCTCAGGAAAGGCCAGTCCCCATGCGAGTTGCTAGGGGACCTCTCGGGATTCCTCTCCCGTCCATGCCGGGGCCTCAGTCCTTGTGTGGAGTCGGGGCCGGAACCTGAGGATTCCTCTCCAGTGTTGCCATGGATCTTGGGGTGCTTCTGAGTCTCCCCAGGGGAGTCAGGCCTCGTCTCGAGTGGGGGCATGCACGTGCGCTTTCCTCCCGAGCTGCAGCAGTAGTGTCACGCTTCCTGTCACGTGGATCAAGGGATCTGTGGCTTTCCCTCGAGGCTGTCCCTCGAGGCTTTCCCACGAGGCTTTCCCACAGGGCTGTGCCACGTGCCACCTTGGTGTGAGTCGATCCTCGGCGTGAAAGACGAGCCGCTGAAGGGAAAAGAGGTTCCTCTGGAATGGACTGAGACATCTGGGGGACTCTTGGAATGGTGGCACGACCCTGGAGTTCCTCTCGCCGTTCCTGTTGAGAGGGCCTCCTCTTGAGATGCGACGGGAACGCCGGGAACTCTTTCCCGACGAAGCAGGGAAAGGATCCCTCATCTCGAGCTACGAGGCGGAAACGGGGCTCCTCTGGATGTGGGCGGGACCCTCGTGATTCCTCTCGAGTGGAGACGGCTAGGTCGGGGAACTTCTTGATTTGCACCAAGGGTGTGAAGGACCCTTTCGAAGTTCCAGAGGTGAGGTGTGATCAGCCTCGAGACGCCTCAGCGGAAATGGGCCTCATCTCGCCTGGAGGGGAGAACCTCCTGGATTTTCTCGAGTTGCGGCAGGTCTTCTCGAGTTACGGCGGAGACCACAGGGACCCGCTCTGGTGGCCTCAGGAAAGGCCAGTCCCCATGCGAGTTGCTAGGGGACCTCTCGGGATTCCTCTCCCGTCCATGCCGGGGCCTCAGTCCTTGTGTGGAGTCGGGGCCGGAACCTGAGGATTCCTCTCCAGTGTTGCCATGGATCTTGGGGTGCTTCTGAGTCTCCCCAGGGGAGTCAGGCCTCGTCTCGAGTGGGGGCATGCACGTGCGCTTTCCTCCCGAGCTGCAGCAGTAGTGTCACGCTTCCTGTCACGTGGATCAAGGGATCTGTGGCTTTCCCTCGAGGCTGTCCCTCGAGGCTTTCCCACGAGGCTTTCCCACAGGGCTGTGCCACGTGCCACCTTGGTGTGAGTCGATCCTCGTCGTGAAAGACGAGCCGCTGAAGGGAAAAGAGGTTCCTCTGGAATGGACTGAGACATCTGGGGGACTCTTGGAATGGTGGCACGACCCTGGAGTTCCTCTCGCCGTTCCTGTTGAGAGGGCCTCCTCTTGAGATGCGACGGGAACGCCGGGAACTCTTTCCCGACGAAGCAGGGAAAGGATCCCTCATCTCGAGCTACGAGGCGGAAACGGGGCTCCTCTGGATGTGGGCGGGACCCTCGTGATTCCTCTCGAGTGGAGACGGCTAGGTCGGGGAACTTCTTGATTTGCACCAAGGGTGTGAAGGACCCTTTCGAAGTTCCAGAGGTGAGGTGTGATCAGCCTCGAGACGCCTCAGCGGAAATGGGCCTCATCTCGCCTGGAGGGGAGAACCTCCTGGATTTTCTCGAGTTGCGGCAGGTCTTCTCGAGTTACGGCGGAGACCAGAGGGACCCGCTCTGGTGGCCTCAGGAAAGGCCAGTCCCCATGCGAGTTGCTAGGGGACCTCTCGGGATTCCTCTCCCGTCCATGCCGGGGCCTCAGTCCTTGTGTGGAGTCGGGGCCGGAACCTGAGGATTCCTCTCCAGTGTTGCCATGGATCTTGGGGTGCTTCTGAGTCTCCCCAGGGGAGTCAGGCCTCGTCTCGAGTGGGGGCATGCACGTGCGCTTTCCTCCCGAGCTGCAGCAGTAGTGTCACGCTTCCTGTCACGTGGATCAAGGGATCTGTGGCTTTCCCTCGAGGCTGTCCCTCGAGGCTTTCCCACGAGGCTTTCCCACAGGGCTGTGCCACGTGCCACCTTGGTGTGAGTCGATCCTCGGCGTGAAAGACGAGCCGCTGAAGGGAAAAGAGGTTCCTCTGGAATGGACTGAGACATCTGGGGGACTCTTGGAATGGTGGCACGACCCTGGAGTTCCTCTCGCCGTTCCTGTTGAGAGGGCCTCCTCTTGAGATGCGACGGGAACGCCGGGAACTCTTTCCCGACGAAGCAGGGAAAGGATCCCTCATCTCGAGCTACGAGGCGGAAACGGGGCTCCTCTGGATGTGGGCGGGACCCTCGTGATTCCTCTCGAGTGGAGACGGCTAGGTCGGGGAACTTCTTGATTTGCACCAAGGGTGTGAAGGACCCTTTCGAAGTTCCAGAGGTGAGGTGTGATCAGCCTCGAGACGCCTCAGCGGAAATGGGCCTCATCTCGCCTGGAGGGGAGAACCTCCTGGATTTTCTCGAGTTGCGGCAGGTCTTCTCGAGTTACGGCGGAGACCAGAGGGACCCGCTCTGGTGGCCTCAGGAAAGGCCAGTCCCCATGCGAGTTGCTAGGGGACCTCTCGGGATTCCTCTCCCGTCCATGCCGGGGCCTCAGTCCTTGTGTGGAGTCGGGGCCGGAACCTGAGGATTCCTCTCCAGTGTTGCCATGGATCTTGGGGTGCTTCTGAGTCTCCCCAGGGGAGTCAGGCCTCGTCTCGAGTGGGGGCATGCACGTGCGCTTTCCTCCCGAGCTGCAGCAGTAGTGTCACGCTTCCTGTCACGTGGATCAAGGGATCTGTGGCTTTCCCTCGAGGCTGTCCCTCGAGGCTTTCCCACGAGGCTTTCCCACAGGGCTGTGCCACGTGCCACCTTGGTGTGAGTCGATCCTCGGCGTGAAAGACGAGCCGCTGAAGGGAAAAGAGGTTCCTCTGGAATGGACTGAGACATCTGGGGGACTCTTGGAATGGTGGCACGACCCTGGAGTTCCTCTCGCCGTTCCTGTTGAGAGGGCCTCCTCTTGAGATGCGACGGGAACGCCGGGAACTCTTTCCCGACGAAGCAGGGAAAGGATCCCTCATCTCGAGCTACGAGGCGGAAACGGGGCTCCTCTGGATGTGGGCGGGACCCTCGTGATTCCTCTCGAGTGGAGACGGCTAGGTCGGGGAACTTCTTGATTTGCACCAAGGGTGTGAAGGACCCTTTCGAAGTTCCAGAGGTGAGGTGTGATCAGCCTCGAGACGCCTCAGCGGAAATGGGCCTCATCTCGCCTGGAGGGGAGAACCTCCTGGATTTTCTCGAGTTGCGGCAGGTCTTCTCGAGTTACGGCGGAGACCACAGGGACCCGCTCTGGTGGCCTCAGGAAAGGCCAGTCCCCATGCGAGTTGCTAGGGGACCTCTCGGGATTCCTCTCCCGTCCATGCCGGGGCCTCAGTCCTTGTGTGGAGTCGGGGCCGGAACCTGAGGATTCCTCTCCAGTGTTGCCATGGATCTTGGGGTGCTTCTGAGTCTCCCCAGGGGAGTCAGGCCTCGTCTCGAGTGGGGGCATGCAGGTGCGCTTTCCTCCCGAGCTGCAGCAGTAGTGTCACGCTTCCTGTCACGTGGATCAAGGGATCTGTGGCTTTCCCTCGAGGCTGTCCCTCGAGGCTTTCCCACGAGGCTTTCCCACAGGGCTGTGCCACGTGCCACCTTGGTGTGAGTCGATCCTCGGCGTGAAAGACGAGCCGCTGAAGGGAAAAGAGGTTCCTCTGGAATGGACTGAGACATCTGGGGGACTCTTGGAATGGTGGCACGACCCTGGAGTTCCTCTCGCCGTTCCTGTTGAGAGGGCCTCCTCTTGAGATGCGACGGGAACGCCGGGAACTCTTTCCCGACGAAGCAGGGAAAGGATCCCTCATCTCGAGCTACGAGGCGGAAACGGGGCTCCTCTGGATGTGGGCGGGACCCTCGTGATTCCTCTCGAGTGGAGACGGCTAGGTCGGGGAACTTCTTGATTTGCACCAAGGGTGTGAAGGACCCTTTCGAAGTTCCAGAGGTGAGGTGTGATCAGCCTCGAGACGCCTCAGCGGAAATGGGCCTCATCTCGCCTGGAGGGGAGAACCTCCTGGATTTTCTCGAGTTGCGGCAGGTCTTCTCGAGTTACGGCGGAGACCACAGGGACCCGCTCTGGTGGCCTCAGGAAAGGCCAGTCCCCATGCGAGTTGCTAGGGGACCTCTCGGGATTCCTCTCCCGTCCATGCCGGGGCCTCAGTCCTTGTGTGGAGTCGGGGCCGGAACCTGAGGATTCCTCTCCAGTGTTGCCATGGATCTTGGGGTGCTTCTGAGTCTCCCCAGGGGAGTCAGGCCTCGTCTCGAGTGGGGGCATGCAGGTGCGCTTTCCTCCCGAGCTGCAGCAGTAGTGTCACGCTTCCTGTCACGTGGATCAAGGGATCTGTGGCTTTCCCTCGAGGCTGTCCCTCGAGGCTTTCCCACGAGGCTTTCCCACAGGGCTGTGCCACGTGCCACCTTGGTGTGAGTCGATCCTCGGCGTGAAAGACGAGCCGCTGAAGGGAAAAGAGGTTCCTCTGGAATGGACTGAGACATCTGGGGGACTCTTGGAATGGTGGCACGACCCTGGAGTTCCTCTCGCCGTTCCTGTTGAGAGGGCCTCCTCTTGAGATGCGACGGGAACGCCGGGAACTCTTTCCCGACGAAGCAGGGAAAGGATCCCTCATCTCGAGCTACGAGGCGGAAACGGGGCTCCTCTGGATGTGGGCGGGACCCTCGTGATTCCTCTCGAGTGGAGACGGCTAGGTCGGGGAACTTCTTGATTTGCACCAAGGGTGTGAAGGACCCTTTCGAAGTTCCAGAGGTGAGGTGTGATCAGCCTCGAGACGCCTCAGCGGAAATGGGCCTCATCTCGCCTGGAGGGGAGAACCTCCTGGATTTTCTCGAGTTGCGGCAGGTCTTCTCGAGTTACGGCGGAGACCACAGGGACCCGCTCTGGTGGCCTCAGGAAAGGCCAGTCCCCATGCGAGTTGCTAGGGGACCTCTCGGGATTCCTCTCCCGTCCATGCCGGGGCCTCAGTCCTTGTGTGGAGTCGGGGCCGGAACCTGAGGATTCCTCTCCAGTGTTGCCATGGATCTTGGGGTGCTTCTGAGTCTCCCCAGGGGAGTCAGGCCTCGTCTCGAGTGGGGGCATGCACGTGCGCTTTCCTCCCGAGCTGCAGCAGTAGTGTCACGCTTCCTGTCACGTGGATCAAGGGATCTGTGGCTTTCCCTCGAGGCTGTCCCTCGAGGCTTTCCCACGAGGCTTTCCCACAGGGCTGTGCCACGTGCCACCTTGGTGTGAGTCGATCCTCGGCGTGAAAGACGAGCCGCTGAAGGGAAAAGAGGTTCCTCTGGAATGGACTGAGACATCTGGGGGACTCTTGGAATGGTGGCACGACCCTGGAGTTCCTCTCGCCGTTCCTGTTGAGAGGGCCTCCTCTTGAGATGCGACGGGAACGCCGGGAACTCTTTCCCGACGAAGCAGGGAAAGGATCCCTCATCTCGAGCTACGAGGCGGAAACGGGGCTCCTCTGGATGTGGGCGGGACCCTCGTGATTCCTCTCGAGTGGAGACGGCTAGGTCGGGGAACTTCTTGATTTGCACCAAGGGTGTGAAGGACCCTTTCGAAGTTCCAGAGGTGAGGTGTGATCAGCCTCGAGACGCCTCAGCGGAAATGGGCCTCATCTCGCCTGGAGGGGAGAACCTCCTGGATTTTCTCGAGTTGCGGCAGGTCTTCTCGAGTTACGGCGGAGACCACAGGGACCCGCTCTGGTGGCCTCAGGAAAGGCCAGTCCCCATGCGAGTTGCTAGGGGACCTCTCGGGATTCCTCTCCCGTCCATGCCGGGGCCTCAGTCCTTGTGTGGAGTCGGGGCCGGAACCTGAGGATTCCTCTCCAGTGTTGCCATGGATCTTGGGGTGCTTCTGAGTCTCCCCAGGGGAGTCAGGCCTCGTCTCGAGTGGGGGCATGCACGTGCGCTTTCCTCCCGAGCTGCAGCAGTAGTGTCACGCTTCCTGTCACGTGGATCAAGGGATCTGTGGCTTTCCCTCGAGGCTGTCCCTCGAGGCTTTCCCACGAGGCTTTCCCACAGGGCTGTGCCACGTGCCACCTTGGTGTGAGTCGATCCTCGGCGTGAAAGACGAGCCGCTGAAGGGAAAAGAGGTTCCTCTGGAATGGACTGAGACATCTGGGGGACTCTTGGAATGGTGGCACGACCCTGGAGTTCCTCTCGCCGTTCTGTTGAGAAGGGCCTCCTCTTGAGATGCGACGGGAACGCCGGGAACTCTTTCCCGACGAAGCAGGGAAAGGATCCCTCATCTCGAGCTACGAGGCGGAAACGGGGCTCCTCTGGATGTGGGCGGGACCCTCGTGATTCCTCTCGAGTGGAGACGGCTAGGTCGGGGAACTTCTTGATTTGCACCAAGGGTGTGAAGGACCCTTTCGAAGTTCCAGAGGTGAGGTGTGATCAGCCTCGAGACGCCTCAGCGGAAATGGGCCTCATCTCGCCTGGAGGGGAGAACCTCCTGGATTTTCTCGAGTTGCGGCAGGTCTTCTCGAGTTACGGCGGAGACCACAGGGACCCGCTCTGGTGGCCTCAGGAAAGGCCAGTCCCCATGCGAGTTGCTAGCGGACCTCTCGGGATTCCTCTCCCGTCCATGCCGGGGCCTCAGTCCTTGTGTGGAGTCGGGGCCGGAACCTGAGGATTCCTCTCCAGTGTTGCCATGGATCTTGGGGTGCTTCTGAGTCTCCCCAGGGGAGTCAGGCCTCGTCTCGAGTGGGGGCATGCACGTGCGCTTTCCTCCCGAGCTGCAGCAGTAGTGTCACGCTTCCTGTCACGTGGATCAAGGGATCTGTGGCTTTCCCTCGAGGCTGTCCCTCGAGGCTTTCCCACGAGGCTTTCCCACAGGGCTGTGCCACGTGCCACCTTGGTGTGAGTCGATCCTCGGCGTGAAAGACGAGCCGCTGAAGGGAAAAGAGGTTCCTCTGGAATGGACTGAGACATCTGGGGGACTCTTGGAATGGTGGCACGACCCTGGAGTTCCTCTCGCCATTCCTGTTGAGAGGGCCTCCTCTTGAGATGCGACGGGAACGCCGGGAACTCTTTCCCGACGAAGCAGGGAAAGGATCCCTCATCTCGAGCTACGAGGCGGAAACGGGGCTCCTCTGGATGTGGGCGGGACCCTCGTGATTCCTCTCGAGTGGAGACGGCTAGGTCGGGGAACTTCTTGATTTGCACCAAGGGTGTGAAGGACCCTTTCGAAGTTCCAGAGGTGAGGTGTGATCAGCCTGGAGACGCCTCAGCGGAAATGGGCCTCATCTCGCCTGGAGGGGAGAACCTCCTGGATTTTCTCGAGTTGCGGCAGGTCTTCTCGAGTTACGGCGGAGACCACAGGGACCCGCTCTGGTGGCCTCAGGAAAGGCCAGTCCCCATGCGAGTTGCTAGGGGACCTCTCGGGATTCCTCTCCCGTCCATGCCGGGGCCTCAGTCCTTGTGTGGAGTCGGGGCCGGAACCTGAGGATTCCTCTCCAGTGTTGCCATGGATCTTGGGGTGCTTCTGAGTCTCCCCAGGGGAGTCAGGCCTCGTCTCGAGTGGGGGCATGCACGTGCGCTTTCCTCCCGAGCTGCAGCAGTAGTGTCACGCTTCCTGTCACGTGGATCAAGGGATCTGTGGCTTTCCCTCGAGGCTGTCCCTCGAGGCTTTCCCACGAGGCTTTCCCACAGGGCTGTGCCACGTGCCACCTTGGTGTGAGTCGATCCTCGGCGTGAAAGACGAGCCGCTGAAGGGAAAAGAGGTTCCTCTGGAATGGACTGAGACATCTGGGGGACTCTTGGAATGGTGGCACGACCCTGGAGTTCCTCTCGCCGTTCCTGTTGAGAGGGCCTCCTCTTGAGATGCGACGGGAACGCCGGGAACTCTTTCCCGACGAAGCAGGGAAAGGATCCCTCATCTCGAGCTACGAGGCGGAAACGGGGCTCCTCTGGATGTGGGCGGGACCCTCGTGATTCCTCTCGAGTGGAGACGGCTAGGTCGGGGAACTTCTTGATTTGCACCAAGGGTGTGAAGGACCCTTTCGAAGTTCCAGAGGTGAGGTGTGATCAGCCTCGAGACGCCTCAGCGGAAATGGGCCTCATCTCGCCTGGAGGGGAGAACCTCCTGGATTTTCTCGAGTTGCGGCAGGTCTTCTCGAGTTACGGCGGGGACCTCAGGGACCCGCTCTGGTGGCCTCAGGAAAGGCCAGTCCCCATGCGAGTTGCTAGGGGACCTCTCGGGATTCCTCTCCCGTCCATGCCGGGGCCTCAGTCCTTGTGTGGAGTCGGGGCCGGAACCTGAGGATTCCTCTCCAGTGTTGCCATGGATCTTGGGGTGCTTCTGAGTCTCCCCAGGGGAGTCAGGCCTCGTCTCGAGTGGGGGCATGCACGTGCGCTTTCCTCCCGAGCTGCAGCAGTAGTGTCACGCTTCCTGTCACGTGGATCAAGGGATCTGTGGCTTTCCCTCGAGGCTGTCCCTCGAGGCTTTCCCACGAGGCTTTCCCACAGGGCTGTGCCACGTGCCACCTTGGTGTGAGTCGATCCTCGGCGTGAAAGACGAGCCGCTGAAGGGAAAAGAGGTTCCTCTGGAATGGACTGAGACATCTGGGGGACTCTTGGAATGGTGGCACGACCCTGGAGTTCCTCTCGCCGTTCCTGTTGAGAGGGCCTCCTCTTGAGATGCGACGGGAACGCCGGGAACTCTTTCCCGACGAAGCAGGGAAAGGATCCCTCATCTCGAGCTACGAGGCGGAAACGGGGCTCCTCTGGATGTGGGCGGGACCCTCGTGATTCCTCTCGAGTGGAGACGGCTAGGTCGGGGAACTTCTTGATTTGCACCAAGGGTGTGAAGGACCCTTTCGAAGTTCCAGAGGTGAGGTGTGATCAGCCTCGAGACGCCTCAGCGGAAATGGGCCTCATCTCGCCTGGAGGGGAGAACCTCCTGGATTTTCTCGAGTTGCGGCAGGTCTTCTCGAGTTACGGCGGGGACCTCAGGGACCCGCTCTGGTGGCCTCAGGAAAGGCCAGTCCCCATGCGAGTTGCTAGGGGACCTCTCGGGATTCCTCTCCCGTCCATGCCGGGGCCTCAGTCCTTGTGTGGAGTCGGGGCCGGAACCTGAGGATTCCTCTCCAGTGTTGCCATGGATCTTGGGGTGCTTCTGAGTCTCCCCAGGGGAGTCAGGCCTCGTCTCGAGTGGGGGCATGCACGTGCGCTTTCCTCCCGAGCTGCAGCAGTAGTGTCACGCTTCCTGTCACGTGGATCAAGGGATCTGTGGCTTTCCCTCGAGGCTGTCCCTCGAGGCTTTCCCACGAGGCTTTCCCACAGGGCTGTGCCACGTGCCACCTTGGTGTGAGTCGATCCTCGGCGTGAAAGACGAGCCGCTGAAGGGAAAAGAGGTTCCTCTGGAATGGACTGAGACATCTGGGGGACTCTTGGAATGGTGGCACGACCCTGGAGTTCCTCTCGCCGTTCCTGTTGAGAGGGCCTCCTCTTGAGATGCGACGGGAACGCCGGGAACTCTTTCCCGACGAAGCAGGGAAAGGATCCCTCATCTCGAGCTACGAGGCGGAAATGGGGCTCCTCTGGATGTGGGCGGGACCCTCGTGATTCCTCTCGAGTGGAGACGGCTAGGTCGGGGAACTTCTTGATTTGCACCAAGGGTGTGAAGGACCCTTTCGAAGATCCAGAGGTGAGGTGTGATCAGCCTCGAGACGCCTCAGCGGAAATGGGCCTCATCTCGCCTGGAGGGGAGAACCTCCTGGATTTTCTCGAGTTGCGGCAGGTCTTCTCGAGTTACGGCGGAGACCACAGGGACCCGCTCTGGTGGCCTCAGGAAAGGCCAGTCCCCATGCGAGTTGCTAGGGGACCTCTCGGGATTCCTCTCCCGTCCATGCCGGGGCCTCAGTCCTTGTGTGGAGTCGGGGCCGGAACCTGAGGATTCCTCTCCAGTGTTGCCATGGATCTTGGGGTGCTTCTGAGTCTCCCCAGGGGAGTCAGGCCTCGTCTCGAGTGGGGGCATGCACGTGCGCTTTCCTCCCGAGCTGCAGCAGTAGTGTCACGCTTCCTGTCACGTGGATCAAGGGATCTGTGGCTTTCCCTCGAGGCTGTCCCTCGAGGCTTTCCCACGAGGCTTTCCCACAGGGCTGTGCCACGTGCCACCTTGGTGTGAGTCGATCCTCGGCGTGAAAGACGAGCCGCTGAAGGGAAAAGTGGTTCCTCTGGAATGGACTGAGACATCTGGGGGACTCTTGGAATGGTGGCACGACCCTGGAGTTCCTCTCGCCGTTCCTGTTGAGAGGGCCTCCTCTTGAGATGCGACGGGAACGCCGGGAACTCTTTCCCGACGAAGCAGGGAAAGGATCCCTCATCTCGAGCTACGAGGTGGAATCGGGGCTCCTCTGGATGTGGGCGGGACCCTCGTGATTCCTCTCGAGTGGAGACGGCTAGGTCGGGGAACTTCTTGATTTGCACCAAGGGTGTGAAGGACCCTTTCGAAGTTCCAGAGGTGAGGTGTGATCAGCCTCGAGACGCCTCAGCGGAAATGGGCCTCATCTCGCCTGGAGGGGAGAACCTCCTGGATTTTCTCGAGTTGCGGCAGGTCTTCTCCAGTTACGGCGGAGACCACAGGGACCCGCTCTGGTGGCCTCAGGAAAGGCCAGTCCCCATGCGAGTTGCTAGGGGACCTCTCGGGATTCCTCTCCCGTCCATGCCGGGGCCTCAGTCCTTGTGTGGAGTCGGGGCCGGAACCTGAGGATTCCTCTCCAGTGTTGCCATGGATCTTGGGGTGCTTCTGAGTCTCCCCAGGGGAGTCAGGCCTCGTCTCGAGTGGGGGCATGCACGTGCGCTTTCCTCCCGAGCTGCAGCAGTAGTGTCACGCTTCCTGTCACGTGGATCAAGGGATCTGTGGCTTTCCCTCGAGGCTGTCCCTCGAGGCTTTCCCACGAGGCTTTCCCACAGGGCTGTGCCACGTGCCACCTTGGTGTGAGTCGATCCTCGGCGTGAAAGACGAGCCGCTGAAGGGAAAAGAGGTTCCTCTGGAATGGACTGAGACATCTGGGGGACTCTTGGAATGGTGGCACGACCCTGGAGTTCCTCTCGCCGTTCCTGTTGAGAGGGCCTCCTCTTGAGATGCGACGGGAACGCCGGGAACTCTTTCCCGACGAAGCAGGGAAAGGATCCCTCATCTCGAGCTACGAGGCGGAAACGGGGCTCCTCTGGATGTGGGCGGACCCTCGTGATTCCTCTCGAGTGGAGACGGCTAGGTCGGGGAACTTCTTGATTTGCACCAAGGGTGTGAAGGACCCTTTCGAAGTTCCAGAGGTGAGGTGTGATCAGCCTCGAGACGCCTCAGCGGAAATGGGCCTCATCTCGCCTGGAGGGGAGAACCTCCTGGATTTTCTCGAGTTGCGGCAGGTCTTCTCGAGTTACGGCGGGGACCTCAGGGACCCGCTCTGGTGGCCTCAGGAAAGGCCAGTCCCCATGCGAGTTGCTAGGGGACCTCTCGGGATTCCTCTCCCGTCCATGCCGGGGCCTCAGTCCTTGTGTGGAGTCGGGGCCGGAACCTGAGGATTCCTCTCCAGTGTTGCCATGGATCTTGGGGTGCTTCTGAGTCTCCCCAGGGGAGTCAGGCCTCGTCTCGTGTGGGGGCATGCACGTGCGCTTTCCTCCCGAGCTGCAGCAGTAGTGTCACGCTTCCTGTCACGTGGATCAAGGGATCTGTGGCTTTCCCTCGAGGCTGTCCCTCGAGGCTTTCCCACGAGGCTTTCCCACAGGGCTGTGCCACGTGCCACCTTGGTGTGAGTCGATCCTCGGCGTGAAAGACGAGCCGCTGAAGGGAAAAGAGGTTCCTCTGGAATGGACTGAGACATCTGGGGGACTCTTGGAATGGTGGCACGACCCTGGAGTTCCTCTCGCCGTTCCTGTTGAGAGGGCCTCCTCTTGAGATGCGACGGGAACGCCGGGAACTCTTTCCCGACGAAGCAGGGAAAGGATCCCTCATCTCGAGCTACGAGGCGGAAACGGGGCTCCTCTGGATGTGGGCGGGACCCTCGTGATTCCTCTCGAGTGGAGACGGCTAGGTCGGGGAACTTCTTGATTTGCACCAAGGGTGTGAAGGACCCTTTCGAAGTTCCAGAGGTGAGGTGTGATCAGCCTCGAGACGCCTCAGCGGAAATGGGCCTCATCTCGCCTGGAGGGGAGAACCTCCTGGATTTTCTCGAGTTGCGGCAGGTCTTCTCGAGTTACGGCGGGGACCTCAGGGACCCGCTCTGGTGGCCTCAGGAAAGGCCAGTCCCCATGCGAGTTGCTAGGGGACCTCTCGGGATTCCTCTCCCGTCCATGCCGGGGCCTCAGTCCTTGTGTGGAGTCGGGGCCGGAACCTGAGGATTCCTCTCCAGTGTTGCCATGGATCTTGGGGTGCTTCTGAGTCTCCCCAGGGGAGTCAGGCCTCGTCTCGAGTGGGGGCATGCACGTGCGCTTTCCTCCCGAGCTGCAGCAGTAGTGTCACGCTTCCTGTCACGTGGATCAAGGGATCTGTGGCTTTCCCTCGAGGCTGTCCCTCGAGGCTTTCCCACGAGGCTTTCCCACAGGGCTGTGCCACGTGCCACCTTGGTGTGAGTCGATCCTCGGCGTGAAAGACGAGCCGCTGAAGGGAAAAGAGGTTCCTCTGGAATGGACTGAGACATCTGGGGGACTCTTGGAATGGTGGCACGACCCTGGAGTTCCTCTCGCCGTTCCTGTTGAGAGGGCCTCCTCTTGAGATGCGACGGGAACGCCGGGAACTCTTTCCCGACGAAGCAGGGAAAGGATCCCTCATCTCGAGCTACGAGGCGGAAACGGGGCTCCTCTGGATGTGGGCGGGACCCTCGTGATTCCTCTCGAGTGGAGACGGCTAGGTCGGGGAACTTCTTGATTTGCACCAAGGGTGTGAAGGACCCTTTCGAAGTTCCAGAGGTGAGGTGTGATCAGCCTCGAGACGCCTCAGCGGAAATGGGCCTCATCTCGCCTGGAGGGGAGAACCTCCTGGATTTTCTCGAGTTGCGGCAGGTCTTCTCGAGTTACGGCGGAGACCACAGGGACCCGCTCTGGTGGCCTCAGGAAAGGCCAGTCCCCATGCGAGTTGCTAGGGGACCTCTCGGGATTCCTCTCCCGTCCATGCCGGGGCCTCAGTCCTTGTGTGGAGTCGGGGCCGGAACCTGAGGATTCCTCTCCAGTGTTGCCATGGATCTTGGGGTGCTTCTGAGTCTCCCCAGGGGAGTCAGGCCTCGTCTCGAGTGGGGGCATGCACGTGCGCTTTCCTCCCGAGCTGCAGCAGTAGTGTCACGCTTCCTGTCACGTGGATCAAGGGATCTATGGCTTTCCCTCGAGGCTGTCCCTCGAGGCTTTCCCACGAGGCTTTCCCACAGGGCTGTGCCACGTGCCACCTTGGTGTGAGTCGATCCTCGGCGTGAAAGACGAGCCGCTGAAGGGAAAAGAGGTTCCTCTGGAATGGACTGAGACATCTGGGGGACTCTTGGAATGGTGGCACGACCCTGGAGTTCCTCTCGCCGTTCCTGTTGAGAGGGCCTCCTCTTGAGATGCGACGGGAACGCCGGGAACTCTTTCCCGATGAAGCAGGGAAAGGATCCCTCATCTCGAGCTACGAGGCGGAAACGGGGCTCCTCTGGATGTGGGCGGGACCCTCGTGATTCCTCTCGAGTGGAGACGGCTAGGTCGGGGAACTTCTTGATTTGCACCAAGGGTGTGAAGGAGCCTTTCGAAGTTCCAGAGGTGAGGTGTGATCAGCCTCGAGACGCCTCAGCGGAAATGGGCCTCATCTCGCCTGGAGGGGAGAACCTCCTGGATTTTCTCGAGTTGCGGCAGGTCTTCTCGAGTTACGGCGGAGACCACAGGGACCCGCTCTGGTGGCCTCAGGAAAGGCCAGTCCCCATGCGAGTTGCTAGGGGACCTCTCGGGATTCCTCTCCCGTCCATGCCGGGGCCTCAGTCCTTGTGTGGAGTCGGGGCCGGAACCTGAGGATTCCTCTCCAATGTTGCCATGGATCTTGGGGTGCTTCTGAGTCTCCCCAGGGGAGTCAGGCCTCGTCTCGAGTGGGGGCATGCACGTGCGCTTTCCTCCCGAGCTGCAGCAGTAGTGTCACGCTTCCTGTCACGTGGATCAAGGGATCTGTGGCTTTCCCTCGAGGCTGTCCCTCGAGGCTTTCCCACGAGGCTTTCCCACAGGGCTGTGCCACGTGCCACCTTGGTGTGAGTCGATCCTCGGCGTGAAAGACGAGCCGCTGAAGGGAAAAGAGGTTCCTCTGGAATGGACTGAGACATCTGGGGGACTCTTGGAATGGTGGCACGACCCTGGAGTTCCTCTCGCCGTTCCTGTTGAGAGGGCCTCCTCTTGAGATGCGACGGGAACGCCGGGAACTCTTTCCCGATGAAGCAGGGAAAGGATCCCTCATCTCGAGCTACGAGGCGGAAACGGGGCTCCTCTGGATGTGGGCGGGACCCTCGTGATTCCTCTCGAGTGGAGACGGCTAGGTCGGGGAACTTCTTGATTTGCACCAAGGGTGTGAAGGACCCTTTCGAAGTTCCAGAGGTGAGGTGTGATCAGCCTCGAGACGCCTCAGCGGAAATGGGCCTCATCTCGCCTGGAGGGGAGAACCTCCTGGATTTTCTCGAGTTGCGGCAGGTCTTCTCGAGTTACAGCGGAGACCACAGGGACCCGCTCTGGTGGCCTCAGGAAAGGCCAGTCCCCATGCGAGTTGCTAGGGGACATCTCGGGATTCCTCTCCCGTCCATGCCGGGGCCTCAGTCCTTGTGTGGAGTCGGGGCCGGAACCTGAGGATTCCTCTCCAGTGTTGCCATGGATCTTGGGGTGCTTCTGAGTCTCCCCAGGGGAGTCAGGCCTCGTCTCGAGTGGGGGCATGCACGTGCGCTTTCCTCCCGAGCTGCAGCAGTAGTGTCACGCTTCCTGTCACGTGGATCAAGATATCTGTGGCTTTCCCTCGAGGATGTCCCTCGAGGCTTTCCCACGAGGCTTTCCCACAGGGCTGTGCCACGTGCCACCTTGGTGTGAGTCGATCCTCGGCGTGAAAGACGAGCCGCTGAAGGGAAAAGAGGTTCCTCTGGAATGGACTGAGACATCTGGGGGACTCTTGGAATGGTGGCACGACCCTGGAGTTCCTCTCGCCGTTCCTGTTGAGAGGGCCTCCTCTTGAGATGCGACGGGAACGCCGGGAACTCTTTCCCGACGAAGCAGGGAAAGGATCCCTCATCTCGAGCTACGAGGCGGAAACGGGGCTCCTCTGGATGTGGGCGGGACCCTCGTGATTCCTCTCGAGTGGAGACGGCTAGGTCGGGGAACTTCTTGATTTGCACCAAGGGTGTGAAGGACCCTTTCGAAGTTCCAGAGGTGAGGTGTGATCAGCCTCGAGACGCCTCAGCGGAAATGGGCCTCATCTCGCCTGGAGGGGAGAACCTCCTGGATTTTCTCGAGTTGCGGCAGGTCTTCTCGAGTTACGGCGGGGACCACAGGGACCCGTTCTGGTGGCCTCAGGAAAGGCCAGTCCCCATGCGAGTTGCTAGGGGACCTCTCGGGATTCCTCTCCCGTCCATGCCGGGGCCTCAGTCCTTGTGTGGAGTCGGGGCCGGAACCTGAGGATTCCTCTCCAGTGTTGCCATGGATCTTGGGGTGCTTCTGAGTCTCCCCAGGGGAGTCAGGCCTCGTCTCGAGTGGGGGCATGCACGTGCGCTTTCCTCCCGAGCTGCAGCAGTAGTGTCACGCTTCCTGTCACGTGGATCAAGGGATCTGTGGCTTTCCCTCGAGGCTGTCCCTCGAGGCTTTCCCACGAGGCTTTCCCACAGGGCTGTGCCACGTGCCACCTTGGTGTGAGTCGATCCTCGGCGTGAAAGACGAGCCGCTGAAGGGAAAAGAGGTTCCTCTGGAATGGACTGAGACATCTGGGGGACTCTTGGAATGGTGGCACGACCCTGGAGTTCCTCTCGCCGTTCCTGTTGAGAGGGCCTCCTCTTGAGATGCGACGGGAACGCCGGGAACTCTTTCCCGACGAAGCAGGGAAAGGATCCCTCATCTCGAGCTACGAGGCGGAAACGGGGCTCCTCTGGATGTGGGCGGGACCCTCGTGATTCCTCTCGAGTGGAGACGGCTAGGTCGGGGAACTTCTTGATTTGCACCAAGGGTGTGAAGGACCCTTTCGAAGTTCCAGAGGTGAGGTGTGATCAGCCTCGAGACGCCTCAGCGGAAATGGGCCTCATCTCGCCTGGAGGGGAGAACCTCCTGGATTTTCTCGAGTTGCGGCAGGTCTTCTCGAGTTACGGCGGGGACCACAGGGACCCGCTCTGGTGGCCTCAGGAAAGGCCAGTCCCCATGCGAGTTGCTAGGGGACCTCTCGGGATTCCTCTCCCGTCCATGCCGGGGCCTCAGTCCTTGTGTGGAGTCGGGGCCGGAACCTGAGGATTCCTCTCCAGTGTTGCCATGGATCTTGGGGTGCTTCTGAGTCTCCCCAGGGGAGTCAGGCCTCGTCTCGAGTGGGGGCATGCACGTGCGCTTTCCTCCCGAGCTGCAGCAGTAGTGTCACGCTTCCTGTCACGTGGATCAAGGGATCTGTGGCTTTCCCTCGAGGCTGTCCCTCGAGGCTTTCCCACGAGGCTTTCCCACAGGGCTGTGCCACGTGCCACCTTGGTGTGAGTCGATCCTCGGCGTGAAAGACGAGCCGCTGAAGGGAAAAGAGGTTCCTCTGGAATGGACTGAGACATCTGGGGGACTCTTGGAATGGTGGCACGACCCTGGAGTTCCTCTCGCCGTTCCTGTTGAGAGGGCCTCCTCTTGAGATGCGACGGGAACGCCGGGAACTCTTTCCCGACGAAGCAGGGAAAGGATCCCTCATCTCGAGCTACGAGGCGGAAACGGGGCTCCTCTGGATGTGGGCGGGACCCTCGTGATTCCTCTCGAGTGGAGACGGCTAGGTCGGGGAACTTCTTGATTTGCACCAAGGGTGTGAAGGACCCTTTCGAAGTTCCAGAGGTGAGGTGTGATCAGCCTCGAGACGCCTCAGCGGAAATGGGCCTCATCTCGCCTGGAGGGGAGAACCTCCTGGATTTTCTCGAGTTGCGGCAGGTCTTCTCGAGTTACGACGGGGACCACAGGGACCCGCTCTGGTGGCCTCAGGAAAGGCCAGTCCCCATGCGAGTTGCTAGGGGACCTCTCGGGATTCCTCTCCCGTCCATGCCGGGGCCTCAGTCCTTGTGTGGAGTCGGGGCCGGAACCTGAGGATTCCTCTCCAGTGTTGCCATGGATCTTGGGGTGCTTCTGAGTCTCCCCAGGGGAGTCAGGCCTCGTCTCGAGTGGGGGCATGCACGTGCGCTTTCCTCCCGAGCTGCAGCAGTAGTGTCACGCTTCCTGTCACGTGGATCAAGGGATCTGTGGCTTTCCCTCGAGGCTGTCCCTCAAGGCTTTCCCACGAGGCTTTCCCACAGGGCTGTGCCACGTGCCACCTTGGTGTGAGTCGATCCTCGGCGTGAAAGACGAGCCGGTGAAGGGAAAAGAGGTTCCTCTGGAATGGACTGAGACATCTGGGGGACTCTTGGAATGGTGGCACGACCCTGGAGTTCCTCTCGCCGTTCCTGTTGAGAGGGCCTCCTCTTGAGATGCGACGGGAAGGCCGGGAACTCTTTCCCGACGAAGCAGGGAAAGGATCCCTCATCTCGAGCTACGAGGCGGAAACGGGGCTCCTCTGGATGTGGGCGGGACCCTCGTGATTCCTCTCGAGTGGAGACGGGTATGTCGGGGAACTTCTTGATTTGCACCAAGGGTGTGAAGGACCCTTTCGAAGTTCCAGAGGTGAGGTGTGATCAGCCTCGAGACGCCTCAGCGGAAAAGGGCCTCATCTCGCCTGGAGGGGAGAACCTCCTGGATTTTCTCGAGTTGCGGCAGGTCTTCTCGAGTTACGACGGGGACCTCAGGGACCCGCTCTGGTGGCCTCAGGAAAGGCCAGTCCCCATGCGAGTTGCTAGGGGAACTCTCGGGATTCCTCTCCCGTCCATGCCGGGGCCTCAGTCCTTGTGTGGAGTCGGGGCCGGAACCTGAGGATTCCTCTCCAGTGTTGCCATGGATCTTGGGGTGCTTCTGAGTCTCCCCAGGGGAGTCAGGCCTCGTCTCGAGTGGGGGCATGCACGTGCGCTTTCCTCCCACGCTGCAGCAGTAGTGTCACGCTTCCTGTCACGTGGATCAAGGGATCTGTGGCTTTCCCTCGAGGCTGTCCCTCGAGGCTTTCCCACGAGGCTTTCCCACAGGGCTGTGCCACGTGCCACCTTGGTGTGAGTCGATCCTCGGCGTGAAAGACGAGCTGGTGAAGGGAAAAGAGGTTCCTCTGGAATGGACTGAGACATCTGGGGGACTCTTGGAATGGTGGCACGACCCTGGAGTTCCTCTCGCCGTTCCTGTTGAGAGGGCCTCCTCTTGAGATGCGACGGGAACGCCGGGAACTCTTTCCCGACGAAGCAGGGAAAGGATCCCTCATCTCGAGCTACGAGGCGGAAACGGGGCTCCTCTGGATGTGGGCGGGACCCTCGTGATTCCTCTCGAGTGGAGACGGCTAGGTCGGGGAACTTCTTGATTTGCACCAAGGGTGTGAAGGACCCTTTCGAAGTTCCAGAGGTGAGGTGTGATCAGCCTCGAGACGCCTCAGCGGAAAAGGGCCTTATCTCGCCTGGAGGGGAGAACCTCCTGGATTTTCTCGAGTTGCGGCAGGTCTTCTCGAGTTACGACGGGGACCTCAGGGACCCGCTCTGGTGGCCTCAGGAAAGGCCAGTCCCCATGCGAGTTGCTAGGGGACCTCTCGGGATTCCTCTCCCGTCCATGCCGGGGCCTCAGTCCTTGTGTGGAGTCGGGGCCGGAACCTGAGGATTCCTCTCCAGTGTTGCCATGGATCTTGGGGTGCTTCTGAGTCTCCCCAGGGGAGTCAGGCCTCGTCTCGAGTGGGGGCATGCACGTGCGCTTTCCTCCCACGCTGCAGCAGTAGTGTCACGCTTCCTGTCACGTGGATCAAGGGATCTGTGGCTTTCCCTCGAGGCTGTCCCTCGAGGCTTTCCCACGAGGCTTTCCCACAGGGCTGTGCCACGTGCCACCTTGGTGTGAGTCGATCCTCGGCGTGAAAGACGAGCTGGTGAAGGGAAAAGAGGTTCCTCTGGAATGCACTGAGACATCTGGGGGACTCTTGGAATGGTGGCACGACCCTGGAGTTCCTCTCGCCGTTCCTGTTGTGAGGGCCTCCTCTTGAGATGCGACGGGAACGCCGGGAACTCTTTCCCGACGAAGCAGGGAAAGGATCCCTCATCTCGAGCTACGAGGCGGAAACGGGGCTCCTCTGGATGTGGGCGGGACCCTCGTGATTCCTCTCGAGTGGAGACGGCTAGGTCGGGGAACTTCTTGATTTGCACCAAGGGTGTGAAGGACCCTTTCGAAGTTCCAGAGGTGAGGTGTGATCAGCCTCGAGACGCCTCAGCGGAAATGGGCCTCATCTCGCCTGGAGGGGAGAACCTCCTGGATTTTCTCGAGTTGCGGCAGGTCTTCTCGAGTTACGACGGGGACCACAGGGACCCGCTCTGGTGGCCTCAGGAAAGGCCAGTCCCCATGCGAGTTGCTAGGGGACCTCTCGGGATTCCTCTCCCGTCCATGCCGGGGCCTCAGTCCTTGTGTGGAGTCGGGGCCGGAACCTGAGGATTCCTCTCCAGTGTTGCCATGGATCTTGGGGTGCTTCTGAGTCTCCCCAGGGGAGTCAGGCCTCGTCTCGAGTGGGGGCATGCACGTGCGCTTTCCTCCCGAGCTGCAGCAGTAGTGTCACGCTTCCTGTCACGTGGATCAAGGGATCTGTGGCTTTCCCTCGAGGCTGTCCCTCGAGGCTTTCCCACGAGGCTTTCCCACAGGGCTGTGCCACGTGCCACCTTGGTGTGAGTCGATCCTCGGCGTGAAAGTCTAGCTGGTGAAGGGAAAAGAGGTTCCTCTTGAATGGACTGAGACATCTGGGGGACTCTTGGAATTGTGGCACGACCCTGGAGTTCCTCTCGCCGTTCCTGTTGAGAGGGCCTCCTCCTGAGATGCGACGGGAACGCCGGGAACTCTTTCCCGACGAAGCAGGGAAAGGATCCCTCATCTCGAGCTACGAGGCGGAAACGGGGCTCCTCTGGATGTGGGCGGGACCCTCGTGATTCCTCTCGAGTGGAGACGGCTAGGTCGGCGAACTTCTTGATTTGCACCAAGGGTGTGAAGGACCCTTTCGAAGTTCCAGAGGTGAGGTGTGATCAGCCTCGAGACGCCTCAGCGGAAATGGGCCTCATCTCGCCTGGAGGGGAGAACCTCGTGGATTTTCTCGAGTTGCGGCAGGTCTTCTCGAGTTACGACGGGGACCACAGGGACCCGCTCTGGTGGCCTCAGGAAAGGCCAGTCCCCATGCGAGTTGCTAGGGGACCTCTCGGGATTCCTCTCCCGTCCATGCCGGGGCCTCAGTCCTTGTGTGGAGTCGGGGCCGGAACCTGAGGATTCCTCTCCAGTGTTGCCATAGATCTTGGGGTGCTTCTGAGTCTCCCCAGGGGAGTCAGGCCTCGTCTCGAGTGGGGGCATGCACGTGCGCTTTCCTCCCGCGCTGCAGCAGTAGTGTCACGCTTCCTGTGACGTGGATCAAGGGATCTGTGGCTTTCCCTCGAGGCTGTCCCTCGAGGCTTTCCCACGAGGCTTTCCCACAGGGCTGTGCCACGTGCCACCTTGGTGTGAGTCGATCCTCGGCGTGAAAGACGAGCCGGTGAAGGGAAAAGAGGTTCCTCTGGAATGCACTGAGACATCTGGGGGACTCTTGGAATGGTGGCACGACCCTGGAGTTCCTCTCGCTGTTCCTGTTGAGAGGGCCTCCTCTTGAGATGCGACGGGAAGGCCGGGAACTCTTTCCCGACGAAGCAGGGAAAGGATCCCTCATCTCGAGCTACGAGGCGGAAACGGGGCTCCTCTGGATGTGGGCGGGACCCTCGTGATTCCTCTCGAGTGGAGACGGGTATGTCGGGGAACTTCTTGATTTGCACCAAGGGTGTGAAGGACCCTTTCGAAGTTCCAGAGGTGAGGTGTGATCAGCCTCGAGACGCCTCAGCGGAAAAGGGCCTCATCTCGCCTGGAGGGGAGAACCTCCTGGATTTTCTCGAGTTGCGGCAGGTCTTCTCGAGTTACGACGGGGACCTCAGGGACCCGCTCTGGTGGCCTCAGGAAAGGCCAGTCCCCATGCGAGTTGCTAGGGGAACTCTCGGGATTCCTCTCCCGTCCATGCCGGGGCCTCAGTCCTTGTGTGGAGTCGGGGCCGGAACCTGAGGATTCCTCTCCAGTGTTGCCATGGATCTTGGGGTGCTTCTGAGTCTCCCCAGGGGAGTCAGGCCTCGTCTCGAGTGGGGGCATGCACGTGCGCTTTCCTCCCGAGCTGCAGCAGTAGTGTCACGCTTCCTGTCACGTGGATCAAGGGATCTGTGGCTTTCCCTCGAGGCTGTCCCTCGAGGCTTTCCCACGAGGCTTTCCCACAGGGCTGTGCCACGTGCCACCTTGGTGTGAGTCGATCCTCGGCGTGAAAGACGAGCCGCTGAAGGGAAAAGAGGTTCCTCTGGAATGGACTGAGACATCTGGGGGACTCTTGGAATGGTGGCACGACCCTGGAGTTCCTCTCGCCGTTCCTGTTGAGAGGGCCTCCTCTTGAGATGCGACGGGAACGCCGGGAACTCTTTCCCGATGAAGCAGGGAAAGGATCCCTCATCTCGAGCTATGAGGCGGAAACGGGGCTCCTCTGGATGTGGGCGGGACCCTCGTGATTCCTCTCGAGTGGAGACGGCTAGGTCGGGGAACTTCTTGATTTGCACCAAGGGTGTGAAGGACCCTTTCGAAGTTCCAGAGGTGAGGTGTGATCAGCCTCGAGACGCCTCAGCGGAAATGGGCCTCATCTCGCCTGGAGGGGAGAACCTCCTGGATTTTCTCAAGTTGCGGCAGGTCTTCTCGAGTTACAGCGGAGACCACAGGGACCCGCTCTGGTGGCCTCAGGAAAGGCCAGTCCCCATGCGAGTTGCTAGGGGACATCTCGGGATTCCTCTCCCGTCCATGCCGGGGCCTCAGTCCTTGTGTGGAGTCGGGGCCGGAACCTGAGGATTCCTCTCCAGTGTTGCCATGGATCTTGGGGTGCTTCTGAGTCTCCCCAGGGGAGTCAGGCCTCGTCTCGAGTGGGGGCATGCACGTGCGCTTTCCTCCCGAGCTGCAGCAGTAGTGTCACGCTTCCTGTCACGTGGATCAAGATATCTGTGGCTTTCCCTCGAGGATGTCCCTCGAGGCTTTCCCACGAGGCTTTCCCACAGGGCTGTGCCACGTGCCACCTTGGTGTGAGTCGATCCTCGGCGTGAAAGACGAGCCGCTGAAGGGAAAAGAGGTTCCTCTGGAATGGACTGAGACATCTGGGGGACTCTTGGAATGGTGGCACGACCCTGGAGTTCCTCTCGCCGTTCCTGTTGAGAGGGCCTCCTCTTGAGATGCGACGGGAACGCCGGGAACTCTTTCCCGACGAAGCAGGGAAAGGATCCCTCATCTCGAGCTACGAGGCGGAAACGGGGCTCCTCTGGATGTGGGCGGGACCCTCGTGATTCCTCTCGAGTGGAGACGGCTAGGTCGGGGAACTTCTTGATTTGCACCAAGGGTGTGAAGGACCCTTTCGAAGTTCCAGAGGTGAGGTGTGATCAGCCTCGAGACGCCTCAGCGGAAATGGGCCTCATCTCGCCTGGAGGGGAGAACCTCCTGGATTTTCTCGAGTTGCGGCAGGTCTTCTCGAGTTACGGCGGGGACCACAGGGACCCGTTCTGGTGGCCTCAGGAAAGGCCAGTCCCCATGCGAGTTGCTAGGGGACCTCTCGGGATTCCTCTCCCGTCCATGCCGGGGCCTCAGTCCTTGTGTGGAGTCGGGGCCGGAACCTGAGGATTCCTCTCCAGTGTTGCCATGGATCTTGGGGTGCTTCTGAGTCTCCCCAGGGGAGTCAGGCCTCGTCTCGAGTGGGGGCATGCACGTGCGCTTTCCTCCCGAGCTGCAGCAGTAGTGTCACGCTTCCTGTCAAGTGGATCAAGGGATCTGTGGCTTTCCCTCGAGGCTGTCCCTCGAGGCTTTCCCACGAGGCTTTCCCACAGGGCTGTGCCACGTGCCACCTTGGTGTGAGTCGATCCTCGGCGTGAAAGACGAGCCGCTGAAGGGAAAAGAGGTTCCTCTGGAATGGACTGAGACATCTGGGGGACTCTTGGAATGGTGGCACGACCCTGGAGTTCCTCTCGCCGTTCCTGTTGAGAGGGCCTCCTCTTGAGATGCGAAGGGAACGCCGGGAACTCTTTCCCGACGAAGCAGGGAAAGGATCCCTCATCTCGAGCTACGAGGCGGAAACGGGGCTCCTCTGGATGTGGGCGGGACCCTCGTGATTCCTCTCGAGTGGAGACGGCTAGGTCGGGGAACTTCTTGATTTGCACCAAGGGTGTGAAGGACCCTTTCGAAGTTCCAGAGGTGAGGTGTGATCAGCCTCGAGACGCCTCAGCGGAAATGGGCCTCATCTCGCCTGGAGGGGAGAACCTCCTGGATTTTCTCGAGTTGCGGCAGGTCTTCTCGAGTTACGGCGGGGACCACAGGGACCCGCTCTGGTGGCCTCAGGAAAGGCCAGTCCCCATGCGAGTTGCTAGGGGACCTCTCGGGATTCCTCTCCCGTCCATGCCGGGGCCTCAGTCCTTGTGTGGAGTCGGGGCCGGAACCTGAGGATTCCTCTCCAGTGTTGCCATGGATCTTGGGGTGCTTCTGAGTCTCCCCAGGGGAGTCAGGCCTCGTCTCGAGTGGGGGCATGCACGTGCGCTTTCCTCCCGAGCTGCAGCAGTAGTGTCACGCTTCCTGTCACGTGGATCAAGGGATCTGTGGCTTTCCCTCGAGGCTGTCCCTCGAGGCTTTCCCACGAGGCTTTCCCACAGGGCTGTGCCACGTGCCACCTTGGTGTGAGTCGATCCTCGGCGTGAAAGACGAGCCGCTGAAGGGAAAAGAGGTTCCTCTGGAATGGACTGAGACATCTGGGGGACTCTTGGAATGGTGGCACGACCCTGGAGTTCCTCTCGCCGTTCCTGTTGAGAGGGCCTCCTCTTGAGATGCGACGGGAACGCCGGGAACTCTTTCCCGACGAAGCAGGGAAAGGATCCCTCATCTCGAGCTACGAGGCGGAAACGGGGCTCCTCTGGATGTGGGCGGGACCCTCGTGATTCCTCTCGAGTGGAGACGGCTAGGTCGGGGAACTTCTTGATTTGCACCAAGGGTGTGAAGGACCCTTTCGAAGTTCCAGAGGTGAGGTGTGATCAGCCTCGAGACGCCTCAGCGGAAATGGGCCTCATCTCGCCTGGAGGGGAGAACCTCCTGGATTTTCTCGAGTTGCGGCAGGTCTTCTCGAGTTACGGCGGGGACCTCAGGGACCCGCTCTGGTGGCCTCAGGAAAGGCCAGTCCCCATGCGAGTTGCTAGGGGACCTCTCGGGATTCCTCTCCCGTCCATGCCGGGGCCTCAGTCCTTGTGTGGAGTCGGGGCCGGAACCTGAGGATTCCTCTCCAGTGTTGCCATGGATCTTGGGGTGCTTCTGAGTCTCCCCAGGGGAGTCAGGCCTCGTCTCGAGTGGGGGCATGCACGTGCGCTTTCCTCCCGAGCTGCAGCAGTAGTGTCACGCTTCCTGTCACGTGGATCAAGGGATCTGTGGCTTTCCCTCGAGGCTGTCCCTCGAGGCTTTCCCACGAGGCTTTCCCACAGGGCTGTGCCACGTGCCACCTTGGTGTGAGTCGATCCTCGGCGTGAAAGACGAGCCGCTGAAGGGAAAAGAGGTTCCTCTGGAATGGACTGAGACATCTGGGGGACTCTTGGAATGGTGGCACGACCCTGGAGTTCCTCTCGCCGTTCCTGTTGAGAGGGCCTCCTCTTGAGATGCGACGGGAACGACGGGAACTCTTTCCCGACGAAGCAGGGAAAGGATCCCTCATCTCGAGCTACGAGGCGGAAACGGGGCTCCTCTGGATGTGGGCGGGACCCTCGTGATTCCTGTCGAGTGGAGAGGGCTAGGTCGGGGAACTTCTTGATTTGCACCAAGGGTGTGAAGGACCCTTTCGAAGTTCCAGAGGTGAGGTGTGATCAGGCTCGAGACGCCTCAGCGGAAATGGGCCTCATCTCGCCTGGAGGGGAGAACCTCCTGGATTTTCTCGAGTTGCGGCAGGTCTTCTCGTGTTACGGCGGGGACCTCAGGGACCCGCTCTGGTGGCCTCAGGAAAGGCCAGTCCCCATGCGAGTTGCTAGGGGACCTCTCGGGATTCCTCTCCCGTCCATGCCGGGGCCTCAGTCCTTGTGTGGAGTCGGGGCCGGAACCTGAGGATTCCTCTCCAGTGTTGCCATGGATCTTGGGGTGCTTCTGAGTCTCCCCAGGGGAGTCAGGCCTCGTCTCGAGTGGGGGCATGCACGTGCGCTTTCCTCCCGAGTTGCAGCAGTAGTGTCACGCTTCCTGTCACGTGGATCAAGGGATCTGTGGCTTTCCCTCGAGGCTGTCCCTCGAGGCTTTCCCACGAGGCTTTCCCACAGGGCTGTGCCACGTGCCACCTTGGTGTGAGTCGATCCTCGGCGTGAAAGACGAGCCGCTGAAGGGAAAAGAGGTTCCTCTGGAATGGACTGAGACATCTGGGGGACTCTTGGAATGGTGGCACGACCCTGGAGTTCCTCTCGCCGTTCCTGTTGAGAGGGCCTCCTCTTGAGATGCGACGGGAACGCCGGGAACTCTTTCCCGAAGAAGCAGGGAAAGGATCCCTCATCTCGAGCTACGAGGCGGAAACGGGGCTCCTCTGGATGTGGGCGGGACCCTCGTGATTCCTCTCGAGTGGAGACGGCTAGGTCGGGGAACTTCTTGATTTGCACCAAGGGTGTGAAGGACCCTTTCGAAGTTCCAGAGGTGAGGTGTGATCAGCCTCGAGACGCCTCAGCGGAAATGGGCCTCATCTCGCCTGGAGGGGAGAACCTCCTGGATTTTCTCGAGTTGCGGCAGGTCTTCTCGAGTTACGGCGGAGACCACAGGGACCCGCTCTGGTGGCCTCAGGAAAGGCCAGTCCCCATGCGAGTTGCTAGGGGACCTCTCGGGATTCCTCTCCCGTCCATGCCGGGGCCTCAGTCCTTGTGTGGAGTCGGGGCCGGAACCTGAGGATTCCTCTCCAGTGTTGCCATGGATCTTGGGGTGCTTCTGAGTCTCCCCAGGGGAGTCAGGCCTCGTCTCGAGTGGGGGCATGCACGTGCGCTTTCCTCCCGAGCTGCAGCAGTAGTGTCACGCTTCCTGTCACGTGGATCAAGGGATCTGTGGCTTTCCCTCGAGGCTGTCCCTCGAGGCTTTCCCACGAGGCTTTCCCACAGGGCTGTGCCACGTGCCACCTTGGTGTGAGTCGATCCTCGGCGTGAAAGACGAGCCGCTGAAGGGAAAAGAGGTTCCTCTGGAATGGACTGAGACATCTGGGGGACTCTTGGAATGGTGGCACGACCCTGGAGTTCCTCTCGCCGTTCCTGTTGAGAGGGCCTCCTCTTGCGATGCGACGGGAACGCCGGGAACTCTTTCCCGACGAAGCAGGGAAAGGATCCCTCATCTCGAGCTACGAGGCGGAAACGGGGCTCCTCTGGATGTGGGCGGGACCCTCGTGATTCCTCTCGAGTGGAGACGGCTAGGTCGGGGAACTTCTTGATTTGCACCAAGGGTGTGAAGGACCCTTTCGAAGTTCCAGAGGTGAGGTGTGATCAGCCTCGAGACGCCTCAGCGGAAATGGGCCTCATCTCGCCTGGAGGGGAGAACCTCCTGGATTTTCTCGAGTTGCGGCAGGTCTTCTCGAGTTACGGCGGAGACCACAGGGACCCGCTCTGGTGGCCTCAGGAAAGGCCAGTCCCCATGCGAGTTGCTAGGGGACCTCTCGGGATTCCTCTCCCGTCCATGCCGGGGCCTCAGTCCTTGTGTGGAGTCGGGGCCGGAACCTGAGGATTCCTCTCCAGTGTTGCCATGGATCTTGGGGTGCTTCTGAGTCTCCCCAGGGGAGTCAGGCCTCGTCTCGAGTGGGGGCATGCACGTGCGCTTTCCTCCCGAGCTGCAGCAGTAGTGTCACGCTTCCTGTCACGTGGATCAAGGGATCTGTGGCTTTCCCTCGAGGCTGTCCCTCGAGGCTTTCCCACGAGGCTTTCCCACAGGGCTGTGCCACGTGCCACCTTGGTGTGAGTCGATCCTCGTCGTGAAAGACGAGCCGCTGAAGGGAAAAGAGGTTCCTCTGGAATGGACTGAGACATCTGGGGGACTCTTGGAATGGTGGCACGACCCTGGAGTTCCTCTCGCCGTTCCTGTTGAGAGGGCCTCCTCTTGAGATGCGACGGGAACGCCGGGAACTCTTTCCCGAAGAAGCAGGGAAAGGATCCCTCATCTCGAACTACGAGGCGGAAACGGGGCTCCTCTGGATGTGGGCGGGACCCTCGTGATTCCTCTCGAGTGGAGACGGCTAGGTCGGGGAACTTCTTGATTTGCACCAAGGGTGTGAAGGACCCTTTCGAAGTTCCAGAGGTGAGGTGTGATCAGCCTCGAGACGCCTCAGCGGAAATGGGCCTCATCTCGCCTGGAGGGGAGAACCTCCTGGATTTTCTCGAGTTGCGGCAGGTCTTCTCGAGTTACGGCGGGGACCTCAGGGACCCGCTCTGGTGGCCTCAGGAAAGGCCAGTCCCCATGCGAGTTGCTAGGGGACCTCTCGGGATTCCTCTCCCGTCCATGCCGGGGCCTCAGTCCTTGTGTGGAGTCGGGGCCGGAACCTGAGGATTCCTCTCCAGTGTTGCCATGGATCTTGGGGTGCTTCTGAGT
Source organism: Budorcas taxicolor (assembly GCF_023091745.1). NCBI lineage: Eukaryota > Metazoa > Chordata > Mammalia > Artiodactyla > Bovidae > Budorcas > Budorcas taxicolor. The sequence continues at coordinate 1,069,814 of NW_026291642.1, read as the reverse complement.
CTCCCCAGGGGAGTCAGGCCTCGTCTCGAGTGGGGGCATGCACGTGCGCTTTCCTCCCGAGCTGCAGCAGTAGTGTCACGCTTCCTGTCACGTGGATCAAGGGATCTGTGGCTTTCCCTCGAGGCTGTCCCTCGAGGCTTTCCCACGAGGCTTTCCCACAGGGCTGTGCCACGTGCCACCTTGGTGTGAGTCGATCCTCGGCGTGAAAGACGAGCCGCTGAAGGGAAAAGAGGTTCCTCTGGAATGGACTGAGACATCTGGGGGACTCTTGGAATGGTGGCACGACCCTGGAGTTCCTCTCGCCGTTCCTGTTGAGAGGGCCTCCTCTTGAGATGCGACGGGAACGCCGGGAACTCTTTCCCGAAGAAGCAGGGAAAGGATCCCTCATCTCGAACTACGAGGCGGAAACGGGGCTCCTCTGGATGTGGGCGGGACCCTCGTGATTCCTCTCGAGTGGAGACGGCTAGGTCGGGGAACTTCTTGATTTGCACCAAGGGTGTGAAGGACCCTTTCGAAGTTCCAGAGGTGAGGTGTGATCAGCCTCGAGACGCCTCAGCGGAAATGGGCCTCATCTCGCCTGGAGGGGAGAACCTCCTGGATTTTCTCGAGTTGCGGCAGGTCTTCTCGAGTTACGGCGGGGACCTCAGGGACCCGCTCTGGTGGCCTCAGGAAAGGCCAGTCCCCATGCGAGTTGCTAGGGGACCTCTCGGGATTCCTCTCCCGTCCATGCCGGGGCCTCAGTCCTTGTGTGGAGTCGGGGCCGGAACCTGAGGATTCCTCTCCAGTGTTGCCATGGATCTTGGGGTGCTTCTGAGTCTCCCCAGGGGAGTCAGGCCTCGTCTCGAGTGGGGGCATGCACGTGCGCTTTCCTCCCGAGCTGCAGCAGTAGTGTCACGCTTCCTGTCACGTGGATCAAGGGATCTGTGGCTTTCCCTCGAGGCTGTCCCTCGAGGCTTTCCCACGAGGCTTTCCCACAGGGCTGTGCCACGTGCCACCTTGGTGTGAGTCGATCCTCGGCGTGAAAGACGAGCCGGTGAAGGGAAAAGAGGTTCCTCTGGAATGGACTGAGACATCTGGGGGACTCTTGGAATGGTGGCACGACCCTGGAGTTCCTCTCGCCGTTCCTGTTGAAAGGGCCTCCTCTTGAGATGCGACGGGAACGCCGGGAACTCTTTCCCGACGAAGCAGGGAAAGGATCCCTCATCTCGAGCTACGAGGCGGAAACGGGGCTCCTCTGGATGTGGGCGGGACCCTCGTGATTCCTCTCGAGTGGAGACGGCTAGGTCGGGGAACTTCTTGATTTGCACCAAGCGTGTGAAGGACCCTTTCGAAGTTCCAGAGGTGAGGTGTGATCAGCCTCGAGACGCCTCAGCGGAAATGGGCCTCATCTCGCCTGGAGGGGAGAACCTCCTGGATTTTCTCGAGTTGCGGCAGGTCTTCTCGAGTTACGGCGGAGACCACAGGGACCCGCTCTGGTGGACTCAGGAAAGGCCAGTCCCCATGCGAGTTGCTAGGGGACCTCTCGGGATTCCTCTCCCGTCCATGCCGGGGCCTCAGTCCTTGTGTGGAGTCGGGGCCGGAACCTGAGGATTCCTCTCCAGTGTTGCCATGGATCTTGGGGTGCTTCTGAGTCTCCCCAGGGGAGTCAGGCCTCGTCTCGAGTGGGGGCATGCACGTGCGCTTTCCTCCCGAGCTGCAGCAGTAGTGTCACGCTTCCTGTCACGTGGATCAAGGGATCTGTGGCTTTCCCTCGAGGCTGTCCCTCGAGGCTTTCCCACGAGGCTTTCCCACAGGGCTGTGCCACGTGCCACTTTGGTGTGAGTCGATCCTCGGCGTGAAAGACGAGCCGCTGAAGGGAAAAGAGGTTCCTCTGGATTGGACTGAGACATCTGGGGGACTCTTGGAATGGTGGCACGACCCTGGAGTTCCTCTCGCCGTTCCTGTTGAGAGGGCCTCCTCTTGAGATGTGACGGGAACGCCGGGAACTCTTTCCCGACGAAGCAGGGAAAGGATCCCTCATCTCGAGCTACGAGGCGGAAACGGGGCTCCTCTGGATGTGGGCGGGACCCTCGTGATTCCTCTCGAGTGGAGACGGCTAGGTCGGGGAACTTCTTGATTTGCACCAAGGGTGTGAAGGACCCTTTCGAAGTTCCAGAGGTGAGGTGTGATCAGCCTCGAGACGCCTCAGCGGAAATGGGCCTCATCTCGCCTGGAGGGGAGAACCTCCTGGATTTTCTCGAGTTGCGGCAGGTCTTCTCGAGTTACGGCGGAGACCACAGGGACCCGCTCTGGTGGCCTCAGGAAAGGCCAGTCCCCATGCGAGTTGCTAGGGGACCTCTCGGGATTCCTCTCCCGTCCATGCCGGGGCCTCAGTCTTTGTGTGGAGTCGGGGCCGGAACCTGAGGATTCCTCTCCAGTGTTGCCATGGATCTTGGGGTGCTTCTGAGTCTCCCCAGGGGAGTCAGGCCTCGTCTCGAGTGGGGGCATGCACGTGCGCTTTCCTCCCGAGCTGCAGCAGTAGTGTCACGCACGCTTCCTGTCACGTGGATCAAGGGATCTGTGGCTTTCCCTCGAGGCTGTCCCTCGAGGCTTTCCCACGAGGCTTTCCCACAGGGCTGTGCCACGTGCCACCTTGGTGTGAGTCGATCCTCGGCGTGAAAGACGAGCCGCTGAAGGGAAAAGAGGTTCCTCTGGAATGGACTGAGACATCTGGGGGACTCTTGGAATGGTGGCACGACCCTGGAGTTCCTCTCGCCGTTCCTGTTGAGAGGGCCTCCTCTTGAGATGCGACGGGAACGCCGGGAACTCTTTCCCGAAGAAGCAGGGAAAGGATCCCTCATCTCGAGCTACGAGGCGGAAACGGGGCTCCTCTGGATGTGGGCGGGACCCTCGTGATTCCTCTCGAGTGGAGACGGCTAGGTCGGGGAACTTCTTGATTTGCACCAAGGGTGTGAAGGACCCTTTCGAAGTTCCAGAGGTGAGGTGTGATCAGCCTCGAGACGCCTCAGCGGAAATGGGCCTCATCTCGCCTGGAGGGGAGAACCTCCTGGATTTTCTCGAGTTGCGGCAGGTCTTCTCGAGTTACGGCGGAGACCACAGGGACCCGCTCTGGTGGCCTCAGGAAAGGCCAGTCCCCATGCGAGTTGCTAGGGGACCTCTCGGGATTCCTCTCCCGTCCATGCCGGGGCCTCAGTCCTTGTGTGGAGTCGGGGCCGGAACCTGAGGATTCCTCTCCAGTGTTGCCATGGATCTTGGGGTGCTTCTGAGTCTCCCCAGGGGAGTCAGGCCTCGTCTCGAGTGGGGGCATGCACGTGCGCTTTCCTCCCGAGCTGCAGCAGTAGTGTCACGCTTCCTGTCACGTGGATCAAGGGATCTGTGGCTTTCCCTCGAGGCTGTCCCTCGAGGCTTTCCCACGAGGCTTTCCCACAGGGCTGTGCCACGTGCCACCTTGGTGTGAGTCGATCCTCGGCGTGAAAGACGAGCCGCTGAAGGGAAAAGAGGTTCCTCTGGAATGCACTGAGACATCTGGGGGACTCTTGGAATGGTGGCACGACCCTGGAGTTCCTCTCGCCGTTCCTGTTGAGAGGGCCTCCTCTTGAGATGCGACGGGAACGCCGGGAACTCTTTCCCGACGAAGCAGGGAAAGGATCCCTCATCTCGAGCTACGAGGCGGAAACGGGGCTCCTCTGGATGTGGGCGGGACCCTCGTGATTCCTCTCGAGTGGAGACGGCTAGGTCGGGGAACTTCTTGATTTGCACCAAGGGTGTGAAGGACCCTTTCGAAGTTCCAGAGGTGAGGTGTGATCAGCCTCGAGACGCCTCAGCGGAAATGGGCCTCATCTCGCCTGGAGGGGAGAACCTCCTGGATTTTCTCGAGTTGCGGCAGGTCTTCTCGAGTTACGGCGGGGACCTCAGGGACCCGCTCTGGTGGCCTCAGGAAAGGCCAGTCCCCATGCGAGTTGCTAGGGGACCTCTCGGGATTCCTCTCCCGTCCATGCCGGGGCCTCAGTCCTTGTGTGGAGTCGGGGCCGGAACCTGAGGATTCCTCTCCAGTGTTGCCATGGATCTTGGGGTGCTTCTGAGTCTCCCCAGGGGAGTCAGGCCTCGTCTCGAGTGGGGGCATGCACGTGCGCTTTCCTCCCGAGCTGCAGCAGTAGTGTCACGCTTCCTGTCACGTGGATCAAGGGATCTGTGGCTTTCCCTCGAGGCTGTCCCTCGAGGCTTTCCCACGAGGCTTTCCCACAGGGCTGTGCCACGTGCCACCTTGGTGTGAGTGGATCCTCGGCGTGAAAGACGAGCCGCTGAAGGGAAAAGAGGTTCCTCTGGAATGGACTGAGACATCTGGGGGACTCTTGGAATGGTGGCACGACCCTGGAGTTCCTCTCGCCGTTCCTGTTGAGAGGGCCTCCTCTTGAGATGCGACGGGAACGCCGGGAACTCTTTCCCGACGAAGCAGGGAAAGGATCCCTCATCTCGAGCTACGAGGCGGAAACGGGGCTCCTCTGGATGTGGGCGGGACCCTCGTGATTCCTCTCGAGTGGAGACGGCTAGGTCGGGGAACTTCTTGATTTGCACCAAGGGTGTGAAGGACCCTTTCGAAGTTCCAGAGGTGAGGTGTGATCAGCCTCGAGACGCCTCAGCGGAAATGGGCCTCATCTCGCCTGGAGGGGAGAACCTCCTGGATTTTCTCGAGTTGCGGCAGGTCTTCTCGAGTTACGGCGGAGACCACAGGGACCCGCTCTGGTGGCCTCAGGAAAGGCCAGTCCCCATGCGAGTTGCTAGGGGACCTCTCGGGATTCCTCTCCCGTCCATGCCGGGGCCTCAGTCCTTGTGTGGAGTCGGGGCCGGAACCTGAGGATTCCTCTCCAGTGTTGCCATGGATCTTGGGGTGCTTCTGAGTCTCCCCAGGGGAGTCAGGCCTCGTCTCGAGTGGGGGCATGCACGTGCGCTTTCCTCCCGAGCTGCAGCAGTAGTGTCACGCTTCCTGTCACGTGGATCAAGGGATCTGTGGCTTTCCCTCGAGGCTGTCCCTCGAGGCTTTCCCACGAGGCTTTCCCACAGGGCTGTGCCACGTGCCACCTTGGTGTGAGTCGATCCTGGGCGTGAAAGACGAGCCGCTGAAGGGAAAAGAGGTTCCTCTGGAATGGACTGAGACATCTGGGGGACTCTTGGAATGGTGGCACGACCCTGGAGTTCCTCTCGCCGTTCCTGTTGAGAGGGCCTCCTCTTGAGATGCGACGGGAACGCCGGGAACTCTTTCCCGAAGAAGCAGGGAAAGGATCCCTCATCTCGAACTACGAGGCGGAAACAGGGCTCCTCTGGATGTGGGCGGGACCCTCGTGATTCCTCTCGAGTGGAGACGGCTAGGTCGGGGAACTTCTTGATTTGCACCAAGGGTGTGAAGGACCCTTTCGAAGTTCCAGAGGTGAGGTGTGATCAGCCTCGAGACGCCTCAGCGGAAATGGGCCTCATCTCGCCTGGAGGGGAGAACCTCCTGGATTTTCTCGAGTTGCGGCAGGTCTTCTCGAGTTACGGCGGGGACCTCAGGGACCCGCTCTGGTGGCCTCAGGAAAGGCCAGTCCCCATGCGAGTTGCTAGGGGACCTCTCGGGATTCCTCTCCCGTCCATGCCGGGGCCTCAGTCCTTGTGTGGAGTCGGGGCCGGAACCTGAGGATTCCTCTCCAGTGTTGCCATGGATCTTGGGGTGCTTCTGAGTCTCCCCAGGGGAGTCAGGCCTCGTCTCGAGTGGGGGCATGCACGTGCGCTTTCCTCCCGAGCTGCAGCAGTAGTGTCACGCTTCCTGTCACGTGGATCAAGGGATCTGTGGCTTTCCCTCGAGGCTGTCCCTCGAGGCTTTCCCACGAGGCTTTCCCACAGGGCTGTGCCACGTGCCACCTTGGTGTGAGTGGATCCTCGGCGTGAAAGACGAGCCGCTGAAGGGAAAAGAGGTTCCTCTGGAATGGACTGAGACATCTGGGGGACTCTTGGAATGGTGGCACGACCCTGGAGTTCCTCTCGCCGTTCCTGTTGAGAGGGCCTCCTCTTGAGATGCGACGGGAACGCCGGGAACTCTTTCCCGACGAAGCAGGGAAAGGATCCCTCATCTCGAGCTACGAGGCGGAAACGGGGCTCCTCTGGATGTGGGCGGGACCCTCGTGATTCCTCTCGAGTGGAGACGGCTAGGTCGGGGAACTTCTTGATTTGCACCAAGGGTGTGAAGGACCCTTTCGAAGTTCCAGAGGTGAGGTGTGATCAGCCTCGAGACGCCTCAGCGGAAATGGGCCTCATCTCGCCTGGAGGGGAGAACCTCCTGGATTTTCTCGAGTTGCGGCAGGTCTTCTCGAGTTACGGCGGAGACCACAGGGACCCGCTCTGGTGGCCTCAGGAAAGGCCAGTCCCCATGCGAGTTGCTAGGGGACCTCTCGGGATTCCTCTCCCGTCCATGCCGGGGCCTCAGTCCTTGTGTGGAGTCGGGGCCGGAACCTGAGGATTCCTCTCCAGTGTTGCCATGGATCTTGGGGTGCTTCTGAGTCTCCCCAGGGGAGTCAGGCCTCGTCTCGAGTGGGGGCATGCACGTGCGCTTTCCTCCCGAGCTGCAGCAGTAGTGTCACGCTTCCTGTCACGTGGATCAAGGGATCTGTGGCTTTCCCTCGAGGCTGTCCCTCGAGGCTTTCCCACGAGGCTTTCCCACAGGGCTGTGCCACGTGCCACCTTGGTGTGAGTCGATCCTCGGCGTGAAAGACGAGCCGCTGAAGGGAAAAGAGGTTCCTCTGGAATGGACTGAGACATCTGGGGGACTCTTGGAATGGTGGCACGACCCTGGAGTTCCTCTCGCCGTTCCTGTTGAGAGGGCCTCCTCTTGAGATGCGACGGGAACGCCGGGAACTCTTTCCCGAAGAAGCAGGGAAAGGATCCCTCATCTCGAGCTACGAGGCGGAAACGGGGCTCTTCTGGATGTGGGCGGGACCCTCGTGATTCCTCTCGAGTGGAGACGCCTAGGTCGGGGAACTTCTTGATTTGCACCAAGGGTGTGAAGGACCCTTTCGAAGTTCCAGAGGTGAGGTGTGATCAGCCTCGAGACGCCTCAGCGGAAATGGGCCTCATCTCGCCTGGAGGGGAGAACCTCCTGGATTTTCTCGAGTTGCGGCAGGTCTTCTCGAGTTACGGCGGGGACCTCAGGGACCCGCTCTGGTGGCCTCAGGAAAGGCCAGTCCCCATGCGAGTTGCTAGGGGACCTCTCGGGATTCCTCTCCCGTCCATGCCGGGGCCTCAGTCCTTGTGTGGAGTCGGGGCCGGAACCTGAGGATTCCTCTCCAGTGTTGCCATGGATCTTGGGGTGCTTCTGAGTCTCCCCAGGGGAGTCAGGCCTCGTCTCGAGTGGGGGCATGCACGTGCGCTTTCCTCCCGAGCTGCAGCAGTAGTGTCACGCTTCCTGTCACGTGGATCAAGGGATCTGTGGCTTTCCCTCGAGGCTGTCCCTCGAGGCTTTCCCACGAGGCTTTCCCACAGGGCTGTGCCACGTGCCACCTTGGTGTGAGTCGATCCTCGGCGTGAAAGACGAGCCGCTGAAGGGAAAAGAGGTTCCTCTGGAATGGACTGAGACATCTGGGGGACTCTTGGAATGGTGGCACGACCCTGGAGTTCCTCTCGCCGTTCCTGTTGAGAGGGCCTCCTCTTGAGATGCGACGGGAACGCCGGGAACTCTTTCCCGAAGAAGCAGGGAAAGGATCCCTCATCTCGAGCTACGAGGCGGAAACGGGGCTCTTCTGGATGTGGGCGGGACCCTCGTGATTCCTCTCGAGTGGAGACGGCTAGGTCGGGGAACTTCTTGATTTGCACCAAGGGTGTGAAGGACCCTTTCGAAGTTCCAGAGGTGAGGTGTGATCAGCCTCGAGACGCCTCAGCGGAAATGGGCCTCATCTCGCCTGGAGGGGAGAACCTCCTGGATTTTCTCGAGTTGCGGCAGGTCTTCTCGAGTTACGGCGGGGACCTCAGGGACCCGCTCTGGTGGCCTCAGGAAAGGCCAGTCCCCATGCGAGTTGCTAGGGGACCTCTCGGGATTCCTCTCCCGTCCATGCCGGGGCCTCAGTCCTTGTGTGGAGTCGGGGCCGGAACCTGAGGATTCCTCTCCAGTGTTGCCATGGATCTTGGGGTGCTTCTGAGTCTCCCCAGGGGAGTCAGGCCTCGTCTCGAGTGGGGGCATGCACGTGCGCTTTCCTCCCGAGCTGCAGCAGTAGTGTCACGCTTCCTGTCACGTGGATCAAGGGATCTGTGGCTTTCCCTCGAGGCTGTCCCTCGAGGCTTTCCACGAGGCTTTCCCACAGGGCTGTGCCACGTGCCACCTTGGTGTGAGTCGATCCTCGGCGTGAAAGACGAGCCGGTGAAGGGAAAAGAGGTTCCTCTGGAATGGACTGAGACATCTGGGGGACTCTTGGAATGGTGGCACGACCCTGGAGTTCCTCTCGCCGTTCCTGTTGAGAGGGCCTCCTCTGAGATGCGACGGGAACGCCGGGAACTCTTTCCCGACGAAGCAGGGAAAGGATCCCTCATCTCGAGCTACGAGGCGGAAACGGGGCTCCTCTGGATGTGGGCGGGACCCTCGTGATTCCTCTCGAGTGGAGACGGCTAGGTCGGGGAACTTCTTGATTTGCACCAAGCGTGTGAAGGACCCTTTCGAAGTTCCAGAGGTGAGGTGTGATCAGCCTCGAGACGCCTCAGCGGAAATGGGCCTCATCTCGCCTGGAGGGGAGAACCTCCTGGATTTTCTCGAGTTGCGGCAGGTCTTCTCGAGTTACGGCGGAGACCACAGGGACCCGCTCTGGTGGACTCAGGAAAGGCCAGTCCCCATAGCGAGTTGCTAGGGGACCTCTCGGGATTCCTCTCCCGTCCATGCCGGGGCCTCAGTCCTTGTGTGGAGTCGGGGCCGGAACCTGAGGATTCCTCTCCAGTGTTGCCATGGATCTTGGGGTGCTTCTGAGTCTCCCCAGGGGAGTCAGGCCTCGTCTCGAGTGGGGGCATGCACGTGCGCTTTCCTCCCGAGCTGCAGCAGTAGTGTCACGCTTCCTGTCACGTGGATCAAGGGATCTGTGGCTTTCCCTCGAGGCTGTCCCTCGAGGCTTTCCCACGAGGCTTTCCCACAGGGCTGTGCCACGTGCCACTTTGGTGTGAGTCGATCCTCGGCGTGAAAGACGAGCCGCTGAAGGGAAAAGAGGTTCCTCTGGATTGGACTGAGACATCTGGGGGACTCTTGGAATGGTGGCACGACCCTGGAGTTCCTCTCGCCGTTCCTGTTGAGAGGGCCTCCTCTTGAGATGTGACGGGAACGCCGGGAACTTCTTTCCCGACGAAGCAGGGAAAGGATCCCTCATCTCGAGCTACGAGGCGGAAACGGGGCTCCTCTGGATGTGGGCGGGACCCTCGTGATTCCTCTCGAGTGGAGACGGCTAGGTCGGGGAACTTCTTGATTTGCACCAAGGGTGTGAAGGACCCTTTCGAAGTTCCAGAGGTGAGGTGTGATCAGCCTCGAGACGCCTCAGCGGAAATGGGCCTCATCTCGCCTGGAGGGGAGAACCTCCTGGATTTTCTCGAGTTGCGGCAGGTCTTCTCGAGTTACGGCGGAGACCACAGGGACCCGCTCTGGTGGCCTCAGGAAAGGCCAGTCCCCATGCGAGTTGCTAGGGGACCTCTCGGGATTCCTCTCCCGTCCATGCCGGGGCCTCAGTCCTTGTGTGGAGTCGGGGCCGGAACCTGAGGATTCCTCTCCAGTGTTGCCATGGATCTTGGGGTGCTTCTGAGTCTCCCCAGGGGAGTCAGGCCTCGTCTCGAGTGGGGGCATGCACGTGCGCTTTCCTCCCGAGCTGCAGCAGTAGTGTCACGCTTCCTGTCACGTGGATCAAGGGATCTGTGGCTTTCCCTCGAGGCTGTCCCTCGAGGCTTTCCCACGAGGCTTTCCCACAGGGCTGTGCCACGTGCCACCTTGGTGTGAGTCGATCCTCGGCGTGAAAGACGAGCCGCTGAAGGGAAAAGAGGTTCCTCTGGAATGGACTGAGACATCTGGGGGACTCTTGGAATGGTGGCACGACCCTGGAGTTCCTCTCGCCGTTCCTGTTGAGAGGGCCTCCTCTTGAGATGCGACGGGAACGCCGGGAACTCTTTCCCGAAGAAGCAGGGAAAGGATCCCTCATCTCGAGCTACGAGGCGGAAACGGGGCTCCTCTGGATGTGGGCGGGACCCTCGTGATTCCTCTCGAGTGGAGACGGCTAGGTCGGGGAACTTCTTGATTTGCACCAAGGGTGTGAAGGACCCTTTTGAAGTTCCAGAGGTGAGGTGTGATCAGCCTCGAGACGCCTCAGCGGAAATGGGCCTCATCTCGCCTGGAGGGGAGAACCTCCTGGATTTTCTCGAGTTGCGGCAGGTCTTCTCAAGTTACGGCGGAGACCACAGGGACCCGCTCTGGTGGCCTCAGGAAAGGCCAGTCCCCATGCGAGTTGCTAGGGGACCTCTCGGGATTCCTCTCCCGTCCATGCCGGGGCCTCAGTCCTTGTGTGGAGTCGGGGCCGGAACCTGAGGATTCCTCTCCAGTGTTGCCATGGATCTTGGGGTGCTTCTGAGTCTCCCCAGGGGAGTCAGGCCTCGTCTCGAGTGGGGGCATGCACGTGCGCTTTCCTCCCGAGCTGCAGCAGTAGTGTCACGCTTCCTGTCACGTGGATCAAGGGATCTGTGGCTTTCCCTCGAGGCTGTCCCTCGAGGCTTTCCCACGAGGCTTTCCCACAGGGCTGTGCCACGTGCCACCTTGGTGTGAGTCGATCCTCGGCGTGAAAGACGAGCCGCTGAAGGGAAAAGAGGTTCCTCTGGAATGGACTGAGACATCTGGGGGACTCTTGGAATGGTGGCACGACCCTGGAGTTCCTCTCGCCGTTCCTGTTGAGAGGGCCTCCTCTTGAGATGCGACGGGAACGCCGGGAACTCTTTCCCGACGAAGCAGGGAAAGGATCCCTCATCTCGAGCTACGAGGCGGAAACGGGGCTCCTCTGGATGTGGGCGGGGACCCTCGTGATTCCTCTCGAGTGGAGACGGCTAGGTCGGGGAACTTCTTGATTTGCACCAAGGGTGTGAAGGACCCTTTCGAAGTTCCAGAGGTGAGGTGTGATCAGCCTCGAGACGCCTCAGCGGAAATGGGCCTCATCTCGCCTGGAGGGGAGAACCTCCTGGATTTTCTCGAGTTGCGGCAGGTCTTCTCGAGTTACGGCGGGGACCTCAGGGACCCGCTCTGGTGGCCTCAGGAAAGGCCAGTCCCCATGCGAGTTGCTAGGGGACCTCTCGGGATTCCTCTCCCGTCCATGCCGGGGCCTCAGTCCTTGTGTGGAGTCGGGGCCGGAACCTGAGGATTCCTCTCCAGTGTTGCCATGGATCTTGGGGTGCTTCTGAGTCTCCCCAGGGGAGTCAGGCCTCGTCTCGAGTGGGGGCATGCACGTGCGCTTTCCTCCCGAGCTGCAGCAGTAGTGTCACGCTTCCTGTCACGTGGATCAAGGGATCTGTGGCTTTCCCTCGAGGCTGTCCCTCGAGGCTTTCCCACGAGGCTTTCCCACAGGGCTGTGCCACGTGCCACCTTGGTGTGAGTGGATCCTCGGCGTGAAAGACGAGCCGCTGAAGGGAAAAGAGGTTCCTCTGGAATGGACTGAGACATCTGGGGGACTCTTGGAATGGTGGCACGACCCTGGAGTTCCTCTCGCCGTTCCTGTTGAGAGGGCCTCCTCTTGAGATGCGACGGGAACGCCGGGAACTCTTTCCCGACGAAGCAGGGAAAGGATCCCTCATCTCGAGCTACGAGGCGGGAAACGGGGCTCCTCTGGATGTGGGCGGGACCCTCGTGATTCCTCTCGAGTGGAGACGGCTAGGTCGGGGAACTTCTTGATTTGCACCAAGGGTGTGAAGGACCCTTTCGAAGTTCCAGAGGTGAGGTGTGATCAGCCTCGAGACGCCTCAGCGGAAATGGGCCTCATCTCGCCTGGAGGGGAGAACCTCCTGGATTTTCTCGAGTTGCGGCAGGTCTTCTCGAGTTACGGCGGAGACCACAGGGACCCGCTCTGGTGGCCTCAGGAAAGGCCAGTCCCCATGCGAGTTGCTAGGGGACCTCTCGGGATTCCTCTCCCGTCCATGCCGGGGCCTCAGTCCTTGTGTGGAGTCGGGGCCGGAACCTGAGGATTCCTCTCCAGTGTTGCCATGGATCTTGGGGTGCTTCTGAGTCTCCCCAGGGGAGTCAGGCCTCGTCTCGAGTGGGGGCATGCACGTGCGCTTTCCTCCCGAGCTGCAGCAGTAGTGTCACGCTTCCTGTCACGTGGATCAAGGGATCTGTGGCTTTCCCTCGAGGCTGTCCCTCGAGGCTTTCCCACGAGGCTTTCCCACAGGGCTGTGCCACGTGCCACTTTGGTGTGAGTCGATCCTCGGCGTGAAAGACGAGCCGCTGAAGGGAAAAGAGGTTCCTCTGGATTGGACTGAGACATCTGGGGGACTCTTGGAATGGTGGCACGACCCTGGAGTTCCTCTCGCCGTTCCTGTTGAGAGGGCCTCCTCTTGAGATGCGACGGGAACGCCGGGAACTCTTTCCCGAAGAAGCAGGGAAAGGATCCCTCATCTCGAGCTACGAGGCGGAAACGGGGCTCCTCTGGATGTGGGCGGGACCCTCGTGATTCCTCTCGAGTGGAGACGGCTAGGTCGGGGAACTTCTTGATTTGCACCAAGGGTGTGAAGGACCCTTTCGAAGTTCCAGAGGTGAGGTGTGATCAGCCTCGAGACGCCTCAGCGGAAATGGGCCTCATCTCGCCTGGAGGGGAGAACCTCCTGGATTTTCTCGAGTTGCGGCAGGTCTTCTCGAGTTACGGAGGAGACCACAGGGACCCGCTCTGGTGGCCTCAGGAAAGGCCAGTCCCCATGCGAGTTGCTAGGGGACCTCTCGGGATTCCTCTCCCGTCCATGCCGGGGCCTCAGTCCTTGTGTGGAGTCGGGGCCGGAACCTGAGGATTCCTCTCCAGTGTTGCCATGGATCTTGGGGTGCTTCTGAGTCTCCCCAGGGGAGTCAGGCCTCGTCTCGAGTGGGGGCATGCACGTGCGCTTTCCTCCCGAGCTGCAGCAGTAGTGTCACGCTTCCTGTCACGTGGATCAAGGGATCTGTGGCTTTCCCTCGAGGCTGTCCCTCGAGGCTTTCCCACGAGGCTTTCCCACAGGGCTGTGCCACGTGCCACCTTGGTGTGAGTCGATCCTCGGCGTGAAAGACGAGCCGCTGAAGGGAAAAGAGGTTCCTCTGGAATGGACTGAGACATCTGGGGGACTCTTGGAATGGTGGCACGACCCTGGAGTTCCTCTCGCCGTTCCTGTTGAGAGGGCCTCCTCTTGAGATGCGACGGGAACGCCGGGAACTCTTTCCCGAAGAAGCAGGGAAAGGATCCCTCATCTCGAGCTACGAGGCGGAAACGGGGCTCCTCTGGATGTGGGCGGGACCCTCGTGATTCCTCTCGAGTGGAGACGGCTAGGTCGGGGAACTTCTTGATTTGCACCAAGGGTGTGAAGGACCCTTTCGAAGTTCCAGAGGTGAGGTGTGATCAGCCTCGAGACGCCTCTGCGGAAATGGGCCTCATCTCGCCTGGAGGGGAGAACCTCCTGGATTTTCTCGAGTTGCGGCAGGTCTTCTCGAGTTACGGCGGAGACCACAGGGACCCGCTCTGGTGGACTCAGGAAAGGCCAGTCCCCATGCGAGTTGCTAGGGGACCTCTCGGGATTCCTCTCCCGTCCATGCCGGGGCCTCAGTCCTTGTGTGGAGTCGGGGCCGGAACCTGAGGATTCCTCTCCAGTGTTGCCATGGATCTTGGGGTGCTTCTGAGTCTCCCCAGGGGAGTCAGGCCTCGTCTCGAGTGGGGGCATGCACGTGCGCTTTCCTCCCGAGCTGCAGCAGTAGTGTCACGCTTCCTGTCACGTGGATCAAGGGATCTGTGGCTTTCCCTCGAGGCTGTCCCTCGAGGCTTTCCCACGAGGCTTTCCCACAGGGCTGTGCCACGTGCCACCTTGGTGTGAGTCGATCCTCGGCGTGAAAGACGAGCCGCTGAAGGGAAAAGAGGTTCCTCTGGAATGGACTGAGACATCTGGGGGACTCTTGGAATGGTGGCACGACCCTGGAGTTCCTCTCGCCGTTCCTGTTGAGAGGGCCTCCTCTTGAGATGCGACGGGAACGCCGGGAACTCTTTCCCGAAGAAGCAGGGAAAGGATCCCTCATCTCGAGCTACGAGGCGGAAACGGGGCTCCTCTGGATGTGGGCGGGACCCTCGTGATTCCTCTCGAGTGGAGACGGCTAGGTCGGGGAACTTCTTGATTTGCACCAAGGGTGTGAAGGACCCTTTCGAAGTTCCAGAGGTGAGGTGTGATCAGCCTCGAGACGCCTCAGCGGAAATGGGCCTCATCTCGCCTGGAGGGGAGAACCTCCTGGATTTTCTCGAGTTGCGGCAGGTCTTCTCGAGTTACGGCGGAGACCACAGGGACCCGCTCTGGTGGCCTCAGGAAAGGCCAGTCCCCATGCGAGTTGCTAGGGGACCTCTCGGGATTCCTCTCCCGTCCATGCCGGGGCCTCAGTCCTTGTGTGGAGTCGGGGCCGGAACCTGAGGATTCCTCTCCAGTGTTGCCATGGATCTTGGGGTGCTTCTGAGTCTCCCCAGGGGAGTCAGGCCTCGTCTCGAGTGGGGGCATGCACGTGCGCTTTCCTCCCGAGCTGCAGCAGTAGTGTCACGCTTCCTGTCACGTGGATCAAGGGATCTGTGGCTTTCCCTCGAGGCTGTCCCTCGAGGCTTTCCCACGAGGCTTTCCCACAGGGCTGTGCCACGTGCCACCTTGGTGTGAGTCGATCCTCGGCGTGAAAGACGAGCCGCTGAAGGGAAAAGAGGTTCCTCTGGAATGGACTGAGACATCTGGGGGACTCTTGGAATGGTGGCACGACCCTGGAGTTCCTCTCGCCGTTCCTGTTGAGAGGGCCTCCTCTTGAGATGCGACGGGAACGCCGGGAACTCTTTCCCGACGAAGCAGGGAAAGGATCCCTCATCTCGAGCTACGAGGCGGAAACGGGGCTCCTCTGGATGTGGGCGGGACCCTCGTGATTCCTCTCGAGTGGAGACGGCTAGGTCGGGGAACTTCTTGATTTGCACCAAGGGTGTGAAGGACCCTTTCGAAGTTCCAGAGGTGAGGTGTGATCAGCCTCGAGACGCCTCAGCGGAAATGGGCCTCATCTCGCCTGGAGGGGAGAACCTCCTGGATTTTCTCGAGTTGCTGCAGGTCTTCTCGAGTTACGGCGGGGACCTCAGGGACCCGCTCTGGTGGCCTCAGGAAAGGCCAGTCCCCATGCGAGTTGCTAGGGGACCTCTCGGGATTCCTCTCCCGTCCATGCCGGGGCCTCAGTCCTTGTGTGGAGTCGGGGCCGGAACCTGAGGATTCCTCTCCAGTGTTGCCATGGATCTTGCGGTGCTTCTGAGTCTCCCCAGGGGAGTCAGGCCTCGTCTCGAGTGGGGGCATGCACGTGCGCTTTCCTCCCGAGCTGCAGCAGTAGTGTCACGCTTCCTGTCACGTGGATCAAGGGATCTGTGGCTTTCCCTCGAGGCTGTCCCTCGAGGCTTTCCCACGAGGCTTTCCCACAGGGCTGTGCCACGTGCCACCTTGGTGTGAGTCGATCCTCGGCGTGAAAGACGAGCCGCTGAAGGGAAAAGAGGTTCCTCTGGAATGGACTGAGACATCTGGGGGACTCTTGGAATGGTGGCACGACCCTGGAGTTCCTCTCGCCGTTCCTGTTGAGAGGGCCTCCTCTTGAGATGCGACGGGAACGCCGGGAACTCTTTCCCGACGAAGCAGGGAAAGGATCCCTCATCTCGAGCTACGAGGCGGAAACGGGGCTCCTCTGGATGTGGGCGGGACCCTCGTGATTCCTCTCGAGTGGAGACGGCTAGGTCGGGGAACTTCTTGATTTGCACCAAGGGTGTGAAGGACCCTTTCGAAGTTCCAGAGGTGAGGTGTGATCAGCCTCGAGACGCCTCAGCGGAAATGGGCCTCATCTCGCCTGGAGGGGAGAACCTCCTGGATTTTCTCGAGTTGCGGCAGGTCTTCTCGAGTTATGGCGGAGACCACAGGGACCCGCTCTGGTGGACTCAGGAAAGGCCAGTCCCCATGCGAGTTGCTAGGGGACCTCTCGGGATTCCTCTCCCGTCCATGCCGGGGCCTCAGTCCTTGTGTGGAGTCGGGGCCGGAACCTGAGGATTCCTCTCCAGTGTTGCCATGGATCTTGGGGTGCTTCTGAGTCTCCCCAGGGGAGTCAGGCCTCGTCTCGAGTGGGGGCATGCACGTGCGCTTTCCTCCCGAGCTGCAGCAGTAGTGTCACGCTTCCTGTCACGTGGATCAAGGGATCTGTGGCTTTCCCTCGAGGCTGTCCCTCGAGGCTTTCCCACGAGGCTTTCCCACAGGGCTGTGCCACGTGCCACTTTGGTGTGAGTCGATCCTCGGCGTGAAAGACGAGCCGCTGAAGGGAAAAGAGGTTCCTCTGGATTGGACTGAGACATCTGGGGGACTCTTGGAATGGTGGCACGACCCTGGAGTTCCTCTCGCCGTTCCTGTTGAGAGGGCCTCCTCTTGAGATGCGACGGGAACGCCGGGAACTCTTTCCCGAAGAAGCAGGGAAAGGATCCCTCATCTCGAGCTACGAGGCGGAAACGGGGCTCCTCTGGATGTGGGCGGGACCCTCGTGATTCCTCTCGAGTGGAGACGGCTAGGTCGGGGAACTTCTTGATTTGCACCAAGGGTGTGAAGGACCCTTTCGAAGTTCCAGAGGTGAGGTGTGATCAGCCTCGAGACGCCTCAGCGGAAATGGGCCTCATCTCGCCTGGAGGGGAGAACCTCCTGGATTTTCTCGAGTTGCGGCAGGTCTTCTCGAGTTACGGAGGAGACCACAGGGACCCGCTCTGGTGGCCTCAGGAAAGGCCAGTCCCCATGCGAGTTGCTAGGGGACCTCTCGGGATTCCTCTCCCGTCCATGCCGGGGCCTCAGTCCTTGTGTGGAGTCGGGGCCGGAACCTGAGGATTCCTCTCCAGTGTTGCCATGGATCTTGGGGTGCTTCTGAGTCTCCCCAGGGGAGTCAGGCCTCGTCTCGAGTGGGGGCATGCACGTGCGCTTTCCTCCCGAGCTGCAGCAGTAGTGTCACGCTTCCTGTCACGTGGATCAAGGGATCTGTGGCTTTCCCTCGAGGCTGTCCCTCGAGGCTTTCCCACGAGGCTTTCCCACAGGGCTGTGCCACGTGCCACCTTGGTGTGAGTCGATCCTCGGCGTGAAAGACGAGCCGCTGAAGGGAAAAGAGGTTCCTCTGGAATGGACTGAGACATCTGGGGGACTCTTGGAATGGTGGCACGACCCTGGAGTTCCTCTCGCCGTTCCTGTTGAGAGGGCCTCCTCTTGAGATGCGACGGGAACGCCGGGAACTCTTTCCCGACGAAGCAGGGAAAGGATCCCTCATCTCGAGCTACGAGGCGGAAACGGGGCTCCTCTGGATGTGGGCGGGACCCTCGTGATTCCTCTCGAGTGGAGACGGCTAGGTCGGGGAACTTCTTGATTTGCACCAAGGGTGTGAAGGACCCTTTCGAAGTTCCAGAGGTGAGGTGTGATCAGCCTCGAGACGCCTCAGCGGAAATGGGCCTCATCTCGCCTGGAGGGGAGAACCTCCTGGATTTTCTCGAGTTGCGGCAGGTCTTCTCGAGTTACGGCGGGGACCTCAGGGACCCGCTCTGGTGGCCTCAGGAAAGGCCAGTCCCCATGCGAGTTGCTAGGGGACCTCTCGGGATTCCTCTCCCGTCCATGCCGGGGCCTCAGTCCTTGTGTGGAGTCGGGGCCGGAACCTGAGGATTCCTCTCCAGTGTTGCCATGGATCTTGGGGTGCTTCTGAGTCTCCCCAGGGGAGTCAGGCCTCGTCTCGAGTGGGGGCATGCCCGTGCGCTTTCCTCCCGAGCTGCAGCAGTAGTGTCACGCTTCCTGTCACGTGGATCAAGGGATCTGTGGCTTTCCCTCGAGGCTGTCCCTCGAGGCTTTCCCACGAGGCTTTCCCACAGGGCTGTGCCACGTGCCACCTTGGTGTGAGTGGATCCTCGGCGTGAAAGACGAGCCGGTGAAGGGAAAAGAGGTTCCTCTGGAATGGACTGAGACATCTGGGGGACTCTTGGAATGGTGGCACGACCCTGGAGTTCCTCTCGCCGTTCCTGTTGAGAGGGCCTCCTCTTGAGATGCGACGGGAACGCCGGGAACTCTTTCCCGACGAAGCAGGGAAAGGATCCCTCATCTCGAGCTACGAGGCGGAAACGGGGCTCCTCTGGATGTGGGCGGGACCCTCGTGATTCCTCTCGAGTGGAGACGGCTAGGTCGGGGAACTTCTTGATTTGCACCAAGGGTGTGAAGGACCCTTTCGAAGTTCCAGAGGTGAGGTGTGATCAGCCTCGAGACGCCTCAGCGGAAATGGGCCTCATCTCGCCTGGAGGGGAGAACCTCCTGGATTTTCTCGAGTTGCGGCAGGTCTTCTCGAGTTACGGCGGGGACCTCAGGGACCCGCTCTGGTGGCCTCAGGAAAGGCCAGTCCCCATGCGAGTTGCTAGGGGACCTCTCGGGATTCCTCTCCCATCCATGCCGGGGCCTCAGTCCTTGTGTGGAGTCGGGGCCGGAACCTGAGGATTCCTCTCCAGTGTTGCCATGTATCTTGGGGTGCTTCTGAGTCTCCCCAGGGGAGTCAGGCCTCGTCTCGAGTGGGGGCATGCACGTGCGCTTTCCTCCCGAGCTGCAGCAGTAGTGTCACGCTTCCTGTCACGTGGATCAAGGGATCTGTGGCTTTCCCTCGAGGCTCTCCTTCGAGGCTTTCCCACGAGGCTTTCCCACAGGGCTGTGCCACGTGCCACCTTGGTGTGAGTCGATCCTCGGCGTGAAAGACGAGCCTGTGAAGGGAAAAGAGGTTCCTCTGGAATGGACTGAGACATCTGGGGGACTCTTGGAATGGTGGCACGACCCTGGAGTTCCTCTCGCCGTTCCTGTTGAGAGGGCCTCCTCTTGAGATGCGACGGGAACGCCGGGAACTCTTTCCCGACGAAGCAGGGAAAGGATCCCTCATCTCGAGCTACGAGGCGGAAACGGGGCTCCTCTGGATGTGGGCGGGACCCTCGTGATTCCTCTCGAGTGGAGACGGCTAGGTCGGGGAACTTCTTGATTTGCACCAAGGGTGTGAAGGACCCTTTCGAAGTTCCAGAGGTGAGGTGTGATCAGCCTCGAGACGCCTCTGCGGAAATGGGCCTCATCTCGCCTGGAGGGGAGAACCTCCTGGATTTTCTCGAGTTGCGGCAGGTCTTCTCGAGTTACGGCGGAGACCACAGGGACCCGCTCTGGTGGACTCAGGAAAGGCCAGTCCCCATGCGAGTTGCTAGGGGACCTCTCGGGATTCCTCTCCCGTCCATGCCGGGGCCTCAGTCCTTGTGTGGAGTCGGGGCCGGAACCTGAGGATTCCTCTCCAGTGTTGCCATGGATCTTGGGGTGCTTCTGAGTCTCCCCAGGGGAGTCAGGCCTCGTCTCGAGTGGGGGCATGCACGTGCGCTTTCCTCCCGAGCTGCAGCAGTAGTGTCACGCTTCCTGTCACGTGGATCAAGGGATCTGTGGCTTTCCCTCGAGGCTGTCCCTCGAGGCTTTCCCACGAGGCTTTCCCACAGGGCTGTGCCACGTGCCACTTTGGTGTGAGTTGATCCTCGGCGTGAAAGACGAGCCGCTGAAGGGAAAAGAGGTTCCTCTGGATTGGACTGAGACATCTGGGGGACTCTTGGAATGGTGGCACGACCCTGGAGTTCCTCTCGCCGTTCCTGTTGAGAGGGCCTCCTCTTGAGATGCGACGGGAACGCCGGGAACTCTTTCCCGAAGAAGCAGGGAAAGGATCCCTCATCTCGAGCTACGAGGCGGAAACGGGGCTCCTCTGGATGTGGGCGGGACCCTCGTGATTCCTCTCGAGTGGAGACGGCTAGGTCGGGGAACTTCTTGATTTGCACCAAGGGTGTGAAGGACCCTTTCGAAGTTCCAGAGGTGAGGTGTGATCAGCCTCGAGACGCCTCAGCGGAAATGGGCCTCATCTCGCCTGGAGGGGAGAACCTCCTGGATTTTCTCGAGTTGCGGCAGGTCTTCTCGAGTTACGGCGGGGACCTCAGGGACCCGCTCTGGTGGCCTCAGGAAAGGCCAGTCCCCATGCGAGTTGCTAGGGGACCTCTCGGGATTCCTCTCCCGTCCATGCTGGGGCCTCAGTCCTTGTGTGGAGTCGGGGCCGGAACCTGAGGATTCCGATCCAGTGTTGCCATGGATCTTGGGGTGCTTCTGAGTCTCCCCAGGGGAGTCAGGCCTCGTCTCGAGTGGGGGCATGCACGTGCGCTTTCCTCCCGAGCTGCTGCAGTAGTGTCATGCTTCCTGTCACGTGGATCAAGGGATCTGTGGCTTTCCCTCGAGGCTGTCCCTCGAGGCTTTCGCACGAGGCTTTCCCACAGGGCTGTGCCACGTGCCACCTTGGAGTGGGTCGATCCTCGGCGTGAAAGACGAGCCGGTGAAGGGAAAAGAGGTTCCTCTGGAATGGACTGAGACATCTGGGGGACTCTTGGAATGGTGGCACGACCCTGGAGTTCCTCTCGCCGTTCCTGTTGAGAGGGCCTCCTCTTGAGATGCGACGGGAACGCCGGGAACTCTTTCCCGACGAAGCAGGGAAAGGATCCCTCATCTCGAGCTACGAGGCGGAAACGGGGCTCCTCTGGATGTGGGCGGGACCCTCGTGATTCCTCTCGAGTGGAGACGGGTATGTCGGGGAACTTCTTGATTTGCACCAAGGGTGTGAAGGACCCTTTCGAAGTTCCAGAGTTGAGGTGTGATCAGCCTCGAGACGCCTCAGCGGAAATGGGCCTCATCTCGCCTGGAGGGGAGAACGTCCTGGATTTTGTCGAGTTGCGGCAGGTCTTCTCGAGTTACGACGGGGACCTCAGGGACCCGCTCTGGTGGCCTCAGGAAAGGCCAGTCCCCATGCGAGTTGCTAGGGGACCTCTCGGGATTCCTCTCCCGTCCATGCCGGGGCCTCAGTCCTTGTGTGGAGTCGGGGCCGGAACCTGAGGATTCCTCTCCAGTGTTGCCATGGATCTTGGGGTGCTTCTGAGTCTCCCCAGGGGAGTCAGGCCTCGTCTCGAGTGGGGGCATGCACGTGCGCTTTCCTCCCGAGCTGCAGCAGTAGTGTCACGCTTCCTGTCACGTGGATCAAGGGATCTGTGGCTTTCCCTTGAGGCTGTCCCTCGAGGCTTTCCCACGAGGCTTTCCCACAGGGCTGTGCCACGTGCCACCTTGGTGTGAGTCGATCCTCGGCGTGAAAGACGAGCCGGTGAAGGGAAAAGAGGTTCCTCTGGAATGGACTGAGACATCTGGGGGACTCTTGGAATGGTGGCACGACCCTGGAGTTCCTCTCGCCGTTCCTGTTGAGAGGGCCTCCTCTTGAGATGCGACGGGAACGCCGGGAACTCTTTCCCGACGAAGCAGGGAAAGGATCCCTCATCTCGAGCTACGAGGCGGAAACGGGGCTCCTCTGGATGTGGGCGGGACCCTCGTGATTCCTCTCAAGTGGAGACGGCTAGGTCGGGGAACTTCTTGATTTGCACCAAGGGTGTGAAGGACCCTTTCGAAGTTCCAGAGGTGAGGTGTGATCAGCCTCGAGACGCCTCAGCGGAAATGGGCCTCATCTCGCCTGGAGGGGAGAACCTCCTGGATTTTCTCGAGTTGCGGCAGGTCTTCTCGAGTTACGGCGGGGACCTCAGGGACCCGCTCTGGTGGCCTCAGGAAAGGCCAGTCCCCATGCGAGTTGCTAGGGGACCTCTCGGGATTCCTCTCCCGTCCATGCCGGGGCCTCAGTCCTTGTGTGGAGTCGGGGCCGGAACCTGAGGATTCCTCTCCAGTGTTGCCATGGATCTTGGGGTGCTTCTGAGTCTCCCCAGGGGAGTCAGGCCTCGTCTCGAGTGGGGGCATGCCCGTGCGCTTTCCTCCCGAGCTGCAGCAGTAGTGTCACGCTTCCTGTCACGTGGATCAAGGGATCTGTGGCTTTCCCTCGAGGCTGTCCCTCGAGGCTTTCCCACGAGGCTTTCCCACAGGGCTGTGCCACGTGCCACCTTGGTGTGAGTGGATCCTCGGCGTGAAAGACGAGCCGGTGAAGGGAAAAGAGGTTCCTCTGGAATGGACTGAGACATCTGGGGGACTCTTGGAATGGTGGCACGACCCTGGAGTTCCTCTCGCCGTTCCTGTTGAGAGGGCCTCCTCTTGAGATGCGACGGGAACGCCGGGAACTCTTTCCCGACGAAGCAGGGAAAGGATCCCTCATCTCGAGCTACGAGGCGGAAACGGGGCTCCTCTGGATGTGGGCGGGACCCTCGTGATTCCTCTCGAGTGGAGACGGCTAGGTCGGGGAACTTCTTGATTTGCACCAAGGGTGTGAAGGACCCTTTCGAAGTTCCAGAGGTGAGGTGTGATCAGCCTCGAGACGCCTCAGCGGAAATGGGCCTCATCTCGCCTGGAGGGGAGAACCTCCTGGATTTTCTCGAGTTGCGGCAGGTCTTCTCGAGTTACGGCGGGGACCTCAGGGACCCGCTCTGGTGGCCTCAGGAAAGGCCAGTCCCCATGCGAGTTGCTAGGGGACCTCTCGGGATTCCTCTCCCATCCATGCCGGGGCCTCAGTCCTTGTGTGGAGTCGGGGCCGGAACCTGAGGATTCCTCTCCAGTGTTGCCATGTATCTTGGGGTGCTTCTGAGTCTCCCCAGGGGAGTCAGGCCTCGTCTCGAGTGGGGGCATGCACGTGCGCTTTCCTCCCGAGCTGCAGCAGTAGTGTCACGCTTCCTGTCACGTGGATCAAGGGATCTGTGGCTTTCCCTCGAGGCTCTCCTTCGAGGCTTTCCCACGAGGCTTTCCCACAGGGCTGTGCCACGTGCCACCTTGGTGTGAGTCGATCCTCGGCGTGAAAGACGAGCCTGTGAAGGGAAAAGAGGTTCCTCTGGAATGGACTGAGACATCTGGGGGACTCTTGGAATGGTGGCACGACCCTGGAGTTCCTCTCGCCGTTCCTGTTGAGAGGGCCTCCTCTTGAGATGCGACGGGAACGCCGGGAACTCTTTCCCGACGAAGCAGGGAAAGGATCCCTCATCTCGAGCTACGAGGCGGAAACGGGGCTCCTCTGGATGTGGGCGGGACCCTCGTGATTCCTCTCGAGTGGAGACGGCTAGGTCGGGGAACTTCTTGATTTGCACCAAGCGTGTGAAGGACCCTTTCGAAGTTCCAGAGGTGAGGTGTGATCAGCCTCGAGACGCCTCAGCGGAAATGGGCCTCATCTCGCCTGGAGGGGAGAACCTCCTGGATTTTCTCGAGTTGCGGCAGGTCTTCTCGAGTTACGGCGGGGACCTCAGGGACCCGCTCTGGTGGCCTCAGGAAAGGCCAGTCCCCATGCGAGTTGCTAGGGGAGCTCTCGGGATTCCTCTCCCGTCCATGCTGGGGCCTCAGTCCTTGTGTGGAGTCGGGGCCGGAACCTGAGGATTCCTCTCCAGTGTTGCCATGGATCTTGGGGTGCTTCTGAGTCTCCCCAGGGGAGTCAGGCCTCGTCTCGAGTGGGGGCATGCACGTGCGCTTTCCTCCCGAGCTGCTGCAGTAGTGTCATGCTTCCTGTCACGTGGATCAAGGGATCTGTGGCTTTCCCTCGAGGCTGTCCCTCGAGGCTTTCGCAAGAGGCTTTCCCACAGGGCTGTGCCACGTGCCACCTTGGAGTGGGTCGATCCTCGGCGTGAAAGACGAGCCGGTGAAGGGAAAAGAGGTTCCTCTGGAATGGACTGAGACATCTGGGGGACTCTTGGAATGGTGGCACGACCCTGGAGTTCCTCTCGCCGTTCCTGTTGAGAGGGCCTCCTCTTGAGATGCGACGGGAACGCCGGGAACTCTTTCCCGACGAAGCAGGGAAAGGATCCCTCATCTCGAGCTACGAGGCGGAAACGGGGCTCCTCTGGATGTGGGCGGGACCCTCGTGATTCCTCTCGAGTGGAGACGGGTATGTCGGGGAACTTCTTGATTTGCACCAAGGGTGTGAAGGACCCTTTCGAAGTTCCAGAGTTGAGGTGTGATCAGCCTCGAGACGCCTCAGCGGAAATGGGCCTCATCTCGCCTGGAGGGGAGAACCTCCTGGATTTTCTCGAGTTGCGGCAGGTCTTCTCGAGTTACGACGGGGACCTCAGGGACCCGCTCTGGTGGCCTCAGGAAAGGCCAGTCCCCATGCGAGTTGCTAGGGGACCTCTCGGGATTCCTCTCCCGTCCATGCCGGGGCCTCAGTCCTTGTGTGGAGTCGGGGCCGGAACCTGAGGATTCCTCTCCAGTGTTGCCATGGATCTTGGGGTGCTTCTGAGTCTCCCCAGGGGAGTCAGGCCTCGTCTCGAGTGGGGGCATGCCCGTGCGCTTTCCTCCCGAGCTGCAGCAGTAGTGTCACGCTTCCTGTCACGTGGATCAAGGGATCTGTGGCTTTCCCTCGAGGCTGTCCCTCGAGGCTTTCCCACGAGGCTTTCCCACAGGGCTGTGCCACGTGCCACCTTGGTGTGAGTCGATCCTCGGCGTGAAAGACGAGCCGCTGAAGGGAAAAGAGGTTCCTCTGGAATGGACTGAGACATCTGGGGGACTCTTGGAATGGTGGCACGACCCTGGAGTTCCTCTCGCCGTTCCTGTTGAGAGGGCCTCCTCTTGAGATGCGACGGGAACGCCGGGAACTCTTTCCCGACGAAGCAGGGAAAGGATCCCTCATCTCGAGCTACGAGGCGGAAACGGGGCTCCTCTGGATGTGGGCGGGACCCTCGTGATTCCTCTCGAGTGGAGACGGCTAGGTCGGGGAACTTCTTGATTTGCACCAAGGGTGTGAAGGACCCTTTCGAAGTTCCAGAGGTGAGGTGTGATCAGCCTCGAGACGCCTCAGCGGAAATGGGCCTCATCTCGCCTGGAGGGGAGAACCTCCTGGATTTTCTCGAGTTGCGGCAGGTCTTCTCGAGTTACGGCGGGGACCTCAGGGACCCGCTCTGGTGGCCTCAGGAAAGGCCAGTCCCCATGCGAGTTGCTAGGGGACCTCTCGGGATTCCTCTCCCGTCCATGCCGGGGCCTCAGTCCTTGTGTGGAGTCGGGGCCGGAACCTGAGGATTCCTCTCCAGTGTTGCCATGGATCTTGGGGTGCTTCTGAGTCTCCCCAGGGGAGTCAGGCCTCGTCTCGAGTGGGGGCATGCCCGTGCGCTTTCCTCCCGAGCTGCAGCAGTAGTGTCACGCTTCCTGTCACGTGGATCAAGGGATCTGTGGCTTTCCCTCGAGGCTGTCCCTCGAGGCTTTCCCACGAGGCTTTCCCACAGGGCTGTGCCACGTGCCACCTTGGTGTGAGTGGATCCTCGGCGTGAAAGACGAGCCGGTGAAGGGAAAAGAGGTTCCTCTGGAATGGACTGAGACATCTGGGGGACTCTTGGAATGGTGGCACGACCCTGGAGTTCCTCTCGCCGTTCCTGTTGAGAGGGCCTCCTCTTGAGATGCGACGGGAACGCCGGGAACTCTTTCCCGACGAAGCAGGGAAAGGATCCCTCATCTCGAGCTACGAGGCGGAAACGGGGCTCCTCTGGATGTGGGCGGGACCCTCGTGATTCCTCTCGAGTGGAGACGGCTAGGTCGGGGAACTTCTTGATTTGCACCAAGGGTGTGAAGGACCCTTTCGAAGTTCCAGAGGTGAGGTGTGATCAGCCTCGAGACGCCTCAGCGGAAATGGGCCTCATCTCGCCTGGAGGGGAGAACCTCCTGGATTTTCTCGAGTTGCGGCAGGTCTTCTCGAGTTACGGCGGGGACCTCAGGGACCCGCTCTGGTGGCCTCAGGAAAGGCCAGTCCCCATGCGAGTTGCTAGGGGACCTCTCGGGATTCCTCTCCCGTCCATGCCGGGGCCTCAGTCCTTGTGTGGAGTCGGGGCCGGAACCTGAGGATTCCTCTCCAGTGTTGCCATGTATCTTGGGGTGCTTCTGAGTCTCCCCAGGGGAGTCAGGCCTCGTCTCGAGTGGGGGCATGCACGTGCGCTTTCCTCCCGAGCTGCAGCAGTAGTGTCACGCTTCCTGTCACATGGATCAAGGGATCTGTGGCTTTCCCTCGAGGCTCTCCTTCGAGGCTTTCCCACGAGGCTTTCCCACAGGGCTGTGCCACGTGCCACCTTGGTGTGAGTGGATCCTCGGCGTGAAAGACGAGCCTGTGAAGGGAAAAGAGGTTCCTCTGGAATGGACTGAGACATCTGGGGGACTCTTGGAATGGTGGCACGACCCTGGAGTTCCTCTCGCCGTTCCTGTTGAGAGGGCCTCCTCTTGAGATGCGACGGGAACGCCGGGAACTCTTTCCCGACGAAGCAGGGAAAGGATCCCTCATCTCGAGCTACGAGGCGGAAACGGGGCTCCTCTGGATGTGGGCGGGACCCTCGTGATTCCTCTCGAGTGGAGACGGCTAGGTCGGGGAACTTCTTGATTTGCACCAAGCGTGTGAAGGACCCTTTCGAAGTTCCAGAGGTGAGGTGTGATCAGCCTCGAGACGCCTCAGCGGAAATGGGCCTCATCTCGCCTGGAGGGGAGAACCTCCTGGATTTTCTCGAGTTGCGGCAGGTCTTCTCGAGTTACGGCGGGGACCTCAGGGACCCGCTCTGGTGGCCTCAGGAAAGGCCAGTCCCCATGCGAGTTGCTAGGGGACCTCTCGGGATTCCTCTCCCGTCCATGCCGGGGCCTCAGTCCTTGTGTGGAGTCGGGGCCGGAACCTGAGGATTCCTCTCCAGTGTTGCCATGGATCTTGGGGTGCTTCTGAGTCTCCCCAGGGGAGTGAGGCCTCGTCTCGAGTGGGGGCATGCACGTGCGCTTTCCTCCCGAGCTGCTGCAGTAGTGTCATGCTTCCTGTCACGTGGATCAAGGGATCTGTGGCTTTCCCTCGAGGCTGTCCCTCGAGGCTTTCCCACGAGGCTTTCCCACAGGGCTGTGCCACGTGCCACCTTGGTGTGAGTCGATCCTCGGCGTGAAAGACGAGCCTGTGAAGGGAAAAGAGGTTCCTATGGAATGGACTGAGACATCTGGGGGACTCTTGGAATGGTGGCACGACCCTGGAGTTCCTCTCGCCGTTCCTGTTGAGAGGGCCTCCACTTGAGATGCGACGGGAACGCCGGGAACTCTTTCCCGACGAAGCAGGGAAAGGATCCCTCATCTCGAGCTACGAGGCGGAAATGGGGCTCCTCTGGATGTGGGCGGGACCCTCGTGATTCCTCTCGAGTGGAGACGGCTAGGTCGGGGAACTTCTTGATTTGCACCAAGGGTGTGAAGGACCCTTTCGAAGTTCCAGAGGTGAGGTGTGATCAGCCTCGAGACGCCTCAGCGGAAATGGGCCTCATCTCGCCTGGAGGGGAGAACCTCCTGGATTTTCTCGAGTTGCGGCAGGTCTTCTCGAGTTACGGCGGGGACCTCAGGGACCCACTCTGGTGGCCTCAGGAAAGGCCAGTCCCCATGCGAGTTGCTAGGGGACCTCTCGGGATTCCTCTCCCGTCCATGCCGGGGCCTCAGTCCTTGTGTGGATTCGGGGCCGGAACCTGAGGATTCCTCTCCAGTGTTGCCATGGATCTTGGGGTGCTTCTGAGTCTCCGCAGGGGAGTCAGGCCTCGTCTCGAGTGGGGGCATGCACGTGCGCTTTCCTCCCGAGCTGCAGCAGTAGTGTCACGCTTCCTGTCACGTGGATCAAGGGATCTGTGGCTTTCCCTCGAGGCTGTCCCTCGAGGCTTTCCCACGAGGCTTTCCCACAGGGCTGTGCCACGTGCCACCTTGGTGTGAGTGGATCCTCGTCGTGAAAGACGAGCCGCTGAAGGGAAAAGAGGTTCCTCTGGAATGGACTGAGACATCTGGGGGACTCTTGGAATGGTGGCACGACCCTGGAGTTCCTCTCGCCGTTCCTGTTGAGAGGGCCTCCTCTTGAGATGCGACGGGAACGCCGGGAACTCTTTCCCGACGAAGCAGGGAAAGGATCCCTCATCTCGAGCTACGAGGCGGAAACGGGGCTCCTCTGGATGTGGGCGGGACCCTCGTGATTCCTCTCGAGTGGAGACGGCTAGGTCGGGGAACTTCTTGATTTGCACCAAGCGTGTGAAGGACCCTTTTGAAGTTCCAGAGGTGAGGTGTGATCAGCCTCGAGACGCCTCAGCGGAAATGGGCCTCATCTCGCCTGGAGGGGAGAACCTCCTGGATTTTCTCGAGTTGCGGCAGGTCTTCTCGAGTTACGGCGGGGACCTCAGGGACCCGCTCTGGTGGCCTCAGGAAAGGCCAGTCCCCATGCGAGTTGCTAGGGGACCTCTCGGGATTCCTCTCCCGTCCATGCCGGGGCCTCAGTCCTTGTGTGGAGTCGGGGCCGGAACCTGAGGATTCCTCTCCAGTGTTGCCATGGATCTTGGGGTGCTTCTGAGTCTCCCCAGGGGAGTCAGGCCTCGTCTCGAGTGGGGGCATGCACGTGCGCTTTCCTCCCGAGCTGCTGCAGTAGTGTCATGCTTCCTGTCACGTGGATCAAGGGATCTGTGGCTTTCCCTCGAGGCTGTCCCTCGAGGCTTTCCCACGAGGCTTTCCCACAGGGCTGTGCCACGTGCCACCTTGGTGTGAGTCGATCCTCGGCGTGAAAGACGAGCCGGTGAAGGGAAAAGAGGTTCCTCTGGAATGGACTGAGACATCTGGGGGACTCTTGGAATGGTGGCACGACCCTGGAGTTCCTCTCGCCGTTCCTGTTGAGAGGGCCTCCACTTGAGATGCGACGGGAACGCCGGGAACTCTTTCCCGACGAAGCAGGGAAAGGATCCCTCATCTCGAGCTACGAGGCGGAAATGGGGCTCCTCTGGATGTGGGCGGGACCCTCGTGATTCCTCTCGAGTGGAGACGGCTAGGTCGGGGAACTTCTTGATTTGCACCAAGGGTGTGAAGGACCCTTTCGAAGTTCCAGAGGTGAGGTGTGATCAGCCTCGAGACGCCTCAGCGGAAATGGGCCTCATCTCGCCTGGAGGGGAGAACCTCCTGGATTTTCTCGAGTTGCGGCAGGTCTTCTCGAGTTACGGCGGGGACCTCAGGGACCCGCTCTGGTGGCCTCAGGAAAGGCCAGTCCCCATGCGAGTTGCTAGGGGACCTCTCGGGATTCCTCTCCCGTCCATGCCGGGGCCTCAGTCCTTGTGTGGAGTCGGGGCCGGAACCTGAGGATTCCTCTCCAGTGTTGCCATGGATCTTGGGGTGCTTCTGAGTCTCCGCAGGGGAGTCAGGCCTCGTCTCGAGTGGGGGCATGCACGTGCGCTTTCCTCCCGAGCTGCAGCAGTAGTGTCACGCTTCCTGTCACGTGGATCAAGGGATCTGTGGCTTTCCCTCGAGGCTGTCCCTCGAGGCTTTCCCACGAGGCTTTCCCACAGGGCTGTGCCACGTGCCACCTTGGTGTGAGTGGATCCTCGGCGTGAAAGACGAGCCGCTGAAGGGAAAAGAGGTTCCTCTGGAATGGACTGAGACATCTGGGGGACTCTTGGAATGGTGGCACGACCCTGGAGTTCCTCTCGCCGTTCCTGTTGAGAGGGCCTCCTCTTGAGATGCGACGGGAACGCCGGGAACTCTTTCCCGACGAAGCAGGGAAAGGATCCCTCATCTGGAGCTACGAGGCGGAAACGGGGCCCCTCTGGATGTGGGCGGGACCCTCGTGATTCCTCTCGAGTGGAGACGGCTAGGTCGGGGAACTTCTTGATTTGCACCAAGCGTGTGAAGGACCCTTTCGAAGTTCCAGAGGTGAGGTGTGATCAGCCTCGAGACGCCTCAGCGGAAATGGGCCTCATCTCGCCTGGAGGGGAGAACCTCCTGGATTTTCTCGAGTTGCGGCAGGTCTTCTCGAGTTACGGCGGGGACCTCAGGGACCCGCTCTGGTGGCCTCAGGAAAGGCCAGTCCCCATGCGAGTTGCTAGGGGACCTCTCGGGATTCCTCTCCCGTCCATGCCGGGGCCTCAGTCCTTGTGTGGAGTCGGGGCCGGAACCTGAGGATTCCTCTCCAGTGTTGCCATGGATCTTGGGGTGCTTCTGAGTCTCCCCAGGGGAGTCAGGCCTCGTCTCGAGTGGGGGCATGCACGTGCGCTTTCCTCCCGAGCTGCTGCAGTAGTGTCATGCTTCCTGTCACGTGGATCAAGGGATCTGTGGCTTTCCCTCGAGGCTGTCCCTCGAGGCTTTCCCACGAGGCTTTCCCACAGGGCTGTGCCACGTGCCACCTTGGTGTGAGTCGATCCTCGGCGTGAAAGACGAGCCGGTGAAGGGAAAAGAGGTTCCTCTGGAATGGACTGAGACATCTGGGGGACTCTTGGAATGGTGGCACGACCCTGGAGTTCCTCTCGCCGTTCCTGTTGAGAGGGCCTCCACTTGAGATGCGACGGGAACGCCGGGAACTCTTTCCCGACGAAGCAGGGAAAGGATCCCTCATCTCGAGCTACGAGGCGGAAATGGGGCTCCTCTGGATGTGGGCGGGACCCTCGTGATTCCTCTCGAGTGGAGACGGCTAGGTCGGGGAACTTCTTGATTTGCACCAAGGGTGTGAAGGACCCTTTCGAAGTTCCAGAGGTGAGGTGTGATCAGCCTCGAGACGCCTCAGCGGAAATGGGCCTCATCTCGCCTGGAGGGGAGAACCTCCTGGATTTTCTCGAGTTGCGGCAGGTCTTCTCGAGTTACGGCGGGGACCTCAGGGACCCGCTCTGGTGGCCTCAGGAAAGGCCAGTCCCCATGCGAGTTGCTAGGGGACCTCTCGGGATTCCTCTCCCGTCCATGCCGGGGCCTCAGTCCTTGTGTGGAGTCGGGGCCGGAACCTGAGGATTCCTCTCCAGTGTTGCCATGGATCTTGGGGTGCTTCTGAGTCTCCCCAGGGGAGTCAGGCCTCGTCTCGAGTGGGGGCATGCACGTGCGCTTTCCTCCCGAGCTGCAGCAGTAGTGTCACGCTTCCTGTCACGTGGATCAAGGGATCTGTGGCTTTCCCTCGAGGCTGTCCCTCGAGGCTTTCCCACGAGGCTTTCCCACAGGGCTGTGCCACGTGCCACCTTGGTGTGAGTCGATCCTCGGCGTGAAAGACGAGCCGCTGAAGGGAAAAGAGGTTCCTCTGGAATGGACTGAGACATCTGGGGGACTCTTGGAATGGTGGCACGACCCTGGAGTTCCTCTCGCCGTTCCTGTTGAGAGGGCCTCCTCTTGAGATGCGACGGGAACGCCGGGAACTCTTTCCCGACGAAGCAGGGAAAGGATCCCTCATCTCGAGCTACGAGGCGGAAACGGGGCTCCTCTGGATGTGGGCGGGACCCTCGTGATTCCTCTCGAGTGGAGACGGCTAGGTCGGGGAACTTCTTGATTTGCACCAAGCGTGTGAAGGACCCTTTCGAAGTTCCAGAGGTGAGGTGTGATCAGCCTCGAGACGCCTCAGCGGAAATGGGCCTCATCTCACCTGGAGGGGAGAACCTCCTGGATTTTCTCGAGTTGCGGCAGGTCTTCTCGAGTTACGGCGGGGACCTCAGGGACCCGCTCTGGTGGCCTCAGGAAAGCCCAGTCCCCCATGCGAGTTGCTAGGGGACCTCTCGGGATTCATCTCCCGTCCATGCCGGGGCCTCAGTCCTTGTGTGGAATCGGGGCCGGAACCTGAGGATTCCTCTCCAGTGTTGCCATGGATCTTGGGGTGCTTCTGAGTCTCCCCAGGGGAGTCAGGCCTCGTCTCGAGTGGGGGCATGCACGTGCGCTTTCCTCCCGAGCTGCAGCAGTAGTGTCACGCTTCCTGTCACGTGGATCAAGGGATCTGTGGCTTTCCCTCGAGGCTGTCCCTCGAGGCTTTCCCACAGGGCTGTGCCACGTGCCACCTTGGTGTGAGTCGATCCTCGGTGTGAAAGACGAGCCGGTGAAGGGAAAAGAGGTTCCTCTGGAATGGACTGAGACATCTGGGGGACTCTTGGAATGGTGGCACGACCCTGGAGTTCCTCTCGCCATTCCTGTTGAGAGGGCCTCCTCTTGAGATGCGACGGGTACGCCGGGAACTCTTTCCCGACGAAGCAGGGAAAGGATCCCTCATCTCGAGCTACGAGGCGTAAACGGGGCTCCTCTGGATGTGGGCGGGACCCTCGTGATTCCTCTCGAGTGGAGACGGCTAGGTCGGGGAACTTCTTGATTTGCACCAAGGGTGTGAAGGACCCTTTCGAAGTTCCAGAGGTGAGGTGTGATCAGCCTCGAGACGCCTCAGCGGAAATGGGCCTCATCTCGCCTGGAGGGGAGAACCTCCTGGATTTTCTCGAGTTGCGGCAGGTCTTCTCGAGTTACGGCGGGGACCTCAGGGACCCACTCTGGTGGCCTCAGGAAAGGCCAGTCCCCATGCGAGTTGCTAGGGGACCTCTCGGGATTCCTCTCCCGTCCATGCCGGGGCCTCAGTCCTTGTGTGGAGTCGGGGCCGGAACCTGAGGATTCCTCTCCAGTGTTGCCATGGATCTTGGGGTGCTTCTGAGTCTCCGCAGGGGAGTCAGGCCTCGTCTCGAGTGGGGGCATGCACGTGCGCTTTCCTCCCGAGCTGCAGCAGTAGTGTCACGCTTCCTGTCACGTGGATCAAGGGATCTGTGGCTTTCCCTCGAGGCTGTCCCTCGAGGCTTTCCCACGAGGCTTTCCCACAGGGCTGTGCCACGTGCCACC
Organism: Budorcas taxicolor; assembly: GCF_023091745.1. Taxonomy (NCBI): domain Eukaryota; kingdom Metazoa; phylum Chordata; class Mammalia; order Artiodactyla; family Bovidae; genus Budorcas; species Budorcas taxicolor. Next base: position 1,037,000 of record NW_026291642.1, on the reverse strand, counting down.
TTGGTGTGAGTGGATCCTCGGCGTGAAAGCCGAGCCGCTGAAGGGAAAAGAGGTTCCTCTGGAATGGACTGAGACATCTGGGGGACTCTTGGAATGGTGGCACGACCCTGGAGTTCCTCTCGCCGTTCCTGTTGAGAGGGCCTCCTCTTGAGATGCGACGGGAACGCCGGGAACTCTTTCCCGACGAAGCAGGGAAAGGATCCCTCATCTCGAGCTACGAGGCGGAAACGGGGCTCCTCTGGATGTGGGCGGGACCCTCGTGATTCCTCTCGAGTGGAGACGGCTAGGTCGGGGAACTTCTTGATTTGCACCAAGCGTGTGAAGGACCCTTTCGAAGTTCCAGAGGTGAGGTGTGATCAGCCTCGAGACGCCTCAGCGGAAATGGGCCTCATCTCGCCTGGAGGGGAGAACCTCCTGGATTTTCTCGAGTTGCGGCAGGTCTTCTCGAGTTACGGCGGGGACCTCAGGGACCCGCTCTGGTGGCCTCAGGAAAGGCCAGTCCCCATGCGAGTTGCTAGGGGACCTCTCGGGATTCCTCTCCCGTCCATGCCGGGGCCTCAGTCCTTGTGTGGAGTCGGGGCCGGAACCTGAGGATTCCTCTCCAGTGTTGCCATGGATCTTGGGGTGCTTCTGAGTCTCCCCAGGGGAGTCAGGCCTCGTCTCGAGTGGGGGCATGCACGTGCGCTTTCCTCCCGAGCTGCTGCAGTAGTGTCATGCTTCCTGTCACGTGGATCAAGGGATCTGTGGCTTTCCCTCGAGGCTGTCCCTCGAGGCTTTCCCACGAGGCTTTCCCACAGGGCTGTGCCACGTGCCACCTTGGTGTGAGTCGATCCTCGGCGTGAAAGACGAGCCGGTGAAGGGAAAAGAGGTTCCTCTGGAATGGACTGAGACATCTGGGGGACTCTTGGAATGGTGGCACGACCCTGGAGTTCCTCTCGCCGTTCCTGTTGAGAGGGCCTCCACTTGAGATGCGACGGGAACGCCGGGAACTCTTTCCCGACGAAGCAGGGAAAGGATCCCTCATCTCGAGCTACGAGGCGGAAATGGGGCTCCTCTGGATGTGGGCGGGACCCTCGTGATTCCTCTCGAGTGGAGACGGCTAGGTCGGGGAACTTCTTGATTTGCACCAAGCGTGTGAAGGACCCTTTCGAAGTTCCAGAGGTGAGGTGTGATCAGCCTCGAGACGCCTCAGCGGAAATGGGCCTCATCTCGCCTGGAGGGGAGAACCTCCTGGATTTTCTCGAGTTGCGGCAGGTCTTCTCGAGTTACGGCGGGGACCTCAGGGACCCGCTCTGGTGGCCTCAGGAAAGGCCAGTCCCCATGCGAGTTGCTAGGGGACCTCTCGGGATTCCTCTCCCGTCCATGCCGGGGCCTCAGTCCTTGTGTGGAGTCGGGGCCGGAACCTGAGGATTCCTCTCCAGTGTTGCCATGGATCTTGGGGTGCTTCTGAGTCTCCCCAGGGGAGTCAGGCCTCGTCTCGAGTGGGGGCATGCACGTGCGCTTTCCTCCCGAGCTGCAGCAGTAGTGTCACGCTTCCTGTCACGTGGATCAAGGGATCTGTGGCTTTCCCTCGAGGCTGTCCCTCGAGGCTTTCCCACGAGGCTTTCCCACAGGGCTGTGCCACGTGCCACCTTGGTGTGAGTCGATCCTCGGCGTGAAAGACGAGCCGCTGAAGGGAAAAGAGGTTCCTCTGGAATGGACTGAGACATCTGGGGGACTCTTGGAATGGTGGCACGACCCTGGAGTTCCTCTCGCCGTTCCTGTTGAGAGGGCCTCCTCTTGAGATGCGACGGGAACGCCGGGAACTCTTTCCCGACGAAGCAGGGAAAGGATCCCTCATCTCGAGCTACGAGGCGGAAACGGGGCTCCTCTGGATGTGGGCGGGACCCTCGTGATTCCTCTCGAGTGGAGACGGGTATGTCGGGGAACTTCTTGATTTGCACCAAGCGTGTGAAGGACCCTTTCGAAGTTCCAGAGGTGAGGTGTGATCAGCCTCGAGACGCCTCAGCGGAAATGCGCCTCATCTCGCCTGGAGGGGAGAACCTCCTGGATTTTCTCGAGTTGCGGCAGGTCTTCTCGAGTTACGGCGGGGACCTCAGGGACCCGCTCTGGTGGCCTCAGGAAAGGCCAGTCCCCATGCGAGTTGCTAGGGGACCTCTCGGGATTCATCTCCCGTCCATGCCGGGGCCTCAGTCCTTGTGTGGAATCGGGGCCGGAACCTGAGGATTCCTCTCCAGTGTTGCCATGGATCTTGGGGTGCTTCTGAGTCTCCCCAGGGGAGGCAGGCCTCGTCTCGAGTGGGGGCATGCACGTGCGCTTTCCTCCCGAGCTGCAGCAGTAGTGTCACGCTTCCTGTCACGTGGATCAAGGGATCTGTGGCTTTCCCTCGAGGCTGTCACTCGAGGATTTCTCACGAGGCTTTCCCACAGGGCTGTGCCACGTGCCACCTTGGTGTGAGTCGATCCTCGGCGTGAAAGACGAGCCTGTGAAGGGAAAAGAGGTTCCTCTGGAATGGACTGAGACATCTGGGGGACTCTTGGAATGGTGGCACGACCCTGGAGTTCCTCTCGCCGTTCCTGTTGAGAGGGCCTCCTCTTGAGATGCGACGGGAACGCCGGGAACTCTTTCCCGACGAAGCAGGGAAAGGATCCCTCATCTCGAGCTACGAGGCGGAAACGGGGCTCCTCTGGATGTGGGCGGGACCCTCGTGATTCCTCTCGAGTGGAGACGGCTAGGTCGGGGAACTTCTTGATTTGCACCAAGCGTGTGAAGGACCCTTTCGAAGTTCCAGAGGTGAGGTGTGATCAGCCTCGAGACGCCTCAGCGGAAATGGGCCTCATCTCGCCTGGAGGGGAGAACCTCCTGGATTTTCTCGAGTTGCGGCAGGTCTTCTCGAGTTACGGCGGGGACCTCAGGGACCCGCTCTGGTGGCCTCAGGAAAGGCCAGTCCCCATGCGAGTTGCTAGGGGACCTCTCGGGATTCCTCTTCCGTCCATGCCGGGGCCTCAGTCCTTGTGTGGAGTCGGGGCCGGAACCTGAGGATTCCTCTCCAGTGTTGCCATGGATCTTGGGGTGCTTCTGAGTCTCCCCAGGGGAGTCAGGCCTCGTCTCGAGTGGGGGCATGCACGTGCGCTTTCCTCCCGAGCTGCAGCAGTAGTGTCACGCTTCCTGTCACGTGGATCAAGGGATCTGTGGCTTTCCCTCGAGGCTGTCCCTCGAGGCTTTCCCACGAGGCTTTTCCACAGGGCTGTGCCACCTGCCACCTTGGTGTGAGTCGATCCTCGGTGTGAAAGACGAGCCGGTGAAGGGAAAAGAGGTTCCTCTGGAATGGACTGAGACATCTGGGGGACTCTTGGAATGGTGGCACGACCCTGGAGTTCCTCTCGCCGTTCCTGTTGAGAGGGCCTCCTCTTGAGTTGCGACGGGAACGCCGGGAACTCTTTCCCGACGAAGCAGGGAAAGGATCCCTCATCTCGAGCTACGAGGCGGAAACGGGGCTCCTCTGGATGTGGGCGGGACCCTCGTGATTCCTCTCGAGTGGAGACGGCTAGGTCGGGGAACTTCTTGATTTGCACCAAGGGTGTGAAGGACCCTTTCGAAGTTCCAGAGGTGAGGTGTGATCAGCCTCGAGACGCCTCAGCGGAAATGGGCCTCATCTCGCCTGGAGGGGAGAACCTCCTGGATTTTCTCGAGTTGGGGCATGTCTTCTCGAGTTACGGCGGGGACCTCAGGGACCCGCTCTGGTGGCCTCAGGAAAGGCCAGTCCCCATGCGAGTTGCTAGGGGACCTCTCGGGATTCCTCTCCCGTCCATGCCGGGGCCTCAGTCCTTGTGTGGAGTCGGGGCCGGAACCTGAGGATTCCTCTCCAGTGTTGCCATGGATCTTGGGGTGCTTCTGAGTCTCCCCAGGGGAGTCAGGCCTCGTCTCGAGTGGGGGCATACACGTGCGCTTTCCTCCCGAGCTGCAGCAGTAGTGTCACGCTTCCTGTCACGTGGATCAAGGGATCTGTGGCTTTCCCTCGAGGCTGTCCCTCGAGGCTTTCCCACGAGGCTTTCCCACAGGGCTGTGCCACGTGCCACCTTGGTGTGAGTCGATCCTCGGCGTGAAAGACGAGCCGGTGAAGGGAAAAGAGGTTCCTCTGGAATGGACTGAGACATCTGGGGGACTCTTGGAATGGTGGCACGACCCTGGAGTTCCTCTCGCCGTTCCTGTTGAGAGGGCCTCCTCTTGAGATGCGACGGGAACGCCGGGAACTCTTTCCCGACGAAGCAGGGAAAGGATCCCTCATCTCGAGCTACGAGGCGGAAACGGGGCTCCTCTGGATGTGGGCGGGACCCTCGTGATTCCTCTCGAGTGGAGACGGGTATGTCAGGGAACTTCTTGATTTGCACCAAGGGTGTGAAGGACCCTTTCGAAGTTCCAGAGGGGAGGTGTGATCAGCCTCGACACGCCTCATCGGAAATGGGCCTCATCTCGCCTGGAGGGGAGAACCTCCTGGATTTTCTCGAGTTGCGGCAGGTCTTCTCGAGTTACGACGGGGACCTCAGGGACCCGCTCTGGTGGCCTCAGGAAAGGCCAGTCCCCATGCGAGTTGCTAGGGGACCTCTCGGGATTCCTCTCCCGTCCATGCCGGGGCCTCAGTCCTTGTGTGGAATCGGGGCCGGAACCTGAGGATTCCTCTCCAGTGTTGCCATGGATCTTGGGGTGCTTCTGAGTCTCCCCAGGGGAGTCAGGCCTCGTCTCGAGTGGGGGCATGCACGTGCGCTTTCCTCCCGAGCTTCAGCAGTAGTGTCACGCTTCCTGTCACGTGGATCAAGGGATCTGTGGCTTTCCCTCGAGGCTGTCCCTCGAGGCTTTCCCACGAGGCTTTCCCACAGGGCTGTGCCACGTGCCACCTTGGTGTGAGTCGATCCTCGGCGTGAAAGACGAGCCGGTGAAGGGAAAAGAGGTTCCTCTGGAATGGACTGAGACATCTGGGGGACTCTTGGAATGGTGGCACGACCCTGGAGTTCCTCTCGCCGTTCCTGTTGAGAGGGCCTCCTCTTGAGATGCGACGGGAACGCCGGGAACTCTTTCCCGACGAAGCAGGGAAAGGATCCCTCATCTCGAGCTACGAGGCGGAAACGGGGCTCCTCTGGATGTGGGCGGGACCCTCGTGATTCCTCTCGAGTGGAGACGGCTAGGTCGGGGAACTTCTTGATTTGCACCAAGGGTGTGAAGGACCCTTTCGAAGTTCCAGAGGTGAGGTGTGATCAGCCTCGAGACGCCTCAGCGGAAATGGGCCTCATCTCGCCTGGAGGGGAGAACCTCCTGGATTTTCTCGAGTTGCGGCAGGTCTTCTCGAGTTACGGCGGGGACCTCAGGGACCCGCTCTGGTGGCCTCAGGAAAGGCCAGTCCCCATGCGAGTTGCTAGGGGACCTCTCGGGATTCCTCTCCCGTCCATGCCGGGGCCTCAGTCCTTGTGTGGAGTCGGGGCCGGAACCTGAGGATTCCTCTCCAGTGTTGCCATGGATCTTGGGGTGCTTCTGAGTCTCCCCAGGGGAGTCAGGCCTCGTCTCGAGTGGGGGCATGCACGTGCGCTTTCCTCCCGAGCTGCAGCAGTAGTGTCACGCTTCCTGTCACGTGGATCAAGGGATCTGTGGCTTTCCCTCGAGGCTGTCCCTCGAGGCTTTCCCACGAGGCTTTCCCACAGGGCTGTGCCACGTGCCACCTTGGTGTGAGTCGATCCTCGGCGTGAAAGACGAGCCGGTGAAGGGAAAAGAGGTTCCTCTGGAATGGACTGAGACATCTGGGGGACTCTTGGAATGGTGGCACGACCCTGGAGTTCCTCTCGCCGTTCCTGTTGAGAGGGCCTCCTCTTGAGATGCGACGGGAACGCCAGGAACTCTTTCCCGACGAGGCAGGGAAAGGATCCCTCATCTCGAGCTACGAGGCGGAAACGGGGCTCCTCTGGATGTGGGCGGGACCCTCGTGATTCCTCTCGAGTGGAGACGGGTATGTCAGGGAACTTCTTGATTTGCACCAAGGGTGTGAAGGACCCTTTCGAAGTTCCAGAGGGGAGGTGTGATCAGCCTCGAGACGCCTCATCGGAAATGGGCCTCATCTCGCCTGGAGGGGAGAACCTCCTGGATTTTCTCGAGTTGCGGCAGGTCTTCTCGAGTTACGACGGGGACCTCAGGGACCCGCTCTGGTGGCCTCAGGAAAGGCCAGTCCCCATGCGAGTTGCTAGGGGACCTCTCGGGATTCCTCTCCCGTCCATGCCGGGGCCTCAGTCCTTGTGTGGAATCGGGGCCGGAACCTGAGGATTCCTCTCCAGTGTTGCCATGGATCTTGGGGTGCTTCTGAGTCTCCCCAGGGGAGTGAGGCCTCGTCTCGAGTGGGGGCATGCACGTGCGATTTCCTCCCGAGCTGCAGCAGTAGTGTCACGCTTCCTGTCACGTGGATCAAGGGATCTGTGGCTTTCCCTCGAGGCTGTCCCTCGAGGCTTTCCCACGAGGCTTTCCCACAGGGCTGTGCCACGTGCCACCTTGGTGTGAGTGGATCCTCGGCGTGAAAGACGAGCCGCTGAAGGGAAAAGAGGTTCCTCTGGAATGGACTGAGACATCTGGGGGACTCTTGGAATGGTGGCACGACCCTGGAGTTCCTCTCGCCGTTCCTGTTGAGAGGGCCTCCTCTTGAGATGCGACGGGAACGCCGGGAACTCTTTCCCGAAGAAGCAGGGAAAGGATCCCTCATCTCGAGCTACGAGGCGGAATCGGGGCTCCTCTGGATGTGGGCGGGACCCTCGTGATTCCTCTCGAGTGGAGACGGCTAGGTCGGGGAACTTCTTGATTTGCACCAAGGGTGTGAAGGAGCCTTTCGAAGTTCCAGAGGTGAGGTGTGATCAGCCTCGAGACGCCTCAGCGGAAATGGGCCTCATCTCGCCTGGAGGGGAGAACCTCCTGGATTTTCTCGAGTTGCGGCAGGTCTTCTCGAGTTACGGCGGGGACCTCAGGGACCCGCTCTGGTGGCCTCAGGAAAGGCCAGTCCCCATGCGAGTTGCTAGGGGACCTCTCGGGATTCCTCTCCCGTCCATGCCGGGGCCTCAGTCCTTGTGTGGAGTCGGGGCCGGAACCTGAGGATTCCTCTCCAGTGTTGCTATGGATCTTGGGGTGCTTCTGAGTCTCCCCAGGGGAGTCAGGCCTCGTCTCGAGTGGGGGCATGCACGTGCGCTTTCCTCCCGAGCTGCAGCAGTAGTGTCACGCTTCCTGTCACGTGGATCAAGGGATCTGTGGCTTTCCCTCGAGGCTGTCCCTCGAGGCTTTCCCACGAGGCTTTCCCACAGGGCTGTGCCACGTGCCACCTTGGTGTGAGTCGATCCTCGGCGTGAAAGACGAGCCTGTGAAGGGAAAAGAGGTTCCTCTGGAATGGACTGAGACATCTGGGGGACTCTTGGAATGGTGGCACGACCCTGGAGTTCCTCTCGCCGTTCCTGTTGAGAGGGCCTCCTCTTGAGATGCGACGGGAACGCCGGGAACTCTTTCCCGACGAAGCAGGGAAAGGATCCCTCATCTCGAGCTACGAGGCGGAAACGGGGCTCCTCTGGATGTGGGCGGGACCCTCGTGATTCCTCTCGAGTGGAGACGGCTAGGTCGGGGAACTTCTTGATTTGCACCAAGCGTGTGAAGGACCCTTTCGAAGTTCCAGAGGTGAGGTGTGATCAGCCTCGAGACGCCTCAGCGGAAATGGGCCTCATCTCGCCTGGAGGGGAGAACCTCCTGGATTTTCTCGAGTTGCGGCAGGTCTTCTCGAGTTACGGCGGGGACCTCAGGGACCCGCTCTGGTGGCCTCAGGAAAGGCCAGTCCCCATGCGAGTTGCTAGGGGACCTCTCGGGATTCCTCTCCCGTCCATGCCGGGGCCTCAGTCCTTGTGTGGAGTCGGGGCCGGAACCTGAGGATTCCTCTCCAGTGTTGCCATGGATCTTGGGGTGCTTCTGAGTCTCCCCAGGGGAGTCAGGCCTCGTCTCGAGTGGGGGCATGCACGTGCGCTTTCCTCCCGAGCTGCAGCAGTAGTGTCACGCTTCGTGTCACGTGGATCAAGGGATCTGTGGCTTTCCCTCGAGGCTGTCCCTCGAGGCTTTCCCACGAGGCTTTCCCACAGGGCTGTGCCACGTGCCACCTTGGTGTGAGTCGATCCTCGGCGTGAAAGACGAGCCGGTGAAGGGAAAAGAGGTTCCTCTGGAATGGACTGAGACATCTGGGGGACTCTTGGAATGGTGGCACGACCCTGGAGTTCCTCTCGCCGTTCCTGTTGAGAGGGCCTCCTCTTGAGATGCGACGGGAACGCCGGGAACTCTTTCCCGACGAAGCAGGGAAAGGATCCCTCATCTCGAGCTACGAGGCGGAAACGGGGCTCCTCTGGATGTGGGCGGGACCCTCGTGATTCCTCTCGAGTGGAGACGGGTATGTCAGGGAACTTCTTGATTTGCACCAAGGGTGTGAAGGACCCTTTCGAAGTTCCAGAGGGGAGGTGTGATCAGCCTCGAGACGCCTCATCGGAAATGGGCCTCATCTCGCCTGGAGGGGAGAACCTCCTGGATTTTCTCGAGTTGCGGCAGGTCTTCTCGAGTTACGACGGGGACCTCAGGGACCCGCTCTGGTGGCCTCAGGAAAGGCCAGTCCCCATGCGAGTTGCTAGGGGACCTCTCGGGATTCCTCTCCCGTCCATGCCGGGGCCTCAGTCCCTGTGTGGAATCGGGGCCGGAACCTGAGGATTCCTCTCCAGTGTTGCCATGGATCTTGGGGTGCTTCTGAGTCTCCCCAGGGGAGTGAGGCCTCGTCTCGAGTGGGGGCATGCACGTGCGCTTTCCTCCCGAGCTGCAGCAGTAGTGTCACGCTTCCTGTCACGTGGATCAAGGGATCTGTGGCTTTCCCTGGAGGCTGTCCCTCGAGGCTTTCCCACGAGGCTTTCCCACAGGGCTGTGCCACGTGCCACCTTGGTGTGAGTGGATCCTCGGCGTGAAAGACGAGCCGCTGAAGGGAAAAGAGGTTCCTCTGGAATGGACTGAGACATCTGGGGGACTCTTGGAATGGTGGCACGACCCTGGAGTTCCTCTCGCCGTTCCTGTTGAGAGGGCCTCCTCTTGAGATGCGACGGGAACGCCGGGAACTCTTTCCCGACGAAGCAGGGAAAGGATCCCTCATCTCGAGCTACGAGGCGGAATCGGGGCTCCTCTGGATGTGGGCGGGACCCTCGTGATTCCTCTCGAGTGGAGACGGCTAGGTCGGGGAACTTCTTGATTTGCACCAAGGGTGTGAAGGACCCTTTCGAAGTTCCAGAGGTGAGGTGTGATCAGCCTCGAGACGCCTCAGCGGAAATGGGCCTCATCTCGCCTGGAGGGGAGAACCTCCTGGATTTTCTCGAGTTGCGGCAGGTCTTCTCGAGTTACGGCGGGGACCTCAGGGACCCGCTCTGGTGGCCTCAGGAAAGGCCAGTCCCCATGCGAGTTGCTAGGGGACCTCTCGGGATTCCTCTCCCGTCCATGCCGGGGCCTCAGTCCTTGTGTGGAGTCGGGGCCGGAACCTGAGGATTCCTCTCCAGTGTTGCCATGGATCTTGGGGTGCTTCTGAGTCTCCCCAGGGGAGTCAGGCCTCGTCTCGAGTGGGGGCATGCACGTGCGCTTTCCTCCCGAGCTGCAGCAGTAGTGTCACGCTTCCTGTCACGTGGATCAAGGGATCTGTGGCTTTCCCTCGAGGCTGTCCCTCGAGGCTTTCCCACGAGGCTTTCCCACAGGGCTGTGCCACGTGCCACCTTGGTGTGAGTCGATCCTCGGCGTGAAAGACGAGCCGCTGAAGGGAAAAGAGGTTCCTCTGGAATGGACTGAGACATCTGGGGGACTCTTGGAATGGTGGCACGACCCTGGAGTTCCTCTCGCCGTTCCTGTTGAGAGGGCCTCCTCTTGAGATGCGACGGGAACGCCGGGAACTCTTTCCCGACGAAGCAGGGAAAGGATCCCTCATCTCGAGCTACGAGGCGGAAACGGGGCTCCTCTGGATGTGGGCGGGACCCTCGTGATTCCTCTCGAGTGGAGACGGGTATGTCGGGGAACTTCTTGATTTGCACCAAGGGTGTGAAGGACCCTTTCGAAGTTCCAGAGGTGAGGTGTGATCAGCCTCGAGACGCCTCAGCGGAAATGGGCCTCATCTCGCCTGGAGGGGAGAACCTCCTGGATTTTCTCGAGTTGCGGCAGGTCTTCTCGAGTTACGGCGGGGACCTCAGGGACCCGCTCTGGTGGCCTCAGGAAAGGCCAGTCCCCATGCGAGTTGCTAGGGGACCTCTCGGGATTCCTCTCCCGTCCATGCCGGGGCCTCAGTCCTTGTGTGGAGTCGGGGCCGGAACCTGAGGATTCCTCTCCAGTGTTGCCATGGATCTTGGGGTGCTTCTGAGTCTCTCCAGGGGAGTCAGGCCTCGTCTCGAGTGGGGGCATGCACGTGCGCTTTCCTCCCGAGCTGCAGCAGTAGTGTCACGCTTCCTGTCACGTGGATCAAGGGATCTGTGGCTTTCCCTCGAGGCTGTCCCTCGAGGCTTTCCCACGAGGCTTTCCCACAGGGCTGTGCCACGTGCCACCTTGGTGTGAGTGGATCCTCGGCGTGAAAGACGAGCCGCTGAAGGGAAAAGAGGTTCCTCTGGAATGGACTGAGCCATCTGGGGGACTCTTGGAATGGTGGCACGACCCTGGAGTTCCTCTCGCCGTTCCTGTTGAGAGGGCCTCCTCTTGAGATGCGACGGGAATGCTGGGAACTCTTTCCCGACGAAGCAGGGAAAGGATCCCTCATCTCGAGCTACGAGGCGGAAACGGGGCTCCTCTGGATGTGGGCGGGACCCTCGTGATTCCTCTCGAGTGGAGACGGCTAGGTCGGGGAACTTCTTGATTTGCACCAAGGGTGTGAAGGACCCTTTCAAAGTTCCAGAGGTGAGGTGTGATCAGCCTCGAGACGCCTCAGCGGAAATGGGCCTCATCTCGCCTGGAGGGGAGAACCTCCTGGATTTTCTCGAGTTGCGGCAGGTCTTCTAGAGTTACGGCGGGGACCTCAGGGACCCGCTCTGGTGGCCTCAGGAAAGGCCAGTCCCCATGCGAGTTGCTAGGGGACCTCTCGGGATTCCTCTCCCGTCCATGCCGGGGCCTCAGTCCTTGTGTGGAGTCGGGGCCGGAACCTGAGGATTCCTCTCCAGTGTTGCCATGGATCTTGGGGTGCTTCTGAGTCTCCCCAGGGGAGTCAGGCCTCGTCTCGAGTGGGGGCATGCACGTGCGCTTTCCTCCCGAGCTGCAGCAGTAGTGTCACGCTTCCTGTCACGTGGATCAAGGGATCTGTGGCTTTCCCTCGAGGCTGTCCCTCGAGGCTTTCCCACGAGGCTTTCCCACAGGGCTGTGCCACATGCCACCTTGGTGTGAGTCGATCCTCGGCGTGAAAGACGAGCCGCTGAAGGGAAAAGAGGTTCCTCTGGAATGGACTGAGACATCTGGGGGACTCTTGGAATGGTGGCACGACCCTGGAGTTCCTCTCGCCGTTCCTGTTGAGAGGGCCTCCTCTTGAGATGCGACGGGAACGCCGGGAACTCTTTCCCGACGAAGCAGGGAAAGGATCCCTCATCTCGAGCTACGAGGTGGAAACGGGGCTCCTCTGGATGTGGGCGGGACCCTCGTGATTCCTCTCGAGTGGAGACGGCTAGGTCGGGGAACTTCTTGATTTGCACCAAGGGTGTGAAGGACCCTTTCGAAGTTCCAGAGGTGAGGTGTGATCAGCCTCGAGACGCCTCAGCGGAAATGGGCCTCATCTCGCCTGGAGGGGAGAACCTCCTGGATTTTCTCGAGTTGCGGCAGGTCTTCTCGAGTTACGACGGGGACCTCAGGGACCCGCTCTGGTGGCCTCAGGAAAGGCCAGTCCCCATGCGAGTTGCTAGGGGACCTCTCGGGATTCCTCTCCCGTCCATGCCGGGGCCTCAGTCCTTGTGTGGAGTCGGGGCCGGAACCTGAGGATTCCTCTCCAGTGTTGCCATGGATCTTGGGGTGCTTCTGAGTCTCCCCAGGGGAGTCAGGCCTCGTCTCGAGTGGGGGCATGCACGTGCGCTTTCCTCCCGAGCTGCAGCAGTAGTGTCACGCTTCCTGTCACGTGGATCAAGGGATCTGTGGCTTTCCCTCGAGGCTGTCCCTCGAGGCTTTCCCACGAGGCTTTCCCACAGGGCTGTGCCACGTGCCACCTTGGTGTGAGTCGATCCTCGGCGTGAAAGACGAGCCGCTGAAGGGAAAAGAGGTTCCTCTGGAATGACTGAGACATCTGGGGGACTCTTGGAATGGTGGCACGACCCTGGAGTTCCTCTCGCCGTTCCTGTTGAGAGGGCCTCCTCTTGAGATGCGACGGGAACGCCGGGAACTCTTTCCCGACGAAGCAGGGAAAGGATCCCTCATCTCGAGCTACGAGGCGGAAACGGGGCTCCTCTGGATGTGGGCGGGACCCTCGTGATTCCTCTCGAGTGGAGACGGCTAGGTCGGGGAACTTCTTGATTTGCACCAAGGGTGTGAAGGACCCTTTCGAAGTTCCAGAGGTGAGGTGTGATCAGCCTCGAGACGCCTCAGCGGAAATGGGCCTCATCTCGCCTGGAGGGTAGAACCTCCTGGATTTTCTCGAGTTGCGGCAGGTCTTCTCGAGTTACGGCGGGGACCTCAGGGACCCGCTCTGGTGGCCTCAGGAAAGGCCAGTCCCCATGCGAGTTGCTAGGGGACCTCTCGGGATTCCTCTCCCGTCCATGCCGGGGCCTCAGTCCTTGTGTGGAGTCGGGGCCGGAACCTGAGGATTCCTCTCCAGTGTTGCCATGGATCTTGGGGTGCTTCTGAGTCTCTCCAGGGGAGTCAGGCCTCGTCTCGAGTGGGGGCATGCACGTGCGCTTTCCTCCCGAGCTGCAGCAGTAGTGTCACGCTTCCTGTCACGTGGATCAAGGGATCTGTGGCTTTCCCTCGAGGCTGTCCCTCGAGGCTTTCCCACGAGGCTTTCCCACAGGGCTGTGCCACGTGCCACCTTGGTGTGAGTGGATCCTCGGCGTGAAAGACGAGCCGCTGAAGGGAAAAGAGGTTCCTCTGGAATGGACTGAGACATCTGGGGGACTCTTGGAATGGTGGCACGACCCTGGAGTTCCTCTCGCCGTTCCTGTTGAGAGGGCCTCCTCTTGAGATGCGACGGGAATGCTGGGAACTCTTTCCCGACGAAGCAGGGAAAGGATCCCTCATCTCGAGCTACGAGGCGGAAACGGGGCTCCTCTGGATGTGGGCGGGACCCTCGTGATTCCTCTCGAGTGGAGACGGCTAGGTCGGGGAACTTCTTGATTTGCACCAAGGGTGTGAAGGACCCTTTCAAAGTTCCAGAGGTGAGGTGTGATCAGCCTCGAGACGCCTCAGCGGAAATGGGCCTCATCTCGCCTGGAGGGGAGAACCTCCTGGATTTTCTCGAGTTGCGGCAGGTCTTCTAGAGTTACGGCGGGGACCTCAGGGACCCGCTCTGGTGGCCTCAGGAAAGGCCAGTCCCCATGCGAGTTGCTAGGGGACCTCTCGGGATTCCTCTCCCGTCCATGCCGGGGCCTCAGTCCTTGTGTGGAGTCGGGGCCGGAACCTGAGGATTCCTCTCCAGTGTTGCCATGGATCTTGGGGTGCTTCTGAGTCTCCCCAGGGGAGTCAGGCCTCGTCTCGAGTGGGGGCATGCACGTGCGCTTTCCTCCCGAGCTGCAGCAGTAGTGTCACGCTTCCTGTCACGTGGATCAAGGGATCTGTGGCTTTCCCTCGAGGCTGTCCCTCGAGGCTTTCCCACGAGGCTTTCCCACAGGGCTGTGCCACATGCCACCTTGGTGTGAGTCGATCCTCGGCGTGAAAGACGAGCCGCTGAAGGGAAAAGAGGTTCCTCTGGAATGGACTGAGACATCTGGGGGACTCTTGGAATGGTGGCACGACCCTGGAGTTCCTCTCGCCGTTCCTGTTGAGAGGGCCTCCTCTTGAGATGCGACGGGAACGCCGGGAACTCTTTCCCGACGAAGCAGGGAAAGGATCCCTCATCTCGAGCTACGAGGTGGAAACGGGGCTCCTCTGGATGTGGGCGGGACCCTCGTGATTCCTCTCGAGTGGAGACGGCTAGGTCGGGGAACTTCTTGATTTGCACCAAGGGTGTGAAGGACCCTTTCGAAGTTCCAGAGGTGAGGTGTGATCAGCATCGAGACGCCTCAGCGGAAATGGGCCTCATCTCGCCTGGAGGGGAGAACCTCCTGGATTTTCTCAAGTTGCGGCAGGTCTTCTCGAGTTACGACGGGGACCTCAGGGACCCGCTCTGGTGGCCTCAGGAAAGGCCAGTCCCCATGCGAGTTGATAGGGGACCTCTCGGGATTCCTCTCCCGTCCATGCCGGGGCCTCAGTCCTTGTGTGGAGTCGGGGCCGGAACCTGAGGATTCCTCTCCAGTGTTGCCATGGATCTTGGGGTGCTTCTGAGTCTCCCCAGGGGAGTCAGGCCTCGTCTCGAGTGGGGGCATGCACGTGCGCTTTCCTCCCGAGCTGCAGCAGTAGTGTCACGCTTCCTGTCACGTGGATCAAGGGATCTGTGGCTTTCCCTCGAGGCTGTCCCTCGAGGCTTTCCCACGAGGCTTTCCCACAGGGCTGTGCCACGTGCCACCTTGGTGTGAGTCGATCCTCGGCGTGAAAGACGAGCCGCTGAAGGGAAAAGAGGTTCCTCTGGAATGGACTGAGACATCTGGGGGACTCTTGGAATGGTGGCACGACCCTGGAGTTCCTCTCGCCGTTCCTGTTGAGAGGGCCTCCTCTTGAGATGCGACGGGAACACCGGGAACTCTTTCCCGACGAAGCAGGGAAAGGATCCCTCATCTCGAGCTACGAGGCGGAAACGGGGCTCCTCTGGATGTGGGCGGGACCCTCGTGATTCCTCTCGAGTGGAGACGGCTAGGTCGGGGAACTTCTTGATTTGCACCAAGCGTGTGAAGGACCCTTTCGAAGTTCCAGAGGTGAGGTGTGATCAGCCTCGAGACGCCTCAGCGGAAATGGGCCTCATCTCGCCTGGAGGGGAGAACCTCCTGGATTTTCTCGAGTTGCGGCAGGTCTTCTCCAGTTACGGCGGGGACCTCAGGGACCCGCTCTGGTGGCCTCAGGAAAGGCCAGTCCCCATGCGAGTTGCTAGGGGACCTCTCGGGATTCCTCTCCCGTCCATGCCGGGGCCTCAGTCCTTGTGTGGAGTCGGGGCCGGAACCTGAGGATTCCTCTCCAGTGTTGCCATGGATCTTGGGGTGCTTCTGAGTCTCCCCAGGGGAGTCAGGCCTCGTCTCGAGTGGGGGCATGCACGTGCGCTTTCCTCCCGAGCTGCAGCAGTAGTGTCACGCTTCCTGTCACGTGGATCAAGGGATCTGTGGCTTTCCCTCGAGGCTGTCCCTCGAGGCTTTCCCACGAGGCTTTCCCACAGGGCTGTGCCACGTGCCACCTTGGTGTGAGTCGATCCTCGGCGTGAAAGACGAGCCGGTGAAGGGAAAAGAGGTTCCTCTGGAATGGACTGAGACATCTGGGGGACTCTTGGAATGGTGGCACGACCCTGGAGTTCCTCTCGCCGTTCCTGTTGAGAGGGCCTCCTGTTGAGATGCGACGGGAACGCCGGGAACTTTTTCCCGACGAAGCAGGGAAAGGATCCCTCATCTCGAGCTACGAGGCGGAAACGGGGCTCCTCTGGATGTGGGCGGGACCCTCGTGATTCCTCTCGAGTGGAGACGGGTATGTCGGGGAACTTCTTGATTTGCACCAAGGGTGTGAAGGACCCTTTCGAAGTTCCAGAGGGGAGGTGTGATCATCCTCGAGACGCCTCAGCGGAAATGGGCCTCATCTCGCCTGGAGGGGAGAACCTCCTGGATTTTCTCGAGTTGCGGCAGGTCTTCTCGAGTTACGACGGGGACCTCAGGGACCCACTCTGGTGGCCTCAGGAAAGGCCAGTCCCCATGCGAGTTGCTAGGGGACCTCTCGGGATTCCTCTCCCGTCCATGCCGGGGCCTCAGTCCTTGTGTGGAATCGTGGCCGGAACCTGAGGATTCCTCTCCAGTGTTGCCATGGATCTTGGGGTGCTTCTGAGTCTCCCCAGGGGAGTCAGGCCTCGTCTCGAGTGGGGGCATGCACGTGCGCTTTCCTCCCGAGCTGCAGCAGTAGTGTCACGCTTCCTGTCACGTGGATCAAGGGATCTGTGGCTTTCCCTCGAGGCTGTCCCTCGAGGCTTTCCCACGAGGCTTTCCCACAGGGCTGTGCCACGTGCCACCTTGGTGTGAGTCGATCCTCGGCGTGAAAGACGAGCCGCTGAAGGGAAAAGAGGTTCCTCTGGAATGGACTGAGACATCTGGGGGACTCTTGGAATGGTGGCACGACCCTGGAGTTCCTCTCGCCGTTCCTGTTGAGAGGGCCTCCTCTTGAGATGCGACGGGAACGCCGGGAACTCTTTCCCGACGAAGCAGGGAAAGGATCCCTCATCTCGAGCTACGAGGCGGAAACGGGGCTCCTCTGGATGTGGGCGGGACCCACGTGATTCCTCTCGAGTGGAGACGGCTAGGTCGGGGAACTTCTTGATTTGCACCAAGGGTGTGAAGGACCCTTTCGAAGTTCCAGAGGTGAGGTGTGATCAGCCTCGAGACGCCTCAGCGGAAATGGGCCTCATCTCGCCTGGAGGGGAGAACCTCCTGGATTTTCTCGAGTTGCGGCAGGTCTTCTCGAGTTACGGCGGGGACCTCAGGGACCCGCTCTGGTGGCCTCAGGAAAGGCCAGTCCCCATGCGAGTTGCTAGGGGACCTCTCGGGATTCCTCTCCCGTCCATGCCGGGGCCTCAGTCCTTGTGTGGAGTCGGGGCCGGAATCTGAGGATTCCTCTCCAGTGTTGCCATGGATCTTGGGGTGCTTTTGAGTCTCCCCAGGGAAGTCAGGCCTCGTCTCGAGTGGGGGCCTGTACGTGCGCTTTCCTCCCGAGCTGCAGCAGTAGTGTCACGCTTCCTGTCACGTGGATCAAGGGATCTGTGGCTTTCCCTCGAGGCTGTCCCTCGAGGCTTTCCCAGGAGGCTTTCCCACAGGGCTGTGCCACGTGCCACCTTGGTGTGAGTCGATCCTCGGCGTGAAAGACGAGCCGGTGAAGGGAAAAGAGGTTCCTCTGGAATGGACTGAGACATCTGGGGGACTCTTGGAATGGTGGCACGACCCTGGAGTTCCTCTCGCCGTTCCTGTTGAGAGGGCCTCCTCTTGAGATGCGACGGGAACACCGGGAACTCTTTCCCGACGAAGCAGGGAAAGGATCCCTCATCTCGAGCTACGAGGCGGAAACGGGGCTCCTCTGGATGTGGGCGGGACCCTCGTGATTCCTCTCGAGTGGAGACGGCTAGGTCGGGGAACTTCTTGATTTGCACCAAGGGTGTGAAGGACCCTTTCGAAGTTCCAGAGGTGAGGTGTGATCAGCCTCGAGACGCCTCAGCGGAAATGGGCCTCATCTCGCCTGGAGGGGAGAACCTCCTGGATTTTCTCGAGTTGCGGCAGGTCTTCTCGAGTTACGGCGGGGACCTCAGGGACCCGCTCTGGTGGCCTCAGGAAAGGCCAGTCCCCATGCGAGTTGCTAGGGGACCTCTCGGGATTCCTCTCCCGTCCATGCCGGGGCCTCAGTCCTTGTGTGGAGTCGGGGCCGGAATCTGAGGATTCCTCTCCAGTGTTGCCATGGATCTTGGGGTGCTTTTGAGTCTCCCCAGGGAAGTCAGGCCTCGTCTCGAGTGGGGGCCTGTACGTGCGCTTTCCTCCCGAGCTGCAGCAGTAGTGTCACGCTTCCTGTCACGTGGATCAAGGGATCTGTGGCTTTCCCTCGAGGCTGTCCCTCGAGGCTTTCACAGGAGGCTTTCCCACAGGGCTGTGCCACGTGCCACCTTGGTGTGAGTCGATCCTCGGCGTGAAAGACGAGCCGGTGAAGGGAAAAGAGGTTCCTCTGGAATGGACTGAGACATCTGGGGGACTCTTGGAATGGTGGCACGACCCTGGAGTTCCTCTCGCCGTTCCTGTTGAGAGGGCCTCCTCTTGAGATGCGACGGGAACACCGGGAACTCTTTCCCGACGAAGCAGGGAAAGGATCCCTCATCTCGAGCTACGAGGCGGAAACGGGGCTCCTCTGGATGTGGGCGGGACCCTCGTGATTCCTCTCGAGTGGAGACGGCTAGGTCGGGGAACTTCTTGATTTGCACCAAGGGTGTGAAGGACCCTTTCGAAGTTCCAGAGGTGAGGTGTGATCAGCCTCGAGACGCCTCAGCGGAAATGGGCCTCATCTCGCCTGGAGGGGAGAACCTCCTGGATTTTCTCGAGTTGCGGCAGGTCTTCTCGAGTTACGGCGGGGACCTCAGGGACCCGCTCTGGTGGCCTCAGGAAAGGCCAGTCCCCATGCGAGTTGCTAGGGGACCTCTCGGGATTCCTCTCCCGTCCATGCCGGGGCCTCAGTCCTTGTGTGGAGTCGGGGCCGGAACCTGAGGATTCCTCTCCAGTGTTGCCATGGATCTTGGGGTGCTTCTGAGTCTCCCCAGGGGAGTCAGGCCTCGTCTCGAGTGGGGGCATGCACGTGCGCTTTCCTCCCGAGCTGCAGCAGTAGTGTCACGCTTCCTGTCACGTGGATCAAGGGATCTGTGGCTTTCCCTCGAGGCTGTCCCTCGAGGCTTTCCCACGAGGCTTTCCCACAGGGCTGTGCCACGTGCCACCTTGGTGTGAGTCGATCCTCGGCGTGAAAGACGAGCCGGTGAAGGGAAAAGAGGTTCCTCTGGAATGGACTGAGACATCTGGGGGACTCTTGGAATGGTGGCACGACCCTGGAGTTCCTCTCGCCGTTCCTGTTGAGAGGGCCTCCTCTTGAGATGCGACGGGAACGCCGGGAACTCTTTCCCGACGAAGCAGGGAAAGGATCCCTCATCTCGAGCTACGAGGCGGAAACGGGGCTCCTCTGGATGTGGGCGGGACCCTCGTGATTCCTCTCGAGTGGAGACGGCTAGGTCGGGGAACTTCTTGATTTGCACCAAGGGTGTGAAGGACCCTTTCGAAGTTCCAGAGGTGAGGTGTGATCAGCCTCGAGACGCCTCAGCGGAAATGGGCCTCATCTCGCCTGGAGGGGAGAACCTCCTGGATTTTCTCGAGTTGCGGCAAGTCTTCTCGAGTTACGGCGGGGACCTCAGGGACCCGCTCTGGTGGCCTCAGGAAAGGCCAGTCCCCATGCGAGTTGCTAGGGGACCTCTCGGGATTCCTCTCCCGTCCATGCCGGGGCCTCAGTCCTTGTGTGGAGTCGGGGCCGGAACCTGAGGATTCCTCTCCAGTGTTGCCATGGATCTTGGGGTGCTTCTGAGTCTCCCCAGGGGAGTCAGGCCTTGTCTCGAGTGGGGGCATGCACGTGCGCTTTCCTCCCGAGCTGCAGCAGTAGTGTCACGCTTCCTGTCACGTGGATCAAGGGATCTGTGGCTTTCCCTCGAGGCTGTCCCTCGAGGCTTTCCCACGAGGCTTTCCCACAGGGCTGTGCCACGTGCCACCTTGGTGTGAGTCGATCCTCGGCGTGAAAGACGAGCCGGTGAAGGGAAAAGAGGTTCCTCTGGAATGGACTGAGACATCTGGGGGACTCTTGGAATGGTGGCACGACCCTGGAGTTCCTCTCGCCGTTCCTGTTGAGAGGGCCTCCTCTTGAGATGCGACGGGAACGCCGGGAACTCTTTCCCGACGAAGCAGGGAAAGGATCCCTCATCTCGAGCTACGAGGCGGAAACGGGGCTCCTCTGGATGTGGGCGGGACCCTCGTGATTCCTCTCGAGTGGAGACGGCTAGGTCGGGGAACTTCTTGATTTGCACCAAGGGTGTGAAGGACCCTTTCAAAGTTCCAGAGGTGAGGTGTGATCAGCCTCGAGACGCCTCAGCGGAAATGGGCCTCATCTCGCCTGGAGGGGAGAACCTCCTGGATTTTCTCGAGTTGCGGCAGGTCTTCTAGAGTTACGGCGGGGACCTCAGGGACCCGCTCTGGTGGCCTCAGGAAAGGCCAGTCCCCATGCGAGTTGCTAGGGGACCTCTCGGGATTCCTCTCCCGTCCATGCCGGGGCCTCAGTCCTTGTGTGGAGTCGGGGCCGGAACCTGAGGATTCCTCTCCAGTGTTGCCATGGATCTTGGGGTGCTTCTGAGTCTCCCCAGGGGAGTCAGGCCTCGTCTCGAGTGGGGGCATGCACGTGCGCTTTCCTCCCGAGCTGCAGCAGTAGTGTCACGCTTCGTGTCACGTGGATCAAGGGATCTGTGGCTTTCCCTCGAGGCTGTCCCTCGAGGCTTTCCCACGAGGCTTTCCCACAGGGCTGTGCCACGTGCCACCTTGGTGTGAGTCGATCCTCGGCGTGAAAGACGAGCCGCTGAAGGGAAAAGAGGTTCCTCTGGAATGGACTGAGACATCTGGGGGACTCTTGGAATGGTGGCACGACCCTGGAGTTCCTCTCGCCGTTCCTGTTGAGAGGGCCTCCTCTTGAGATGCGACGGGAACGCCGGGAACTCTTTCCCGACGAAGCAGGGAAAGGATCCCTCATCTCGAGCTACGAGGCGGAAACGGGGCTCCTCTGGATGTGGGCGGGACCCTCGTGATTCCTCTCGAGTGGAGACGGCTAGGTCGGGGAACTTCTTGATTTGCACCAAGGGTGTGAAGGACCCTTTCGAAGTTCCAGAGGTGAGGTGTGATCAGCCTCGAGACGCCTCAGCGGAAATGGGCCTCATCTCGCCTGGAGGGGAGAACCTCCTGGATTTTCTCGAGTTGCGGCAGGTCTTCTCGAGTTACTGCGGGGACCTCAGGGACCCGCTCTCGTGGCCTCAGGAAAGGCCAGTCCCATGCGAGTTGCTAGGGGACCTCTTGGGATTCCTCTCCCGTCCATGCCGGGGCCTCAGTCCTTGTGTGGAGTCGGGGCCGGAACCTGAGGATTCCTCTCCAGTGTTGCCATGGATCTTGGGGTGCTTCTGAGTCTCCCCAGGGGAGTCAGGCCTCGTCTCGAGTGGGGGCATGCACGAGCGCTTTCCTCCCGAGCTGCAGCAGTAGTGTCATGCTTCCTGTCACGTGGATCAAGGGATCTGTGGCTTTCCCTCGAGGCTGTCCTTCGAGGCTTTCCCACGAGGCTTTCACACAGGGCTGTGCCACGTGCCACCTTGTTGTGAGTGGATCCTCGGCGTGAAAGACGAGCCGGTGAAGGGAAAAGAGGTTCCTCTGGAATGGACTGAGACATCTGGGGGACTCTTGGAATATTGGCACGAACCTGGAGTTCCTCTCGCCGTTCCTGTTGAGAGGGCCTCCTCTTGAGATGCGACGGGAACGCCGGGAACTCTTTCCCGACGAAGCAGGGAAAGGATCCCTCATCTCGAGCTACGAGGCGGAAACGGGGCTCCTCTGGATGTGGGCGGGACCCTCGTGATTCCTCTCGAGTGGAGACGGCTAGGTCGGGGAACTTCTTGATTTGCACCAAGGGTGTGAAGGACCCTTTCGAAGTTCCAGAGGTGAGGTGTGATCAGCCTCGAGACGCCTCAGCGGAAATGGGCCTCATCTCGCCTGGAGGGGAGAACCTCCTGGATTTTCTCGAGTTGCGGCAGGTCTTCTCGAGTTACGGCGGGGACCTCAGGGACCCGCTCTGGTGGCCTCAGGAAAGGCCAGTCCCCATGCGAGTTGCTAGGGGACCTCTCGGGTTCCTCTCCCTTCCATGCCGAGGCCTCAGTCCTTGTGTGGAGTCGGGGCCGGAACCTGAGGATTCCTCTCCAGTGTTGCCATGGATCTTGGGGTGCTCCTGAGTCTCCCCAGGGGAGTCAGGCCTCGTCTCGAGTGGGGGCATGCCCGTGCGCTTTCCTCCCGAGCTGCAGCAGTAGTGTCACGCTTCCTGTCACGTGGATCAAGGGATCTGTGGCTTTCCCTCGAGGCTGTCCCTCGAGGCTTTCCCACGAGGCTTTCCCACAGGGCTGTGCCACGTGCCACATTGGTGTGAGTCGATCCTCGGCGTGAAAGACGAGCCGATGAAGGGAAAAGAGGTTCCTCTGGAATGGACTGAGACATCTGGGGGACTCTTGGAATGGTGGCACGACCCTGGAGTTCCTCTCGCCGTTCCAGTTGAGAGGGCCTCCTGTTGAGATGCGACGGGAACGCCGGGAACTCTTTCCCGACGAAGCAGGGAAAGGATCCCTCATCTCGAGCTACGAGGCGGAAACGGGGCTCCTCTGGATGTGGGCGGGACCCTCGTGATTCCTCTCGAGTGGAGACGGCTAGGTCGGGGAACTTCTTGATTTGCACCAAGCGTGTGAAGGACCCTTTCGAAGTTCCAGAGGTGAGGTGTGATCAGCCTCGAGACGCCTCAGCGGAAATGGGCCTCATCTCGCCTGGAGGGGAGAACCTCCTGGATTTTCTCGAGTTGCGGCAGGTCTTCTCGAGTTACGGCGGGGACCTCAGGGACCCGCTCTGGTGGCCTCAGGAAAGGCCAGTCCCCATGCGAGTTGCTAGGGGACCTCTCGGGATTCCTCTCCCGTCCATGCCGGGGCCTCAGTCCTTGTGTGGAGTCGGGGCCGGAACCTGAGGATTCCTCTCCAGTGTTGCCATGGATCTTGGGGTGCTTCTGAGTCTCCCCAGGGGAGTCAGGCCTCGTCTCGAGTGGGGGCATGCACGTGCGCTTTCCTCCCGAGCTGCAGCAGTAGTGTCACGCTTCGTGTCACGTGGATCAAGGGATCTGTGGCTTTCCCTCGAGGCTGTCCCTCGAGGCTTTCCCACGAGGCTTTCCCACAGGGCTGTGCCACGTGCCACCTTGGTGTGAGTCGATCCTCGGCGTGAAAGACGAGCCGCTGAAGGGAAAACAGGTTCCTCTGGAATGGACTGAGACATCTGGGGGACTCTTGGAATGGTGGCACGACCCTGGAGTTCCTCTCGCCGTTCCTGTTGAGAGGGCCTCCTCTTGAGATGCGACGGGAACGCCGGGAACTCTTTCCCGACGAAGCAGGGAAAGGATCCCTCATCTCGAGCTACGAGGCGGAAACGGGGCTCCTCTGGATGTGGGCGGGACCATCGTGATTCCTCTCGAGTGGAGACGGCTAGGTCGGGGAACTTCTTGATTTGCACCAAGGGTGTGAAGGACCCTTTCGAAGTTCCAGAGGTGAGGTGTGATCAGCCTCGAGACGCCTCAGCGGAAATGGGCCTCATCTCGCCTGGAGGGGAGAACCTCCTGGATTTTCTCGAGTTGCAGCAGGTCTTCTCGAGTTACGGCGGGGACCTCAGGGACCCGCTCTGGTGGCCTCAGGAAAGGCCAGTCCCCATGCGAGTTGCTAGGGGACCTCTCGGGATTCCTCTCCCGTCCATGCCGGGGCCTCAGTCCTTGTGTGGAGTCGGGGCCGGAACCTGAGGATTCCTCTCCAGTGTTGCCATGGATCTTGGGGTGCTTCTGAGTCTCCCCAGGGGAGTCAGGCCTCGTCTCGAGTGGGGGCATGCACGTGCGCTTTCCTCCCGAGCTGCAGCAGTAGTGTCACGCTTCCTGTCACGTGGATCAAGGGATCTGTGGCTTTCCCTCGAGGCTGTCCCTCGAGGCTTTCCCACGAGGCTTTCCCACAGGGCTGTGCCACGTGCCACATTGGTGTGAGTCGATCCTCGGCGTGAAAGACGAGCCGATGAAGGGAAAAGAGGTTCCTCTGGAATGGACTGAGACATCTGGGGGACTCTTGGAATGGTGGCACGACCCTGGAGTTCCTCTCGCCGTTCCAGTTGAGAGGGCCTCCTGTTGAGATGCGACGGGAACGCCGGGAACTCTTTCCCGACGAAGCAGGGAAAGGATCCCTCATCTCGAGCTACGAGGCGGAAACGGGGCTCCTCTGGATGTGGGCGGGACCCTCGTGATTCCTCTCGAGTGGAGACGGCTAGGTCGGGGAACTTCTTGATTTGCACCAAGCGTGTGAAGGACCCTTTCGAAGTTCCAGAGGTGAGGTGTGATCAGCCTCGAGACGCCTCAGCGGAAATGGGCCTCATCTCGCCTGGAGGGGAGAACCTCCTGGATTTTCTCGAGTTGCGGCAGGTCTTCTCGAGTTACGGCGGGGACCTCAGGGACCCGCTCTGGTGGCCTCAGGAAAGGCCAGTCCCCATGCGAGTTGCTAGGGGACCTCTCGGGATTCCTCTCCCGTCCATGCCGGGGCCTCAGTCCTTGTGTGGAGTCGGGGCCGGAACCTGAGGATTCCTCTCCAGTGTTGCCATGGATCTTGGGGTGCTTCTGAGTCTCCCCAGGGGAGTCAGGCCTCGTCTCGAGTGGGGGCATGCACGTGCGCTTTCCTCCCGAGCTGCAGCAGTAGTGTCACGCTACGTGTCACGTGGATCAAGGGATCTGTGGCTTTCCCTCGAGGCTGTCCCTCGAGGCTTTCCCACGAGGCTTTCCCACAGGGCTGTGCCACGTGCCACCTTGGTGTGAGTCGACCCTCGGCGTGAAAGACAAGCCGCTGAAGGGAAAACAGGTTCCTCTGGAATGGACTGAGACATCTGGGGGACTCTTGGAATGGTGGCACGACCCTGGAGTTCCTCTCGCCGTTCCTGTTGAGAGGGCCTCCTCTTGAGATGCGACGGGAACGCCGGGAACTCTTTCCCGACGAAGCAGGGAAAGGATCCCTCATCTCGAGCTACGAGGCGGAAACGGGGCTCCTCTGGATGTGGGCGGGACCCTCGTGATTCCTCTCGAGTGGAGACGGCTAGGTCGGGGAACTTCTTGATTTGCACCAAGGGTGTGAAGGACCCTTTCGAAGTTCCAGAGGTGAGGTGTGATCAGCCTCGAGACGCCTCAGCGGAAATGGGCCTCATCTCGCCTGGAGGGGAGAACCTCCTGGATTTTCTCGAGTTGCGGCAGGTCTTCTCGAGTTACGGCGGGGACCTCAGGGACCCGCTCTGGTGGCCTCAGGAAAGGCCAGTCCCCATGCGAGTTGCTAGGGGACCCCTCGGGATTCCTCTCCCGTCCATGCCGGGGCCTCAGTCCTTGTGTGGAGTCGGGGCCGGAACCTGAGGATTCCTCTCCAGTGTTGCCATGGATCTTGGGGTGCTTCTGAGTCTCCCCAGGGAAGTCAGGGCTCGTCTCGAGTGGGGGCATGTACGTGCGCTTTCCTCCCGAGCTGCAGCAGTAGTGTCACGCTTCCTGTCACGTGGATCAAGGGATCTGTGGCTTTCCCTCGAGGCTGTCCCTCGAGGCTTTCCCACGAGGCTTTCCCACAGGGCTGTGCCACGTGCCACCTTGGTGTGAGTCGATCCTCGGCGTGAAAGACGAGCCGGTGAAGGGAAAAGAGGTTCCTCTGGAATGGACTGAGACATCTGGGGGACTCTTGGAATGGTGGCACGACCCTGGAGTTCCTCTCGCCGTTCCTGTTGAGAGGGCCTCCTCTTGAGATGCGACGGGAACACCGGGAACTCTTTCCCGACGAAGCAGGGAAAGGATCCCTCATCTCGAGCTACGAGGCGGAAACGGGGCTCCTCTGGATGTGGGCGGGACCCTCGTGATTCCTCTCGAGTGGAGACGGCTAGGTCGGGGAACTTCTTGATTTGCACCAAGGGTGTGAAGGACCCTTTCGAAGTTCCAGAGGTGAGGTGTGATCAGCCTCGAGACACCTCAGCGGAAATGGGCCTCATCTCGCCTGGAGGGGAGAACCTCCTGGATTTTCTCGAGTTGCGGCAGGTCTTCTCGAGTTACGGCGGGGACCTCAGGGACCCGCTCTGGTGGCCTCAGGAAAGGCCAGTCCCCATGCGAGTTGCTAGGGGACCTCTCGGGATTCCTCTCCCGTCCATGCCGGGGCCTCAGTCCTTGTGTGGAGTCGGGGCCGGAACCTGAGGATTCCTCTCCAGTGTTGCCATGGATCTTGGGGTGCTTCTGAGTCTCCCCAGGGGAGTCAGGCCTCGTCTCGAGTGGGCGCATGCACGTGCGCTTTCCTCCCGAGCTGCAGCAGTAGTGTCACGCTTCCTGTCACGTGGATCAAGGGATCTGTGGCTTTCCCTCGAGGCTGTCCCTCGAGGAGGCTTTCCCACGAGGCTTTTCCACAGGGCTGTGCCACGTGCCACCTTGGTGTGAGTGGATCCTCGGCGTGAAAGACGAGCCGGTGAAGGGAAAAGAGGTTCCTCTGGAATGGACTGAGACATCTGGGGGACTCTTGGAATGGTGGCACGACCCTGGAGTTCCTCTCGCCGTTCCAGTTGAGAGGGCCTCCTGTTGAGATGCGACGGGAACGCCGGGAACTCTTTCCCGACGAAGCAGGGAAAGGATCCCTCATCTCGAGCTACGAGGCGGAAACGGGGATCCTCTGGATGTGGGCGGGACCCTCGTGATTCCTCTCAAGTGGAGACGGCTAGGTCGGGGAACTTCTTGATTTGCACCAAGCGTGTGAAAGACCCTTTCGAAGTTCCAGAGGTGAGCTGTGATCAGCCTCGAGACGCCTCAGCGGAAATGGGCCTCATCTCGCCTGGAGGGGAGAACCTCCTGGATTTTCTCGAGTTGCGGCAGGTCTTCTCGAGTTACGGCGGGGACCTCAGGGACCCGCTCTGGTGGCCTCAGGAAAGGCCAGTCCCCATGCGAGTTGCTAGGGGACCTCTCGGGATTCCTCTCCCGTCCATGCCGGGGCCTCAGTCCTTGTGTGGAGTCGGGGCCGGAACCTGAGGATTCCTCTCCAGTGTTGCCATGGATCTTGGGGTGCTTCTGAGTCTCCCCAGGGGAGTCAGGCCTCGTCTCGAGTGGGGGCATGCACGTGCACTTTCCTCCCGAGCTGCAGCAGTAGTGTCACGCTTCGTGTCACGTGGATCAAGGGATCTGTGGCTTTCCCTCGAGGCTGTCCCTCGAGGCTTTCCCACGAGGCTTTCCCACAGGGCTGTGCCACGTGCCACCTTGGTGTGAGTCGATCCTCGGCGTGAAAGACAAGCCGCTGAAGGGAAAACAGGTTCCTCTGGAATGGACTGAGACATCTGGGGGACTCTTGGAATGGTGGCACGACCCTGGAGTTCCTCTCGCCGTTCCTGTTGAGAGGGCCTCCTCTTGAGATGCGACGGGAACGCCGGGAACTCTTTCCCGACGAAGCAGGGAAAGGATCCCTCATCTCGAGCTACGAGGCGGAAACGGGGCTCCTCTGGATGTGGGCGGGACCCTCGTGATTCCTCTCGAGTGGAGACGGCTAGGTCGGGGAACTTCTTGATTTGCACCAAGGGTGTGAAGGACCCTTTCGAAGTTCCAGAGGTGAGGTGTGATCAGCCTCGAGACGCCTCAGCGGAAATGGGCCTCATCTCGCCTGGAGGGGAGAACCTCCTGGATTTTCTCGAGTTGCGGCAGGTCTTCTCGAGTTACGGCGGGGACCTCAGGGACCCGCTCTGGTGGCCTCAGGAAAGGCCAGTCCCCATGCGAGTTGCTAGGGGACCTCTCGGGATTCCTCTCCCGTCCATGCCGGGGCCTCAGTCCTTGTGTGGAGTCGGGGCCGGAACCTGAGGATTCCTCTCCAGTGTTGCCATGGATCTTGGGGTGCTTCTGAGTCTCCCCAGGGGAGTCAGGCCTCGTCTCGAGTGGGCGCATGCACGTGCGCTTTCCTCCCGAGCTGCAGCAGTAGTGTCACGCTTCCTGTCACGTGGATCAAGGGATCTGTGGCTTTCCCTCGAGGCTGTCCCTCGAGGCTTTCCCACGAGGCTTTTCCACAGGGCTGTGCCACGTGCCACCTTGGTGTGAGTGGATCCTCGGCGTGAAAGACGAGCCGGTGAAGGGAAAAGAGGTTCCTCTGGAATGGACTGAGACATCTGGGGGACTCTTGGAATGGTGGCACGACCCTGGAGTTCCTCTCGCCGTTCCAGTTGAGAGGGCCTCCTGTTGAGATGCGACGGGAACGCCGGGAACTCTTTCCCGACGAAGCAGGGAAAGGATCCCTCATCTCGAGCTACGAGGCGGAAACGGGGATCCTCTGGATGTGGGCGGGACCCTCGTGATTCCTCTCGAGTGGAGACGGCTAGGTCGGGGAACTTCTTGATTTGCACCAAGCGTGTGAAAGACCCTTTCGAAGTTCCAGAGGTGAGCTGTGATCAGCCTCGAGACGCCTCAGCGGAAATGGGCCTCATCTCGCCTGGAGGGGAGAACCTCCTGGATTTTCTCGAGTTGCGGCAGGTCTTCTCGAGTTACGGCGGGGACCTCAGGGACCCGCTCTGGTGGCCTCAGGAAAGGCCAGTCCCCATGCGAGTTGCTAGGGGACCTCTCGGGATTCCTCTCCCGTCCATGCCGGGGCCTCAGTCCTTGTGTGGAGTCGGGGCCGGAACCTGAGGATTCCTCTCCAGTGTTGCCATGGATCTTGGGGTGCTTCTGAGTCTCCCCAGGGGAGTCAGGCCTCGTCTCGAGTGGGGGCATGCACGTGCACTTTCCTCCCGAGCTGCAGCAGTAGTGTCACGCTTCGTGTCACGTGGATCAAGGGATCTGTGGCTTTCCCTCGAGGCTGTCCCTCGAGGCTTTCCCACGAGGCTTTCCCACAGGGCTGTGCCACGTGCCACCTTGGTGTGAGTCGATCCTCGGCGTGAAAGACAAGCCGCTGAAGGGAAAACAGGTTCCTCTGGAATGGACTGAGACATCTGGGGGACTCTTGGAATGGTGGCACGACCCTGGAGTTCCTCTCGCCGTTCCTGTTGAGAGGGCCTCCTCTTGAGATGCGACGGGAACGCCGGGAACTCTTTCCCGACGAAGCAGGGAAAGGATCCCTCATCTCGAGCTACGAGGCGGAAACGGGGCTCCTCTGGATGTGGGCGGGACCCTCGTGATTCCTCTCGAGTGGAGACGGCTAGGTCGGGGAACTTCTTGATTTGCACCAAGGGTGTGAAGGACCCTTTCGAAGTTCCAGAGGTGAGGTGTGATCAGCCTCGAGACGCCTCAGCGGAAATGGGCCTCATCTCGCCTGGAGGGGAGAACCTCCTGGATTTTCTCGAGTTGCGGCAGGTCTTCTCGAGTTACGGCGGGGACCTCAGGGACCCGCTCTGGTGGCCTCAGGAAAGGCCAGTCCCCATGCGAGTTGCTAGGGGACCTCTCGGGATTCCTCTCCCGTCCATGCCGGGGCCTCAGTCCTTGTGTGGAGTCGGGGCCGGAACCTGAGGATTACTCTCCAGTGTTGCCATGGATCTTGGGGTGCTTCTGAGTCTCCCCAGGGGAGTCAGGCCTTGTCTCGAGTGGGGGCATGCACGTGCGCTTTCCTCCCGAGCTGCAGCAGTAGTGTCACGCTTCCTGTCACGTGGATCAAGGGATCTGTGGCTTTCCCTCGAGGCTGTCCCTCGAGGCTTTCCCCACGAGGCTTTCCCACAGGGCTGTGCCACGTGCCACGTTGGTGTGAGTCGATCCTCGGCGTGAAAGACGAGCCGGTGAAGGGAAAAGAGGTTCCTCTGGAATGGACTGAGACATCTGGGGGACTCTTGGAATGGTGGCACGACCCTGGAGTTCCTCTCGCCGTTCCTGTTGAGAGGGCCTCCTCTTGAGATGCGACGGGAACGCCGGGAACTCTTTCCCGACGAAGCAGGGAAAGGATCCCTCATCTCGAGCTACGAGGCGGAAACGGGGCTCCTCTGGATGTGGGCGGGACCCTCGTGATTCCTCTCGAGTGGAGACGGCTAGGTCGGGGAACTTCTTGATTTGCACCAAGGGTGTGAAGGACCCTTTCGAAGTTCCAGAGGTGAGGTGTGATCAGCCTCGAGACGCCTCAGCGGAAATGGGCCTCATCTCGCCTGGAGGGGAGAACCTCCTGGATTTTCTCGAGTTGCGGCAGGTCTTCTCGAGTTACGGCGGGGACCTCAGGGACCCGCTCTGGTGGCCTCAGGAAAGGCCAGTCCCCATGCGAGTTGCTAGGGGACCTCTCGGGATTCCTCTCCCGTCCATGCCGGGGCCTCAGTCCTTGTGTGGAGTCGGGGCCGGAACCTGAGGATTCCTCTCCAGTGTTGCCATGGATCTTGGGGGTGCTTCTGAGTCTCCCCAGGGAAGTCAGGCCTCGTCTCGAGTGGGGGTAATGTACGTGCGCTTTCCTCCCGAGCTGCAGCAGTAGTGTCACGCTTCCTGTCACGTGGATCAAGGGATCTGTGGCTTTCCCTCGAGGCTGTCCCTCGAGGCTTTCCCACGAGGCTTTTCCACAGGGCTGTGCCACGTGCCACCTTGGTGTGAGTGGATCCTCGGCGTGAAAGACGAGCCGGTGAAGGGAAAAGAGGTTCCTCTGGAATGGACTGAGACATCTGGGGGACTCTTGGAATGGTGGCACGACCCTGGAGTTCCTCTCGCCGTTCCAGTTGAGAGGGCCTCCTGTTGAGATGCGACGGGAACGCCGGGAACTCTTTCCCGACGAAGCAGGGAAAGGATCCCTCATCTCGAGCTACGAGGCGGAAACGGGGATCCTCTGGATGTGGGCGGGACCCTCGTGATTCCTCTCGAGTGGAGACGGCTAGGTCGGGGAACTTCTTGATTTGCACCAAGCGTGTGAAAGACCCTTTCGAAGTTCCAGAGGTGAGCTGTGATCAGCCTCGAGACGCCTCAGCGGAAATGGGCCTCATCTCGCCTGGAGGGGAGAACCTCCTGGATTTTCTCGAGTTGCGGCAGGTCTTCTCGAGTTACGGCGGGGACCTCAGGGACCCGCTCTGGTGGCCTCAGGAAAGGCCAGTCCCCATGCGAGTTGCTAGGGGACCTCTCGGGATTCCTCTCCCGTCCATGCCGGGGCCTCAGTCCTTGTGTGGAGTCGGGGCCGGAACCTGAGGATTCCTCTCCAGTGTTGCCATGGATCTTGGGGTGCTTCTGAGTCTCCCCAGGGAGTCAGGCCTCGTCTCGAGTGGGGGCATGCACGTGCACTTTCCTCCCGAGCTGCAGCAGTAGTGTCACGCTTCGTGTCACGTGGATCAAGGGATCTGTGGCTTTCCCTCGAGGCTGTCCCTCGAGGCTTTCCCACGAGGCTTTCCCACAGGGCTGTGCCACGTGCCACCTTGGTGTGAGTCGATCCTCGGCGTGAAAGACAAGCCGCTGAAGGGAAAACAGGTTCCTCTGGAATGGACTGAGACATCTGGGGGACTCTTGGAATGGTGGCACGACCCTGGAGTTCCTCTCGCCGTTCCTGTTGAGAGGGCCTCCTCTTGAGATGCGACGGGAACGCCGGGAACTCTTTCCCGACGAAGCAGGGAAAGGATCCCTCATCTCGAGCTACGAGGCGGAAACGGGGCTCCTCTGGATGTGGGCGGGACCCTCGTGATTCCTCTCGAGTGGAGACGGCTAGGTCGGGGAACTTCTTGATTTGCACCAAGCGTGTGAAGGACCCTTTCGAAGTTCCAGAGGTGAGGTGTGATCAGCCTCGAGACGCCTCAGCGGAAATGGGCCTCATCTCGCCTGGAGGGGAGAACCTCCTGGATTTTCTCGAGTTGCGGCAGGTCTTCTCGAGTTACGGCGGGACCTCAGGGACCCGCTCTGGTGGCCTCAGGAAAGGCCAGTCCCCATGCGAGTTGCTAGGGGACCTCTCGGGATTCCTCTCCCGTCCATGCCGGGGCCTCAGTCCTTGTGTGGAGTCGGGGCCGGAACCTGAGGATTCCTCTCCAGTGTTGCCATGGATCTTGGGGTGCTTCTGAGTCTCCCCAGGGGAGTCAGGCCTCGTCTCGAGTGGGGGCATGCACGTGCGCTTTCCTCCCGAGCTGCAGCAGTAGTGTCACGCTACGTGTCACGTGGATCAAGGGATCTGTGGCTTTCCCTCGAGGCTGTCCCTCGAGGCTTTCCCACGAGGCTTTCCCACAGGGCTGTGCCACGTGCCACCTTGGTGTGAGTCGACCCTCGGCGTGAAAGACAAGCCGCTGAAGGGAAAACAGGTTCCTCTGGAATGGACTGAGACATCTGGGGGACTCTTGGAATGGTGGCACGACCCTGGAGTTCCTCTCGCCGTTCCTGTTGAGAGGGCCTCCTCTTGAGATGCGACGGGAACGCCGGGAACTCTTTCCCGACGAAGCAGGGAAAGGATCCCTCATCTCGAGCTACGAGGCGGAAACGGGGCTCCTCTGATGTGGGCGGGACCCTCGTGATTCCTCTCGAGTGGAGACGGCTAGGTCGGGGAACTTCTTGATTTGCACCAAGGGTGTGAAGGACCCTTTCGAAGTTCCAGAGGTGAGGTGTGATCAGCCTCGAGACGCCTCAGCGGAAATGGGCCTCATCTCGCCTGGAGGGGAGAACCTCCTGGATTTTCTCGAGTTGCGGCAGGTCTTCTCGAGTTACGGCGGGGACCTCAGGGACCCGCTCTGGTGGCCTCAGGAAAGGCCAGTCCCCATGCGAGTTGCTAGGGGACCCCTCGGGATTCCTCTCCCGTCCATGCCGGGGCCTCAGTCCTTGTGTGGAGTCGGGGCCGGAACCTGAGGATTCCTCTCCAGTGTTGCCATGGATCTTGGGGTGCTTCTGAGTCTCCCCAGGGAAGTCAGGGCTCGTCTCGAGTGGGGGCATGTACGTGCGCTTTCCTCCCGAGCTGCAGCAGTAGTGTCACGCTTCATGTCACGTGGATCAAGGGATCTGTGGCTTTCCCTCGAGGCTGTCCCTCGAGGCTTTCCCACGAGGCTTTCCCACAGGGCTGTGCCACGTGCCACCTTGGTGTGAGTCGATCCTCGGCGTGAAAGACGAGCCGGTGAAGGGAAAAGAGGTTCCTCTGGAATGGACTGAGACATCTGGGGGACTCTTGGAATGGTGGCACGACCCTGGAGTTCCTCCTCGCCGTTCCTGTTGAGAGGGCCTCCTCTTGAGATGCGACGGGAACGCCGGGAACTCTTTCCCGACGAAGCAGGGAAAGGATCCCTCATCTCGAGCTACGAGGCGGAAACGGGGCTCCTCTGGATGTGGGCGGGACCCTCGTGATTCCTCTCGAGTGGAGACGGCTAGGTCGGGGAACTTCTTGATTTGCACCAAGGGTGTGAAGGACCCTTTCGAAGTTCCAGAGGTGAGGTGTGATCAGCCTCGAGACGCCTCAGCGGAAATGGGCCTCATCTCGCCTGGAGGGGAGAACCTCCTGGATTTTCTCGAGTTGCGGCAGGTCTTCTCGAGTTACGGCGGGGACCTCAGGGACCCGCTCTGGTGGCCTCAGGAAAGGCCAGTCCCCATGCGAGTTGCTAGGGGACCTCTCGGGATTCCTCTCCCGTCCATGCCGGGGCCTCAGTCCTTGTGTGGAGTCGGGGCCGGAACCTGAGGATTCCTCTCCAGTGTTGCCATGGATCTTGGGGTGCTTCTGAGTCTCCCCAGGGGAGTCAGGCCTCGTCTCGAGTGGGCGCATGCACGTGCGCTTTCCTCCCGAGCTGCAGCAGTAGTGTCACGCTTCCTGTCACGTGGATCAAGGGATCTGTGGCTTTCCCTCGAGGCTGTCCCTCGAGGCTTTCCCACGAGGCTTTTCCACAGGGCTGTGCCACGTGCCACCTTGGTGTGAGTGGATCCTCGGCGTGAAAGACGAGCCGGTGAAGGGAAAAGAGGTTCCTCTGGAATGGACTGAGACATCTGGGGGACTCTTGGAATGGTGGCACGACCCTGGAGTTCTCTCGCCGTTCCAGTTGAGAGGGCCTCCTGTTGAGATGCGACGGGAACGCCGGGAACTCTTTCCCGACGAAGCAGGGAAAGGATCCCTCATCTCGAGCTACGAGGCGGAAACGGGGATCCTCTGGATGTGGGCGGGACCCTCGTGATTCCTCTCAAGTGGAGACGGCTAGGTCGGGGAACTTCTTGATTTGCACCAAGCGTGTGAAAGACCCTTTCGAAGTTCCAGAGGTGAGCTGTGATCAGCCTCGAGACGCCTCAGCGGAAATGGGCCTCATCTCGCCTGGAGGGGAGAACCTCCTGGATTTTCTCGAGTTGCGGCAGGTCTTCTCGAGTTACGGCGGGGACCTCAGGGACCCGCTCTGGTGGCCTCAGGAAAGGCCAGTCCCCATGCGAGTTGCTAGGGGACCTCTCGGGATTCCTCTCCGTCCATGCCGGGGCCTCAGTCCTTGTGTGGAGTCGGGGCCGGAACCTGAGGATTCCTCTCCAGTGTTGCCATGGATCTTGGGGTGCTTCTGAGTCTCCCCAGGGGAGTCAGGCCTCGTCTCGAGTGGGGGCATGCACGTGCACTTTCCTCCCGAGCTGCAGCAGTAGTGTCACGCTTCGTGTCACGTGGATCAAGGGATCTGTGGCTTTCCCTCGAGGCTGTCCCTCGAGGCTTTCCCACGAGGCTTTCCCACAGGGCTGTGCCACGTGCCACCTTGGTGTGAGTCGA
Source organism: Budorcas taxicolor (assembly GCF_023091745.1). Taxonomy (NCBI): domain Eukaryota; kingdom Metazoa; phylum Chordata; class Mammalia; order Artiodactyla; family Bovidae; genus Budorcas; species Budorcas taxicolor. The sequence goes on along the minus strand of NW_026291642.1, from coordinate 1,002,715 downwards.
TCCTCGGCGTGAAAGACAAGCCGCTGAAGGGAAAACAGGTTCCTCTGGAATGGACTGAGACATCTGGGGGACTCTTGGAATGGTGGCACGACCCTGGAGTTCCTCTCGCCGTTCCTGTTGAGAGGGCCTCCTCTTGAGATGCGACGGGAACGCCGGGAACTCTTTCCCGACAAGCAGGGAAAGGATCCCTCATCTCGAGCTACGAGGCGGAAACGGGGCTCCTCTGGATGTGGGCGGGACCCTCGTGATTCCTCTCGAGTGGAGACGGCTAGGTCGGGGAACTTCTTGATTTGCACCAAGGGTGTGAAGGACCCTTTCGAAGTTCCAGAGGTGAGGTGTGATCAGCCTCGAGACGCCTCAGCGGAAATGGGCCTCATCTCGCCTGGAGGGGAGAACCTCCTGGATTTTCTCGAGTTGCGGCAGGTCTTCTCGAGTTACGGCGGGGACCTCAGGGACCCGCTCTGGTGGCCTCAGGAAAGGCCAGTCCCCATGCGAGTTGCTAGGGGACCTCTCGGGATTCCTCTCCCTTCCATGCCGAGGCCTCAGTCCTTGTGTGGAGGCGGGGCCGGAACCTGAGGATTCCTCTCCAGTGTTGCCATGGATCTTGGGGTGCTTCTGAGTCTCCCCAGGGGAGTCAGGCCTCGTCTCGAGTGGGGGCATGCCCGTGCGCTTTCCTCCCGAGCTGCAGCAGTAGTGTCACGCTTCCTGTCACGTGGATCAAGGGATCTGTGGCTTTCCCTCGAGGCTGTCCCTCGAGGCTTTCCCACGAGGCTTTCCCACAGGGCTGTGCCACGTGCCACATTGGTGTGAGTCGATCCTCGGCGTGAAAGACGAGCCGATGAAGGGAAAAGAGGTTCCTCTGGAATGGACTGAGACATCTGGGGGACTCTTGGAATGGTGGCACGACCCTGGAGTTCCTCTCGCCGTTCCAGTTGAGAGGGCCTCCTGTTGAGATGCGACGGGAACGCCGGGAACTCTTTCCCGACGAAGCAGGGAAAGGATCCCTCATCTCGAGCTACGAGGCGGAAACGGGGCTCCTCTGGATGTGGGCGGGACCCTCGTGATTCCTCTCGAGTGGAGACGGCTAGGTCGGGGAACTTCTTGATTTGCACCAAGGGTGTGAAGGACCCTTTCGAAGTTCCAGAGGTGAGGTGTGATCAGCCTCGAGACGCCTCAGCGGAAATGGGCCTCATCTCGCCTGGAGGGGAGAACCTCCTGGATTTTCTCGAGTTGCAGCAGGTCTTCTCGAGTTACGGCGGGGACCTCAGGGACCCGCTCTGGTGGCCTCAGGAAAGGCCAGTCACCATGCGAGTTGCTAGGGGACCTCTCGGGATTCCTCTCCCGTCCATGCCGGGGCCTCAGTCCTTGTGTGGAGTCGGGGCCGGAACCTGAGGATTCCTCTCCAGTGTTGCCATGGATCTTGGGGTGCTTCTGAGTCTCCCCAGGGGAGTCAGGCCTCGTCTCGAGTGGGGGCATGCACGTGCGCTTTCCTCCCGAGCTGCAGCAGTAGTGTCACGCTTCCTGTCACGTGGATCAAGGGATCTGTGGCTTTCCCTCGAGGCTGTCCCTCGAGGCTTTCCCACGAGGCTTTCCCACAGGGCTGTGCCACGTGCCACATTGGTGTGAGTCGATCCTCGGCGTGAAAGACGAGCCGATGAAGGGAAAAGAGGTTCCTCTGGAATGGACTGAGACATCTGGGGGACTCTTGGAATGGTGGCACGACCCTGGAGTTCCTCTCGCCGTTCCTGTTGAGAGGGCCTCCTCTTGAGATGCGACGGGAACGCCGGGAACTCTTTCCCGACGAAGCAGGGAAAGGATCCCTCATCTCGAGCTACGAGGCGGAAACGGGGCTCCTCTGGATGTGGGCGGGACCCTCGTGATTCCTCTCGAGTGGAGACGGCTAGGTCGGGGAACTTCTTGATTTGCACCAAGGGTGTGAAGGACCCTTTCGAAGTTCCAGAGGTGAGGTGTGATCAGCCTCGAGACGCCTCAGCGGAAATGGGCCTCATCTCGCCTGGAGGGGAGAACCTCCTGGATTTTCTCGAGTTGAGGCAGGTCTTCTCGAGTTACGGCGGGGACCTCAGGGACCCGCTCTGGTGGCCTCAGGAAAGGCCAGTCCCCATGCGAGTTGCTAGGGGACCTCTCGGGATTCCTCTCCCGTCCATGCTCGGGCCTCAGTCCTTGTGTGGAGTCGGGGCCGGAACCTGAGGATTCCTCTCCAGTGTTGCCATGGATCTTGGGGTGCTTCTGAGTCTCCCCAGGGGAGTCAGGCCTCGTCTCGAGTGGGGGCATGCACGTGCGCTTTCCTCCCGAGCTGCAGCAGTAGTGTCACGCTTCCTGTCACGTGGATCAAGGGATCTGTGGCTTTCCCTCGAGGCTGTCCCTCGAGGCTTTCCCACGAGGCTTTCCCACAGGGCCGTGCCACGTGCCACCTTGGTGTGAGTCGATCCTCGACGTGAAAGACGAGCCGCTGAAGGGAAAAGAGGTTCCTCTGGAATGGACTGAGACATCTGGGGGACTCTTGGAATGGTGGCACGACCCTGGAGTTCCTCTCGCCGTTCCTGTTGAGAGGGCCTCCTCTTGAGATGCGACGGGAACGCCGGGAACTCTTTCCCGACGAAGCAGGGAAAGGATCCCTCATCTCGAGCTACGAGGCGGAAACGGGGCTCCTCTGGATGTGGGCGGGACCCTCGTGATTCCTCTCGAGTGGAGACGGCTAGGTCGGGGAACTTCTTGATTTGCACCAAGGGTGTGAAGGACCCTTTCGAAGTTCCAGAGGTGAGGTGTGATCAGCCTCGAGACGCCTCAGCGGAAATGGGCCTCATCTCGCCTGGAGGGGAGAACCTCCTGGATTTTCTCGAGTTGCGGCAGGTCTTCTCGAGTTACGGCGGGGACCTCAGGGACCCGCTCTGGTGGCCTCAGGAAAGGCCAGTCCCCATGCGAGTTGCTAGGGGACCTCTCGGGATTCCTCTCCCGTCCATGCCGGGGCCTCAGTCCTTGTGTGGAGTCGGGGCCGGAACCTGAGGATTCCTCTCCAGTGTTGCCATGGATCTTGGGGTGCTTCTGAGTCTCCCCAGGGAAGTCAGGCCTCGTCTCGAGTGGGGGTAATGTACGTGCGCTTTCCTCCCGAGCTGCAGCAGTAGTGTCACGCTTCCTGTCACGTGGATCAAGGGATCTGTGGCTTTCCCTCGAGGCTGTCCCTCGAGGCTTTCCCACGAGGCTTTCCCACAGGGCTGTGCCACGTGCCACCTTGGTGTGAGTCGATCCTCGGCGTGAAAGACGAGCCGGTGCAGGGAAAAGAGGTTCCTCTGGAATGGACTGAGACATCTGGGGGACTCTTGGAATGGTGGCACGACCCTGGAGTTCCTCTCGCCGTTCCTGTTGAGAGGGCCTCCTCTTGAGATGCGACGGGAACGCCGGGAACTCTTTCCCGACGAAGCAGGGAAAGGATCCCTCATCTCGAGCTACGAGGCGGAAACGGGGCTCCTCTGGATGTGGGCGTGACCCTCGTGATTCCTCTCGAGTGGAGACGGCTAGGTCGGGGAACTTCTTGATTTGCACCAAGGGTGTGAAGGACCCTTTCGAAGTTCCAGAGGTGAGGTGTGATCAGCCTCGAGACGCCTCAGCGGAAATGGGCCTCATCTCGCCTGGAGGGGAGAACCTCCTGGATTTTCTCGAGTTGCGGCAGGTCTTCTCGAGTTACGGCGGGGACCTCAGGGACCCGCTCTGGTGGCCTCAGGAAAGGCCAGTCCCCATGCGAGTTGCTAGGGGACCTCTTGGGAATCCTCTCCCGTCCATGCCGGGGCCTCAGTCCTTGTGTGGAGTCGGGGCCGGAACCTGAGGATTCCTCTCCAGTGTTGCCATGGATCTTGGGGTGCTTCTGAGTCTCCCCAGGGGAGTCAGGCCTCGTCTCGAGTGGGGGCATGCACGAGCGCTTTCCTCCCGAGCTGCAGCAGTAGTGTCATGCTTCCTGTCACGTGGATCAAGGGATCAGTGGCTTTCCCTCGAGGCTGTCCTTCGAGGCTTTCCCACGAGGCTTTCACACAGGGCTGTGCCACGTGCCACCTTGTTGTGAGTGGATCCTAGGCGTGAAAGACGAGCCGGTGAAGGGAAAAGAGGTTCCTCTGGAATGGACTGAGACATCTGGGGGACTCTTGGAATATTGGCACGACCCTGGAGTTCCTCTCGCCGTTCCTGTTGAGAGGGCCTCCTCTTGAGATGCGACGGGAACGCCGGGAACTCTTTCCCGACGAAGCAGGGAAAGGATCCCTCATCTCGAGCTACGAGGCGGAAACGGGGCTCCTCTGGATGTGGGCGGGACCCTCGTGATTCCTCTCAGTGGAGACGGCTAGGTCGGGGAACTTCTTGATTTGCACCAAGGGTGTGAAGGACCCTTTCGAAGTTCCAGAGGTGAGGTGTGATCAGCCTCGAGACGCTTCAGCGGAAATGGGCCTCATCTCGCCTGGAGGGGAGAACCTCCTGGATTTTCTCGAGTTGCGGCAGGTCTTCTCGAGTTACGGCGGGGACCACAGGGACCCGCTCTGGTGGCCTCAGGAAAGGCCAGTCCCCATGCGAGTTGCTAGGGGACCTCTCGGGATTCCTCTCCCGTCCATGCCGGGGCCTCAGTCCTTGTGTGGAGTCGGGGCCGGAACCTGAGGATTCCTCTCCAGTGTTGCCATGGATCTTGGGGTGCTTCTGAGTCTCCCCAGGGGAGTCAGGCCTCGTCTCGAGTGGGTGCATGCACGTGCGCTTTCCTCCCGAGCTGCAGCAGTAGTGTCACGCTTCCTGTCACGTGGATCAAGGGATCTGTGGCTTTCCCTCGAGGCTGTCCCTCGAGGCTTTCCCACGAGGCTTTCCCACAGGGCTGTGCCACGTGCCACCTTGGTGTGAGTCGATCCTCGGCGTGAAAGACGAGCCGGTGAAGGGAAAAGAGGTTCCTCTGGAATGGACTGAGACATCTGGGGGACTCTTGGAATGGTGGCACGACCCTGGAGTTCCTATCGCCGTTCCTGTTGAGAGGGCCTCCACTTGAGATGCGACGGGAACGCCGGGAACTCTTTCCCGACGAAGCAGGGAAAGGATCCCTCATCTCGAGCTACGAGGCGGAAACGGGGCTCCTCTGGATGTGGGCGGGACCCTCGTGATTCCTCTCGAGTGGAGACGGCTAGGTCGGGGAACTTCTTGATTTGCACCAAGGGTGTGAAGGACCCTTTCGAAGTTCCAGAGGTGAGGTGTGATCAGCCTCGAGACGCCTCAGCGGAAATGGGCCTCATCTCGCCTGGAGGGGAGAACCTCCTGGATTTTCTCGAGTTGCGGCAGGTCTTCTCGAGTTACGGCGGGGACCTCAGGGACCCGCTCTGGTGGCCTCAGGAAAGGCCAGTCCCCATGCGAGTTGCTAGGGGACCTCTCGGGATTCCTCTCCCTTCCATGCCGAGGCCTCAGTCCTTGTGTGGAGTCGGGGCCGGAACCTGAGGATTCCTCTCCAGTGTTGCCATGGATCTTGGGGTGCTTCTGAGTCTCCCCAGGGGAGTCAGGCCTCGTCTCGAGTGGGGGCATGCCCGTGCGCTTTCCTCCCGAGCTGCAGCAGTAGTGTCACGCTTCCTGTCACGTGGATCAAGGGATCTGTGGCTTTCCCTCGAGGCTGTCCCTCGAGGCTTTCCCACGAGGCTTTCCCACAGGGCTGTGCCACGTGCCACATTGGTGTGAGTCGATCCTCGGCGTGAAAGACGAGCCGATGAAGGGAAAAGAGGTTCCTCTGGAATGGACTGAGACATCTGGGGGACTCTTGGAATGGTGGCACGACCCTGGAGTTCCTCTCGCCGTTCCAGTTGAGAGGGCCTCCTGTTGAGATGCGACGGGAACGCCGGGAACTCTTTCCCGACGAAGCAGGGAAAGGATCCCTCATCTCGAGCTACGAGGCGGAAACGGGGCTCCTCTGGATGTGGGCGGGACCCTCGTGATTCCTCTCGAGTGGAGACGGCTAGGTCGGGGAACTTCTTGATTTGCACCAAGCGTGTGAAGGACCCTTTCGAAGTTCCAGAGGTGAGGTGTGATCAGCCTCGAGACGCCTCAGCGGAAATGGGCCTCATCTCGCCTGGAGGGGAGAACCTCCTGGATTTTCTCGAGTTGCGGCAGGTCTTCTCGAGTTACGGCGGGGACCTCAGGGACCCGCTCTGGTGGCCTCAGGAAAGGCCAGTCCCCATGCGAGTTGCTAGGGGACCTCTCGGGATTCCTCTCCCGTCCATGCCGGGGCCTCAGTCCTTGTGTGGAGTCGGGGCCGGAACCTGAGGATTCCTCTCTAGTGTTGCCATGGATCTTGGGGTGCTTCTGAGTCTCCCCAGGGGAGTCAGGCCTCGTCTCGAGTGGGGGCATGCACGTGCGCTTTCCTCCCGAGTTGCAGCAGTAGTGTCACGCTTCGTGTCACGTGGATCAAGGGATCTGTGGCTTTCCCTCGAGGCTGTCCCTCGAGGCTTTCCCACGAGGCTTTCCCACAGGGCTGTGCCACGTGCCACCTTGGTGTGAGTCGATCCTCGGCGTGAAAGACAAGCCGCTGAAGGGAAAACAGGTTCCTCTGGAATGGACTGAGACATCTGGGGGACTCTTGGAATGGTGGCACGACCCTGGAGTTCCTCTCGCCGTTCCTGTTGAGAGGGCCTCCTCTTGAGATGCGACGGGAACGCCGGGAACTCTTTCCCGACGAAGCAGGGAAAGGATCCCTCATCTCGAGCTACGAGGCGGAAACGGGGCTCCTCTGGATGTGGGCGGGACCCTCGTGATTCCTCTCGAGTGGAGACGGCTAGGTCGGGGAACTTCTTGATTTGCACCAAGGGTGTGAAGGACCCTTTCGAAGTTCCAGAGGTGAGGTGTGATCAGCCTCGAGACGCCTCAGCGGAAATGGGCCTCATCTCGCCTGGAGGGGAGAACCTCCTGGATTTTCTCGAGTTGCAGCAGGTCTTCTCGAGTTACGGCGGGGACCTCAGGGACCCGCTCTGGTGGCCTCAGGAAAGGCCAGTCCCCATGCGAGTTGCTAGGGGACCTCTCGGGATTCCTCTCCCGTCCATGCCGGGGCCTCAGTCCTTGTGTGGAGTCGGGGCCGGAACCTGAGGATTCCTCTCCAGTGTTGCCATGGATCTTGGGGTGCTTCTGAGTCTCCCCAGGGGAGTCAGGCCTCGTCTCGAGTGGGGGCATGCACGTGCGCTTTCCTCCCGAGCTGCAGCAGTAGTGTCACGCTTCCTGTCACGTGGATCAAGGGATCTGTGGCTTTCCCTCGAGGCTGTCCCTCGAGGCTTTCCCACGAGGCTTTCCCACAGGGCTGTGCCACGTGCCACTTTGGTGTGAGTCGATCCTCGGCGTGAAAGACGAGCCGATGAAGGGAAAAGAGGTTCCTCTGGAATGGACTGAGACATCTGGGGGACTCTTGGAATGGTGGCACTACCCTGGAGTTCCTCTCGCCGTTCCAGTTGAGAGGGCCTCCTGTTGAGATGCGACGGGAACGCCGGGAACTCTTTCCCGACGAAGCAGGGAAAGGATCCCTCATCTCGAGCTACGAGGCGGAAACGGGGCTCCTCTGGATGTGGGCGGGACCCTCGTGATTCCTCTCGAGTGGAGACGGCTAGGTCGGGGAACTTCTTGATTTGCACCAAGCGTGTGAAGGACCCTTTCGAAGTTCCAGAGGTGAGGTGTGATCAGCCTCGAGACGCCTCAGCGGAAATGGGCCTCATCTCGCCTGGAGGGGAGAACCTCCTGGATTTTCTCGAGTTGCGGCAGGTCTTCTCGAGTTACGGCGGGGACCTCAGGGACCCGCTCTGGTGGCCTCAGGAAAGGCCAGTCCCCATGCGAGTTGCTAGGGGACCTCTCGGGATTCCTCTCCCGTCCATGCCGGGGCCTCAGTCCTTGTGTGGAGTCGGGGCCGGAACCTGAGGATTCCTCTCCAGTGTTGCCATGGATCTTGGGGTGCTTCTGAGTCTCCCCAGGGGAGTCAGGCCTCGTCTCGAGTGGGGGCATGCACGTGCGCTTTCCTCCCGAGCTGCAGCAGTAGTGTCACGCTTCCTGTCACGTGGATCAAGGGATCTGTGGCTTTCCCTCGAGGCTGTCCCTCGAGGCTTTCCCACGAGGCTTTCCCACAGGGCTGTGCCACGTGCCACCTTGGTGTGAGTCGATCCTCGGCGTGAAAGACAAGCCGCTGAAGGGAAAACAGGTTCCTCTGGAATGGACTGAGACATCTGGGGGACTCTTGGAATGGTGGCACGACCCTGGAGTTCCTCTCGCCGTTCCTGTTGAGAGGGCCTCCTCTTGAGATGCGACGGGAACGCCGGGAACTCTTTCCCGACGAAGCAGGGAAAGGATCCCTCATCTCGAGCTACGAGGCGGAAACGGGGCTCCTCTGGATGTGGGCGGGACCCTCGTGATTCCTCTCGAGTGGAGACGGCTAGGTCGGGGAACTTCTTGATTTGCACCAAGGGTGTGAAGGACCCTTTCGAAGTTCCAGAGGTGAGGTGTGATCAGCCTCGAGACGCCTCAGCGGAAATGGGCCTCATCTCGCCTGGAGGGGAGAACCTCCTGGATTTTCTCGAGTTGCGGCAGGTCTTCTCGAGTTACGGCGGGGACCTCAGGGACCCGCTCTGGTGGCCTCAGGAAAGGCCAGTCCCCATGCGAGTTGCTAGGTGACCCCTCGGGATTCCTCTCCCGTCCATGCCGGGGCCTCAGTCCTTGTGTGGAGTCGGGGCCGGAACCTGAGGATTCCTCTCCAGTGTTGCCATGGATCTTGGGGTGCTTCTGAGTCTCCCCAGGGGAGTCAGGCCTCGTCTCGAGTGGGCGCATGCACGTGCGCTTTCCTCCCGAGCTGCAGCAGTAGTGTCACGCTTCCTGTCACGTGGATCAAGGGATCTGTGGCTTTCCCTCGAGGCTGTCCCTCGAGGCTTTCCCACGAGGCTTTTCCACAGGGCTGTGCCACGTGCCACCTTGGTGTGAGTGGATCCTCGGCGTGAAAGACGAGCCGGTGAAGGGAAAAGAGGTTCCTCTGGAATGGACTGAGACATCTGGGGGACTCTTGGAATGGTGGCACGACCCTGGAGTTCCTCTCGCCGTTCCAGTTGAGAGGGCCTCCTGTTGAGATGCGACGGGAACGCCGGGAACTCTTTCCCGACGAAGCAGGGAAAGGATCCCTCATCTCGAGCTACGAGGCGGAAACGGGGATCCTCTGGATGTGGGCGGGACCCTCGTGATTCCTCTCGAGTGGAGACGGCTAGGTCGGGGAACTTCTTGATTTGCACCAAGCGTGTGAAAGACCCTTTCGAAGTTCCAGAGGTGAGCTGTGATCAGCCTCGAGACGCCTCAGCGGAAATGGGCCTCATCTCGCCTGGAGGGGAGAACCTCCTGGATTTTCTCGAGTTGCGGCAGGTCTTCTCGAGTTACGGCGGGGACCTCAGGGACCCGCTCTGGTGGCCTCAGGAAAGGCCAGTCCCCATGCGAGTTGCTAGGGGACCTCTCGGGATTCCTCTCCCGTCCATGCCGGGGCCTCAGTCCTTGTGTGGAGTCGGGGCCGGAACCTGAGGATTCCTCTCCAGTGTTGCCATGGATCTTGGGGTGCTTCTGAGTCTCCCCAGGGGAGTCAGGCCTCGTCTCGAGTGGGGGCATGCACGTGCGCTTTCCTCCCGAGCTGCAGCAGTAGTGTCACGCTTCGTGTCACGTGGATCAAGGGATCTGTGGCTTTCCCTCGAGGCTGTCCCTCGAGGCTTTCCCACGAGGCTTTCCCACAGGGCTGTGACACGTGCCACCTTGGTGTGAGTCGATCCTCGGCGTGAAAGACAAGCCGCTGAAGGGAAAACAGGTTCCTCTGGAATGGACTGAGACATCTGGGGGACTCTTGGAATGGTGGCACGACCCTGGAGTTCCTCTCGCCGTTCCTGTTGAGAGGGCCTCCTCTTGAGATGCGACGGGAACGCCGGGAAATGTTTCCCGACGAAGCAGGGAAAGGATCCCTCATCTCGAGCTACGAGGCGGAAACGGGGCTCCTCTGGATGTGGGCGGGACCCTCGTGATTCCTCTCGAGTGGAGACGGCTAGGTCGGGGAACTTCTTGATTTGCACCAAGGGTGTGAAGGACCCTTTCGAAGTTCCAGAGGTGAGGTGTGATCAGCCTCGAGACGCCTCAGCGGAAATGGGCCTCATCTCGCCTGGAGGGGAGAACCTCCTGGATTTTCTCGAGTTGCGGCAGGTCTTCTCGAGTTACGGCGGGGACCTCAGGGACCCGCTCTGGTGGCCTCAGGAAAGGCCAGTCCCCATGCGAGTTGCTAGGGGACCTCTCGGGATTCCTCTCCCGTCCATGCCGGGGCCTCAGTCCTTGTGTGGAGTCGGGGCCGGAACCTGAGGATTCCTCTCCAGTGTTGCCATGGATCTTGGGGTGCTTCTGAGTCTCCCCAGGGGAGTCAGGCCTCGTCTCGAGTGGGGGCATGCCCGTGCGCTTTCCTCCCGAGCTGCAGCAGTAGTGTCACGCTTCCTGTCACGTGGATCAAGGGATCTGTGGCTTTCCCTCGAGGCTGTCCCTCGAGGCTTTCCCACGAGGCTTTCCCACAGGGCTGTGCCACGTGCCACCTTGGTGTGAGTCGATCCTCGGCGTGAAAGACGAGCCGATGAAGGGAAAAGAGGTTCCTCTGGAATGGACTGAGACATCTGGGGGACTCTTGGAATGGTGGCACGACCCTGGAGTTCCTCTCGCCGTTCCAGTTGAGAGGGCCTCCTGTTGAGATGCGACGGGAACGCCGGGAACTCTTTCCCGACGAAGCAGGGAAAGGATCCCTCATCTCGAGCTACGAGGCGGAAACGGGGCTCCTCTGGATGTGGGCGGGACCCTCGTGATTCCTCTCGAGTGGAGACGGCTAGGTCGGGGAACTTCTTGATTTGCACCAAGCGTGTGAAGGACCCTTTCGAAGTTCCAGAGGTGAGGTGTGATCAGCCTGGAGACGCCTCAGCGGAAATGGGCCTCATCTCGCCTGGAGGGGAGAACCTCCTGGATTTTCTCGAGTTGCGGCAGGTCTTCTCGAGTTACGGCGGGGACCTCAGGGACCCGCTCTGTTGGCCTCAGGAAAGGCCAGTCCCCATGCGAGTTGCTAGGGGACCTCTCGGGATTCCTCTCCCGTCCATGCCGGGGCCTCAGTCCTTGTGTGGAGTCGGGGCCGGAACCTGAGGATTCCTCTCCAGTGTTGCCATGGATCTTGGGGTGCTTCTGAGTCTCCCCAGGGGAGTCAGGCCTCGTCTCGAGTGGGGGCATGCACGTGCGCTTTCCTCCCGAGCTGCAGCAGTAGTGTCACGCTTCGTGTCACGTGGATCAAGGGATCTGTGGCTTTCCCTCGAGGCTGTCCCTCGAGGCTATCCCACGAGGCTTTCCCACAGGGCTGTGCCACGTGCCACCTTGGTGTGAGTCGATCCTCGGCGTGAAAGACAAGCCGCTGAAGGGAAAACAGGTTCCTCTGGAATGGACTGAGACATCTGGGGGACTCTTGGAATGGTGGCACGACCCTGGAGTTCCTCTCGCCGTTCCTGTTGAGAGGGCCTCCTCTTGAGATGCGACGGGAACGCCGGGAACTCTTTCCCGACGAAGCAGGGAAAGGATCCCTCATCTCGAGCTACGAGGCGGAAACGGGGCTCCTCTGGATGTGGGCGGGACCCTCGTGATTCCTCTCGAGTGGAGACGGCTAGGTCGGGGAACTTCTTGATTTGCACCAAGGGTGTGAAGGACCCTTTCGAAGTTCCAGAGGTGAGGTGTGATCAGCCTCGAGACGCCTCAGCGGAAATGGGCCTCATCTCGCCTGGAGGGGAGAACCTCCTGGATTTTCTCGAGTTGCGGCAGGTCTTCTCGAGTTACGGCGGGGACCTCAGGGACCCGCTCTGGTGGCCTCAGGAAAGGCCAGTCCCCATGCGAGTTGCTAGGGGACCTCTCGGGATTCCTCTCCCGTCCATGCCGGGGCCTCAGTCCTTGTGTGGAGTCGGGGCCGGAACCTGAGGATTCCTCTCCAGTGTTGCCATGGATCTTGGGGTGCTTCTGAGTCTCCCCAGGGAAGTCAGGGCTCGTCTCGAGTGGGGGCATGTACGTGCGCTTTCCTCCCGAGCTGCAGCAGTAGTGTCACGCTTCATGTCACGTGGATCAAGGGATCTGTGGCTTTCCCTCGAGGCTGTCCCTCGAGGCTTTCCCACGAGGCTTTCCCACAGGGCTGTGCCACGTGCCACCTTGGTGTGAGTCGATCCTCGGCGTGAAAGACGAGCCGGTGAAGGGAAAAGAGGTTCCTCTGGAATGGACTGAGACATCTGGGGGACTCTTGGAATGGTGGCACGACCCTGGAGTTCCTCTCGCCGTTCCTGTTGAGAGGGCCTCCTCTTGAGATGCGACGGGAACGCCGGGAACTCTTTCCCGACGAAGCAGGGAAAGGATCCCTCATCTCGAGCTACGAGGCGGAAACGGGGCTCCTCTGGATGTGGGCGGGACCCTCGTGATTTCTCTCGAGTGGAGACGGCTAGGTCGGGGAACTTCTTGATTTGCACCAAGGGTGTGAAGGACCCTTTCGAAGTTCCAGAGGTGAGGTGTGATCAGCCTCGAGACGCCTCAGCGGAAATGGGCCTCATCTCGCCTGGAGGGGAGAACCTCCTGGATTTTCTCGAGTTGCGGCAGGTCTTCTCGAGTTACGGCGGGGACCTCAGGGACCCGCTCTGGTGGCCTCAGGAAAGGCCAGTCCCCATGCGAGTTGCTAGGGGACCTCTCGGGATTCCTCTCCCGTCCATGCCGGGGCCTCAGTCCTTGTGTGTAGACGGGGCCGGAACCTGAGGATTCCTCTCCAGTGTTGCCATGGATCTTGGGGTGCTTCTGAGTCTCCCCAGGGGAGTCAGGCCTCGTCTCGAGTGGGGGCATGCACGTGCGCTTTCCTCCCGAGCTGCAGCAGTAGTGTCACGCTTCCTGTCACGTGGATCAAGGGATCTGTGGCTTTCCCTCGAGGCTGTCCCTCGAGGCTTTCCCACGAGGCTTTTCCACAGGGCTGTGCCACGTGCCACCTTGGTGTGAGTGGATCCTCGGCGTGAAAGACGAGCCGGTGAAGGGAAAAGAGGTTCCTCTGGAATGGACTGAGACATCTGGGGGACTCTTGGAATATTGGCACGACCCTGGAGTTCCTCTCGCCGTTCCTGTTGAGAGGGCCTCCTCTTGAGATGCGACGGGAACGCCGGGAACTCTTTCCCGACGAAGCAGGGAAAGGATCCCTCATCTCGAGCTACGAGGTGGAAACGGGGCTCCTCTGGATGTGGGCGGGACCCTCGTGATTCCTCTCAGTGGAGACGGCTAGGTCGGGGAACTTCTTGATTTGCACCAAGCGTGTGAAGGACCCTTTCGAAGTTCCAGAGGTGAGGTGTGATCAGCCTGGAGACGCCTCAGCGGAAATGGGCCTCATCTCGCCTGGAGGGGAGAACCTCCTGGATTTTCTCGAGTTGCGGCAGGTCTTCTCGAGTTACGGCGGGGACCTCAGGGACCCGCTCTGTTGGCCTCAGGAAAGGCCAGTCCCCATGCGAGTTGCTAGGGGACCTCTCGGGATTCCTCTCCCGTCCATGCCGGGGCCTCAGTCCTTGTGTGGAGTCGGGGCCGGAACCTGAGGATTCCTCTCCAGTGTTGCCATGGATCTTGGGGTGCTTCTGAGTCTCCCCAGGGGAGTCAGGCCTCGTCTCGAGTGGGGGCATGCACGTGCGCTTTCCTCCCGAGCTGCAGCAGTAGTGTCACGCTTCGTGTCACGTGGATCAAGGGATCTGTGGCTTTCCCTCGAGGCTGTCCCTCGAGGCTATCCCACGAGGCTTTCCCACAGGGCTGTGCCACGTGCCACCTTGGTGTGAGTCGATCCTCGGCGTGAAAGACAAGCCGCTGAAGGGAAAACAGGTTCCTCTGGAATGGACTGAGACATCTGGGGGACTCTTGGAATGGTGGCACGACCCTGGAGTTCCTCTCGCCGTTCCTGTTGAGAGGGCCTCCTCTTGAGATGCGACGGGAACGCCGGGAACTCTTTCCCGACGAAGCAGGGAAAGGATCCCTCATCTCGAGCTACGAGGCGGAAACGGGGCTCCTCTGGATGTGGGCGGGACCCTCGTGATTCCTCTCGAGTGGAGACGGCTAGGTCGGGGAACTTCTTGATTTGCACCAAGGGTGTGAAGGACCCTTTCGAAGTTCCAGAGGTGAGGTGTGATCAGCCTCGAGACGCCTCAGCGGAAATGGGCCTCATCTCGCCTGGAGGGGAGAACCTCCTGGATTTTCTCGAGTTGCGGCAGGTCTTCTCGAGTTACGGCGGGGACCTCAGGGACCCGCTCTGGTGGCCTCAGGAAAGGCCAGTCCCCATGCGAGTTGCTAGGGGACCTCTCGGGATTCCTCTCCCGTCCATGCCGGGGCCTCAGTCCTTGTGTGGAGTCGGGGCCGGAACCTGAGGATTCCTCTCCAGTGTTGCCATGGATCTTGGGGTGCTTCTGAGTCTCCCCAGGGAAGTCAGGGCTCGTCTCGAGTGGGGGCATGTACGTGCGCTTTCCTCCCGAGCTGCAGCAGTAGTGTCACGCTTCATGTCACGTGGATCAAGGGATCTGTGGCTTTCCCTCGAGGCTGTCCCTCGAGGCTTTCCCACGAGGCTTTCCCACAGGGCTGTGCCACGTGCCACCTTGGTGTGAGTCGATCCTCGGCGTGAAAGACGAGCCGGTGAAGGGAAAAGAGGTTCCTCTGGAATGGACTGAGACATCTGGGGGACTCTTGGAATGGTGGCACGACCCTGGAGTTCCTCTCGCCGTTCCTGTTGAGAGGGCCTCCTCTTGAGATGCGACGGGAACGCCGGGAACTCTTTCCCGACGAAGCAGGGAAAGGATCCCTCATCTCGAGCTACGAGGCGGAAACGGGGCTCCTCTGGATGTGGGCGGGACCCTCGTGATTTCTCTCGAGTGGAGACGGCTAGGTCGGGGAACTTCTTGATTTGCACCAAGGGTGTGAAGGACCCTTTCGAAGTTCCAGAGGTGAGGTGTGATCAGCCTCGAGACGCCTCAGCGGAAATGGGCCTCATCTCGCCTGGAGGGGAGAACCTCCTGGATTTTCTCGAGTTGCGGCAGGTCTTCTCGAGTTACGGCGGGGACCTCAGGGACCCGCTCTGGTGGCCTCAGGAAAGGCCAGTCCCCATGCGAGTTGCTAGGGGACCTCTCGGGATTCCTCTCCCGTCCATGCCGGGGCCTCAGTCCTTGTGTGTAGACGGGGCCGGAACCTGAGGATTCCTCTCCAGTGTTGCCATGGATCTTGGGGTGCTTCTGAGTCTCCCCAGGGGAGTCAGGCCTCGTCTCGAGTGGGGGCATGCACGTGCGCTTTCCTCCCGAGCTGCAGCAGTAGTGTCACGCTTCCTGTCACGTGGATCAAGGGATCTGTGGCTTTCCCTCGAGGCTGTCCCTCGAGGCTTTCCCACGAGGCTTTTCCACAGGGCTGTGCCACGTGCCACCTTGGTGTGAGTGGATCCTCGGCGTGAAAGACGAGCCGGTGAAGGGAAAAGAGGTTCCTCTGGAATGGACTGAGACATCTGGGGGACTCTTGGAATATTGGCACGACCCTGGAGTTCCTCTCGCCGTTCCTGTTGAGAGGGCCTCCTCTTGAGATGCGACGGGAACGCCGGGAACTCTTTCCCGACGAAGCAGGGAAAGGATCCCTCATCTCGAGCTACGAGGTGGAAACGGGGCTCCTCTGGATGTGGGCGGGACCCTCGTGATTCCTCTCAGTGGAGACGGCTAGGTCGGGGAACTTCTTGATTTGCACCAAGCGTGTGAAGGACCCTTTCGAAGTTCCAGAGGTGAGGTGTGATCAGCCTCGAGACGCCTCAGCGGAAATGGGCCTCATCTCGCCTGGAGGGGAGAACCTCCTGGATTTTCTCGAGTTGCGGCAGGTCTTCTCGAGTTACGGCGGGGACCTCAGGGACCCGCTCTGGTGGCCTCATGAAAGGCCAGTCCCCATGCGAGTTGCTAGGGGACCTCTCGGGATTCCTCTCCCGTCCATGCCGGGGCCTCAGTCCTTGTGTGGAGTCGGGGCCGGAACCTGAGGATTCCTCTCCAGTGTTGCCATGGATCTTGGGGTGCTTCTGAGTCTCCCCAGGGGAGTCAGGCCTCGTCTCGAGTGGGGGCATGCACGTGCGCTTTCCTCCCGAGCTGCAGCAGTAGTGTCACGCTTCCTGTCACGTGGATCAAGGGATCTGTGGCTTTCCCTCGAGGCTGTCCCTCGAGGCTTTCCCACGAGGCTTTCCCACAGGGCTGTGCCACGTGCCACCTTGGTGTGAGTGGATCCTCGGCGTGAAAGACGAGCCGGTGAAGGGAAAAGAGGTTCCTCTGGAATGGACTGAGACATCTGGGGGACTCTTGGAATATTGGCACGACCCTGGAGTTCCTCTCGCCGTTCCTGTTGAGAGGGCCTCCTCTTGAGATGCGACGGGAACGCCGGGAACTCTTTCCCGACGAAGCAGGTAAAGGATCCCTCATCTCGAGCTACGAGGCGGAAACGGGGCTCCTCTGGATGTGGGCGGGACCCTCGTGATTCCTCTCAGTGGAAACGGCTAGGTCGGGGAACTTCTTGATTTGCACCAAGGGTGTGAAGGACCCTTTCGAAGTTCCAGAGGTGAGGTGTGATCAGCCTCGAGACGCCTCAGCGGAAATGGGCCTCATCTCGCCTGGAGGGGAGAACCTCCTGTATTTTCTCGAGTTGCGGCAGGTCTTCTCGAGTTACGGCGGGGACCTCAGGGACCCGCTCTGGTGGCCTCAGGAAAGGCCAGTCCTCATGCGAGTTGCTAGGGGACCTCTCGGGATTCCTCTCCCGTCCATGCCGGGGCCTCAGTCCTAGTGTGGAGTCGGGGCCGGAACCTGCGGATTCCTCTCCAGTGTTTCCATGGATCTTGGGGTGCTTCTGAGTCTCCCCAGGGGAGTCAGGCCTCGTCTCGAGTGGGGGCATGCACGTGCGCTTTCCTCCCGAGCTGCAGCAGTAGTGTCACGCTTCCTGTCACGTGGATCAAGGGATCTGTGGCTTTCCCTCGAGGCTGTCCCTCGAGGCTTTCCCACGAGGCTTTCCCACAGGGCTGTGCCACGTGCCACCTTGGTGTGAGTCGATCCTCGGCGTGAAAGACGAGCCGGTGAAGGGAAAAGAGGTTCCTCTGGAATGGACTGAGACATCTGGGGGACTCTTGGAATGGTGGCACGACCCTGGAGTTCCTCTCGCCGTTCCAGTTGAGAGGGCCTCCTCTTGAGATGCGACGGGAACGCCGGGAACTCTTTCCCGACGAAGCAGGGAAAGGATCCCTCATCTCGAGCTACGAGGCGGAAACGGGGCTCCTCTGGATGTGGGCGGGACCCTCGTGAATCCTCTCGAGTGGAGACGGCTAGGTCGGGGAACTTCTTGATTTGCACCAAGCGTGTGAAGGACCCTTTCGAAGTTCCAGAGGTGAGGTGTGATCAGCCTCGAGACGCCTCAGCGGAAATGGGCCTCATCTCGCCTGGAGGGGAGAACCTCCTGGATTTTCTCGAGTTGCGGCAGGTCTTCTCGAGTTACGGCGGGGACCTCAGGGACCCGCTCTGGTGGCCTCAGGAAAGGCCAGTCCCCATGCGAGTTGCTAGGGGACCTCTCGGGATTCCTCTCCCGTCCATGCCGGGGCCTCAGTCCTTGTGTGGAGTCGGGGCTGGAACCTGAGGATTCCTCTCCAGTGTTGCCATGGATCTTGGGGTGCTTCTGAGTCTCCCCAGGGGAGTCAGGCCTCGTCTCGAGTGGGGGCATGCACGTGCGCTTTCCTCCCGAGCTGCAGCAGTAGTGTCACGCTTCCTGTCACGTGGATCAAGGGATCTGTAGCTTTCCCTCGAGGCTGTCCCTCGAGGCTTTCCCACGAGGCTTTCCCACAGGGCTGTGCCACGTGCCACCTTGGTGTGAGTCGATCCTCGGCGTGAAAGACGAGCCGGTGAAGGGAAAAGAGGTTCCTCTGGAATGGACTGAGACATCTGGGGGACTCTTGGAATGGTGGCACGACCCTGGAGTTCCTCTCGCCGTTCCAGTTGAGAGGGCCTCCTCTTGAGATGCGACGGGAACGCCGGGAACTCTTTCCCGACGAAGCAGGGAAAGGATCCCTCATCTCGAGCTACGAGGCGGAAACGGGGCTCCTCTGGATGTGGGCGGGACCCTCGTGATTCCTCTCGAGTGGAGACGGCTAGGTCGGGGAACTTCTTGATTTGCACCAAGCGTGTGAAGGACCCTTTCGAAGTTCCAGAGGTGAGGTGTGATGAGCCTCGAGACGCCTCAGCGGAAATGGGCCTCATCTCGCCTGGAGGGGAGAACCTCCTGGATTTTCTCGAGTTGCGGCAGGTCTTCTCGAGTTACGGCGGGGACCTCAGGGACCCGCTCTGGTGGCCTCAGGAAAGGCCAGTCCCCATGCGAGTTGCTAGGGGACCTCTCGGGATTCCTCTCCCGTCCATGCCGGGGCCTCAGTCCTTGTGTGGAGTCGGGGCCGGAACCTGAGGATTCCTCTCCAGTGTTGCCATGGATCTTGGGGTGCTTCTGAGTCTCCCCAGGGGAGTCAGGCCTCGTCTCGAGTGCGGGCATGCACGTGCGCTTTCCTCCCGAGCTGCAGCAGTAGTGTCACGCTTCCTGTCACGTGGATCAAGGGATCTGTGGCTTTCCCTCGAGGCTTTCCCTCGAGGCTTTCCCACGAGGCTTTCCCACAGGGCTGTGCCACGTGCCACCTTGGTGTGAGTGGATCCTCGGCGTGAAAGACGAGCCGGTGAAGGGAAAAGAGGTTCCTCTGGAATGGACTGAGACATCTGGGGGACTCTTGGAATGGTGGCACGACCCTCGAGTTCCTCTCGCCGTTCCTGTTGAGAGGGCCTCCTCTTGAGATGCGACGGGGAACGCCGGGAACTCTTTCCCGACGAAGCAGGGAAAGGATCCCTCATCTTGAGCTACGAGGCGGAAACGGGGCTCCTCTGGATGTGGGCGGGACCCTCGTGATTCCTCTCGAGTGGAGACGGCTAGGTCGGGGAACTTCTTGATTTGCACCAAGGGTGTGAAGTACCCTTTCGAAGTTCCCGAGGTGAGGTGTGATCAGCCTCGAGACGCCTCAGCGGAAATGGGCCTCATCTCGCCTGGAGGGGAGAACCTCCTGGATTTTCTCGAGTTGCGGCAGGTCTTCTCGAGTTACGGCGGGGACCTCAGGGACCCGCTCTGGTGGCCTCAGGAAAGGCCAGTCCCCATGCGAGTTGCTAGGGGACCTCTCGGGATTCCTCTCCGGTCCATGCCGGGGCCTCAGTCCTTGTGTGGAGTCGGGGCCGGAACCTGAGGATTCCTCTCCAGTGTTGCCATGGATCTTGGGGTGCTTCTGAGTCTCCCCAGGGGAGTCAGGCCTCGTCTCGAGTGGGGGCATGCACGTGCGCTTTCCTCCTGAGCTGCAGCAGTAGTGTCACGCTTCCTGTCACGTCGATCAAGGGATCTGTGGCTTTCCCTCGAGGCTGTCCCTCGAGGCTTTCCCACGAGGCTTTCCCACAGGGCTGTGCCACGTGCCACCTTGGTGTGAGTCGATCCTCGGCGGGAAAGACGAGCCGGTGAAGGGAAAAGAGGTTCCTCTGGAATGGACTGAGACATCTGGGGGACTCTTGGAATGGTGGCACGACCCTGGAGTTCCTCTCGCCGTTCCTGTTGAGAGGGCCTCCTCTTGAGATGCGACGGGAACGCCGGGAAATCTTTCCCGACGAAGCAGGGAAAGGATCCCTCATCTCGAGCTACGAGGCGGAAACGGGGCTCCTCTGGATGTGGGCGGGACGCTCGTGATTCCTTTCGAGTGGAGACGGGTATGTCGGGGAACTTCTTGATTTGCACCAAGGGTGTGAAGGACCCTTTCGAAGTTCCAGAGGGGAGGTGTGATCAGCCTCGAGATGCCTAAGCGGAAATGGGCCTCATCTCGCCTGGAGGGGAGAACCTCCTGGATTTTCTCGAGTTGTGGCAGGTCTTCTCGAGTTACGACGGGGACCTCAGGGACCCGCTCTGGTGGCCTCAGGAAAGGCCTGTCCCCATGCCAGTTGCTAGGGGACCTCTCGGGATTCCTCTCCCGTCCATGCCGGGGCCTCAGTCCTTGTGTGGAGTCGGGGCCGGAACCTGAGGATTCCTCTCCATTGTTGCCATGGATCTTGGGGTGCTTCTGAGTCTCCCCAGGGGAGTCAGGCCTCGTCTCGAGTGGGGGCATGCACGTGCGCTTACCTCCCGAGCTGCAGCAGTAGTGTCACGCTTCCTGTCACGTGGATCAAGGGATCTGTGGCTTTCCCACGAGGCTTTCCCACAGGGCTGTGCCACGTGCCACCTTGGTGTGAGTCGATCCTCGGCGTGAAAGATGAGACAGTGAAGGGAAAAGAGGTTCCTCTGGAATGGACTGAGACATCTGGGGGTCTCTTGGAATGCTGGCACGACCCTGGAGTTCCTCTCGCCGTTCCTGTTGAGAGGGCTTCCTCTTGAGATGCGACGGGAACGCCGGGAACTCTTTCCCGACGAAGCAGGGAAAGGATCCCTCATCTCGAGCTACGAGGCGGAAACGGGGCTCCTCTGGATGTGGGCGGGACCCTCGTGATTCCTCTCGAGTGGAGACGGGTATGTCGGGGAACTTCTTGATTTGCACCAAGGGTGTGAAGGACCCTTTCGAAGTTCCAGAGGTGAGGTGTGATCAGCCTCGAGACACCTCAGCGGAAATGGGCCTCATCTCGCCTGGAGGGGAGAACCTCCTGGATTTTCTCGAGTTGCGGCAGGTCTTCTCGAGTTACGACGGGGACCTGAGGGACCCGCTCTGGTGGCCTCAGGAAAGGCCATTCCCCATGCGAGTTGCTAGGGGGCCTCTCGGGATTCCTCTCTCGTCCATGCCGGGGCCTCAGTCCTTGTGTGGAGTCGGGGCCGGTACCTGAGGATTCCTCTCCAGTGTTTCCATGGATCTTGGGGTGATTCTCAGTCTCCCCAGGGGAGTCAGGCCTCGTCTCCAGTGGGGGCATGCACCTGCGTTTTCCTCCCGAGCTGCAGCAGTAGTGTCACGCTTCCTGTCACGTGGATCAAGGGATCTGTGGCTTTCCCTCGAGGCTGTCCCTCGAGGCTTTCCCACGAGGCTTTCCCACAGGGCTGTGCCACGTGCCACCTTGGTGTGAGTCGATCCTCGGCGTGAAAGACGAGCCGGTGAAGGGAAAAGAGGTTCCTCTGGAATGGACTGAGACATCTGGGGGACTCTTGGAATGGTGGCACGTCCCTGGAGTTCCTCTCGCTGTTCCTGTTGAGAGGGCCTCCTCTTGAGATGTGACGGTAACGCCGGGAACTCGTTTCCGAAGAAGCAGGGAAAGGATCCCTCATCTCGAGCTACGAGGCGGAAACGGGGCTCCTCTGGATGTGGGCGGGACCCTCGTGTTTCCTCTCCAGTGGAGACGGGTATGCCGGGGAACTTCTTGATTTGCACCAAGGGTGTGAAGGACCCTTTCGAAGTTCCAGAGGTGAGGTGTGATCAGCCTCGAGACGCCTCAGCGGAAATGGGCCCCATCTCGCCTGGAGGGGAGAACCTCCTGGATTTTCTCGAGTTGCGGCAGGTCTTCTCGAGTTACGACGGGGACCTCAGGGACCCGCTCTGGTGGCCTCAGGAAAGGCCAGTCCCCATGCGAGTTGCTAGGGGACCACTCGGGATTCCTCTCCCGTCCATGCCGGGGCCTCAGTCCTTGTGTGGAGTCGGGGCCGAAACCTGAGGATTCCTCTCCAGTGTTGCCATGGATCATGGGGTGCTTCTCCGTCTCCCCAGGGGAGTCAGGCCTCGTCTCGTGTGGGGGCATGCATGTGCGCTTTCCTCCCAAGCTGCAGCAGTATTGTCACGCTTCCTGTCACGTGGATCTAGGAATCTGTGGTTTCCCTCGAGGCTGTCCCTCGAGGCTTTCCCACGAGGCTTTCCCACATGGCTGTGCCACGTGCCACCTTGTTGGGAGTCGATCCTCGGCGTGAAAGACGAGCCGGTTAAGGGAAAAGAGGTTCCTCTGGAATGGACTGAGACATCTGTGGGACTCTTGGAATGGTGGCACGACCCTGAAGTTCCTCTCGTCGATCCTCATGAGAGGGCGTCCTCTTGAGATGCAACGGGAACGCCGGGAACTCTTTCCCGACGAAGCAGGGAAAGGATACCTCATCTCGAGCAACGAGGCGGAAACGGGGCTCCTCTGGATGTGGGTGGGACCCTCGTGTTTCCTCTCGAGTGGAGACAGGTATGTCGGGGAACTTCTTGATTTGCACCAAGGGTGTGAAGGACCCTTTCGAAGTTCCAGAGGTGAGGTGTGATCCGCCTCGAGACTCCTCAGCGGAAATGGGCCTCATCTCTCCTGGAGGGGAGAACCTCCTGGATTTTCTCGAGTTGCGGCAGGTCTTCTCGAGTTACGACGGGGACCTCAGGGACCCGCTGTGGAGGCCTCAGGAAAGGCCAGTCCCGAGGCGAGTTGCTATGGGGCAACTCGGGATTCCTCTCCCGTCCATGCCGGGGCCTAAGACCTTGTGTGGAGTCAGGGCCGGAACCTGAGGATTCCTCTCCAGTGTTGCCATGGATCTTGGGGTGCTTCTGAGTCTCCCCAGGGGAGTCAGGCCTCGTCTCGAGTGGGGGCATGCACGTGCGCTTTCCTCCCGAGCTGCAGCAGTAGTGTCACGCTTCCTGTCAGGTGGATCAAGGGATCTGTGGTTTCCCTTGAGACTTTCGCTGGAGTCTTTCCCACGAGGCTCTCCCACAGGGCTGTGCCACGTGCCACCTTGGTGTGAGTCGATCGTCGGCGTGAAAGACGACCCGGTGAAGGGAAAAGAGGTTCCTCTGGAATGGACTGAGACATCTGGGGGACTCTTGGAATGGTGGCACGACCCTGGAGTTCCTCTCGCCGTTCCTGTTAAGAGGGCCTCCTCTTGAGATGCTACGGGAACGCCGGGAACTCTTTCCCGAAGAAGCAGGGAAAGGATCCCTCATCTCGAGGTATGAAGAGGAAACGGGGCTCCTCTGAATGTGGGCGGGACCCTCGTGTTTCCTCTCGAGTGGAGACGGGTATGTCGGGGAATTTCTTGATTTGCACCAAGGGTGTGAAGGACCCTTTCGAAGTTCCAGAGGTGAGGTGTGATCAGCCTCGAGACGCCTCAGCGGAAATGGGCCACATCTCGCCTGGAGGGGAGAACCTCCTGGATTTTCTCGAGTTGCGGCAGGTCTTCTCGAGTAACGACGGGTCCTAAGGGACCAGATCTGGTGGCCGCAGGAAAGGCCAGTCCCCGTGCGAGTTGCTAGGGGCCATCTCGGGATACCTCTCCCGTCCATGCCGGGGCCTAAGACCTTGTGTGGAGTCGGGGCCGGAACCTGAGGATTCCTCTCCAGTGTTGCCATGGATCTTGGGGTGCTTCTGAGTCTCCCCAGGGGAGTCAGCCCTCGTCTCGTGTGGGGGCATGCACGTGCGCTTTCCTCCCGAGCTGCAGTAGTAGTGTCACGCTTCCTGCCACGTGGATCAAGGGATCTGTGGTTTCCCTCGAGGCGTTCGCTCGAGGCTTTCCCACGAGGCTTTCCCACACGGCTGTGCCACGTGCCACCTTGGTGTGAGTCGATCCTCGGCATGAAAGACGAGCCGGTGAAGGGAAAAGAGGTTCCTCTGGAATGGACTGAGACATCTGGGGGACTCTTGGAATGGTGGCACGACCCTGGAGTTCCTCTCGTCGATCCTCATGAGAGGGCGTCCTCTTGACATGCGACGGGAACGCCGGGAACTCTTTCCCGACGAAACAGGGAAAGAGTCCCTCATCTCAATCAACTAGGTGGAAACGGGGCTCCTCTGGAGGTGGTTGGGACCCTCGTGTTTCCTCTCGAGTGGAGACGGGTATGTCGGGGAACTTCTTGATTTGCACCAAGGGTGTGAAGGACCCTTTCGAAGTTCCAGAGGTGAGGTGTGATCAGCCTCGAGACGCCTCAGCGGAAATGGGCATCATCTCTCCTGGAGGGGAGAACCTCCTGGATTTTCTCGAGTTGCGGCAGGTCTTCTCGAGTTAGGACGGGAACCTCAGAGACCCGCTCTGGTGGCCTCAGGAAAGGCCAGTCCCCATGCGAGTTGCTATGGGCCATCTCGGGATTCCTCTCCAGTCCAGCCAGGGCCTAAGACCTTATGTGGAGTCGGGGCCGGAACCTGAGGATTCCGCTCCAGTGTTGCCATGGATCTTGGCGTGCTTCTGAGTCTCCCCAGGGGACTCAGTCCTCGTCTCGAGTGGGGGCATGCACGTGCGCTTTCCTCCCGAACTGCAGCAGTAGTGTCACGCTTCCTGTCACGTGAATCTAGGAATCTGTGGTTTCCCTCGAGGCTGTCCCTCGAGGCTTTTCCACGAGGCTTTCCCACAGGGCTGTGCCACGTGCCACCTTGTTGGGAGTCGATCCTCGGCGTGAAAGACGAGCCGGTGAAGGGAAAAGAGGTTCCTCTGGAATGGACTGAGACATCTGGGGGACTCTTGGCATGGTGGCACGACCCTGGAGTTCCATTCATCGATCCCCTTGAGAGGGCCTCCTCTTGAGATTCGACGGGAAAGCCGGGAACTCTTTCCCGATGAAGCAGGGAAAGGATCTCTCATCTCGAGCTACGAGGCGGAAACGGGGCTCCTCTGGATGTGGGCGGGACCCTCGTGTTTCCTCTCGAGTGGAGACGGGTATGTCGGGGAACTTCTTGATTTGCACGAAGGGTGTGAAGGACCCTTTCGAAGTTCCAGAGGTGAGGTGTGATCAGCCTCGAGACGCCTCAGCGGAAATGGGCCTCATCTCGCCTGGAGGGGAGAACCTCCTGGATTTTCTCGAGTTGCGGCAGGTCTTCTCGAGGTACGACGGGGACCTCAGGGACCCGATCTGAAGGCCTCAGGAAAGGCCAGTCCCCATTCGCGTTGCTAGGGGACCTTTCGGAATTCCTCTCCCGTCCATGCCGGGGCCTCAGTCCTTGTGTGGATTCGGGGCCAAAACCTGAGGATTCCTCTGCAGTGTTGCCATCGATCTTGGGGAGCTTCTGAGTCTCCCCAGGGTAGTCAGGCCTCGTCTCGAATGGGGGCATGCATGTGCGCATTCCTCTCGAGCTGCAGCAGTAGTGTCACGCTTCCTGTCACGTGGATCAAGGGATCTGTGGCTTTCCCTCGAGGCTTTCGCTCGAGGCTTTCCCACGAGGCTTTCCCACAGGGCTGTGCCACGTGCCACCTTGGTGTGAGTCGATCTTCGGCGTGAAGGACGAGCCGGTGAAGGGAAAAGAGGTTCCTCTGGAAAGGACTGAGACATCTGGGGGACTCTTGGAATGGTGGCACGACCCTGGAGTTCCTCTCGCTGTTCCTGTTGAGAGGGCATCCTCTTGAGATGCGACGGGAACGCCGGGAACTCTTTCCCGACGAAGCAGGGAAAGGATCCCTCAACTCGAGCTATGAGGAGGAAACGGGGCAACTCTGGATGTGGGCGGGACCCTCGTGATTCCTCTCGAGTGGAGACGGCTAGGTCGGGGAACTTCTTGATTTGCACCAAGGGTGTGAAGGACCCTTTCGAAGTTCCAGAGGTGAGGTGTGATCAGCCTCGAGACGCCTCAGCGGAAATGGGCCTCATCTCGCCTGGAGGGGAGAACCTCCTGGATTTTCTCGAGTTGCGGCAGGTCTTCTCGAGTTACGGCGGGGACCTCAGGCACCCGCTCTGGTGGCCTCAGGAAAGGCCAGTCCCCATGCGAGTTGCTAGGGGACCCCTCGGGATTCCTCTCCCGTCCATGCCGGGGCCTCAGTCCTTGTGTGGAGTCGGGGCCGGAACCTGAGGATTCCTCTCCAGTGTTGCCATGGATCTTGGGGTGCTTCTGAGTCTCCCCAGGGGAGTCAGGCCTCGTCTCGAGTGGGGGCATGCACGTGCGCTTTCCTCCCGAGCTGCAGCAGTAGTGTCACGCTTCCTGTCACGTGGATCAAGGGATCTGTGGCTTTCCCTCGAGGCTGTCCCTCGAGGCTCACCCACGAGGCTTTCCCACAGGGCTGTGCCACGTGCCACCTTGGTGTGAGTCGATCCTCGGCGTGAAAGACGAGCCGGTGAAGGGAAAAGAGGTTCCTCTGGAATGGACTGAGACATCCGGGGGACTCTTGGAATGGTGGCACGACCCTGGAGTTCCTCTCGCCGTTCCTGTTGAGAGGGCCTCCTCTTGAGATGCGACGGGAACGCCGGGAACTCTTTCCCGAAGAAGCAGGGAAATGATCCCTCATCTCGAGCTACGAGGCGGAAACGGGGCTCCTCTGGATGTGGGCGGGACCCTCGTGATTCCTCTCGAGTGGAGACGGCTAGGTCGGGGAACTTCTTGATTTGCACCAAGGGTGTGAAGGACCCTTTCGAAGTTCCAGAGGTGAGGTGTGATCAGCCTCGAGACGCCTCAGCGGAAATGGGCCTCATCTCGCCTGGAGGGGAGAACCTCCTGGATTTTCTCGAGTTGCGGCAGGTCTTCTCGAGTTACGGCGGGGACCTCAGGGACCCGCTCTGGTGGCCTCAGGAAAGGCCAGTCCCCATGCGAGTTGCTAGGGGACCTCTCGGGATTCCTCTCCCGTCCATGCCGGGGCCTCAGTCCTTGTGTGGAGTCGGGGCCGGAACCTGAGGATTCCTCTCCAGTGTTGCCATGGATCTTGGGGTGCTTCTGAGTCTCCCCAGGGGAGTCAGGCCTCGTCTCGAGTGGGGGCATGCACGTGCGCTTTCCTCCCGAGCTGCAGCAGTAGTGTCACGCTTCCTGTCACGTGGATCAAGGGATCTGTGGCTTTCCCTCGAGGCTGTCCCTCGAGGCTTTCCCACGAGGCTTTCCCACAGGGCTGTGCCACGTGCCACCTTGGTGTGAGTCGATCCTCGGCGTGAAAGACGAGCCGGTGAAGGGAAAAGAGGTTCCTCTGGAATGGACTGAGACATCTGGGGGACTCTTGGAATGGTGGCACGACCCTGGAGTTCCTCTCGCCGTTCCTGTTGAGAGGGCCTCCTCTTGAGATGCGACGGGAACGCCGGGAACTCTTTCCCGACGAAGCAGGGAAAGGATCCCTCATCTCGAGCTACGAGGCGGAAACGGGGCTCCTCTGGATGTGGGTGGGACCCTCGTGATTCCTCTCGAGTGGAGACGGCTAGTTCGGGGAACTTCTTGATTTGCACCAAGGGTGTGAAGGACCCTTTCGAAGTTCCAGAGGTGAGGTGTGATCAGCCTCGAGACGCCTCAGCGGAAATGGGCCTCATCTCGCCTGGAGGGGAGAACCTCCTGGATTTTCTCGAGTTGCGGCAGGTCTTCTCGAGTTACGGCGGGGACCTCAGGGACCCGCTCTGGTGGCCTCAGGAAAGGCCAGTCCCCATGCGAGTTGCTAGGGGACCTCTCGGGATTCCTCTCCCGTCCATGCCGGGGCCTCAGTCCTTGTGTGGAGTCGGGGCCGGAACATGAGGATTCCTCTCCAGTGTTGCCATGGATCTTGGGGTGCTTCTGAGTCTCCCCAGGGGAGTCAGGCCTCGTCTCGAGTGGGGGCATGCACGTGCGCTTTCCTCCCGAGCTGCAGCAGTAGTGTCACGCTTCCTGTCACGTGGATCAAGGGATCTGTGGCTTTCCCTCGAGGCTGTCCCTCGAGGCTTTCCCACGAGGCTTTCCCACAGGGCTGTGCCACGTGCCACCTTGGTGTGAGTGGATCCTCGGCGTGAAAGACGAGACGCTGAAGGGAAAAGAGGTTCCTCGGTAATGGACTGAGACATCTGGGGGACTCTTGGAATGGTGGCACGACCCTGGAGTTCCTCTCGCCGTTCCTGTTGAGAGGGCCTCCTCTTGAGATGCGACGGGAACGCCGGGAACTCTTTCCCGACGAAGCAGGGAAAGGATCCCTCATCTCGAGCTACGAGGCGGAAACGGGGCTCCTCTGGATGTGGGCGGGACCCTCGTGATTCCTCTCGAGTGGAGACGGGTATGTCGGGGAACTTCTTGATTTGCACCAAGGGTGTGAAGGACCCTTTCGAAGTTCCAGAGGGGAGGTGTGATCAGCCTCGAGACGCCTCAGCGGAAATGGGCCTCATCTCGCCTGGAGGGGAGAACCTCCTGGATTTTCTCGAGTTGCGGCAGGTCTTCTCGAGTTACGGCGGGGACCTCAGGGACCCGCTCTGGTGGCCTCAGGAAAGGCCAGTCCCCATGCGAGTTGCTAGGGGACCTCTCGGGATTCCTCTCCCGTCCATGCCGGGGCCTCAGTCCTTGTGTGGAGTCGGGGCCGGAACCTGAGGATTCCTCTCCAGTGTTGCCATGGATCTTGGGGTGCTTCTGAGTCTCCCCAGGGGAGTCAGGCCTCGTCTCGAGTGGGGGCATGCACGTGCGCTTTCCTCCCGAGCTGCAGCAGTAGTGTCACGCTTCCTGTCACGTGGATCAAGGGATCTGTGGCTTTCCCTCGAGGCTGTCCCTCGAGGCTTTCCCACGAGGCTTTCCCACAGGGCTGTGCCACGTGCCACCTTGGTGTGAGTCGATCCTCGGCGTGAAAGACGAGCCGGTGAAGGGAAAAGAGGTTCCTCTGGAATGGACTGAGACATCTGGGGGACTCTTGGAATGGTGGCACGACCCTGGAGTTCCTCTCGCCGTTCCTGTTGAGAGGGCCTCCTCTTGAGATGCGTCGGGAACGCCGGGAACTCTTTCCCGACGAAGCAGGGAAAGGATCCCTCATCTCGAGCTACGAGGCGGAAATGAGGCTCCTCTGGATGTGGGCGGGACCCTCGTGATTCCTCTCGAGTGGAGACGGCTAGGTCGGGGAACTTCTTGATTTGCACCAAGGGTGTGAAGGACCCTTTCGAAGTTCCAGAGGTGAGGGGTGATCAGCCTCGAGACGCCTCAGCGGAAATGGGCCTCATCTCGCCTGGAGGGGAGAACCTCCTGGATTTTCTCGAGTTGCGGCAGGTCTTCTCGAGTTACGACGGGGACCTCAGGGACCCGCTCTGGTGGCCTCAGGAAAGGCCAGTCCCCATGCGAGTTGCTAGGGGACCTCTCGGGATTCCACTCCCGTCCATGCCGGGGCCTCAGTCCTTGTGTGGAGTCGGGGCCGGAACCTGAGGATTCCTCTCCAGTGTTGCCATGGATCTTGGGGTGCTTCTGAGTCTCCCCAGGGGAGTCAGGCCTCGTCTCGAGTGGGGGCATGCACGAGCGCTTTCCGCCCGAGCTGCAGCAGTAGTGTCACGCTTCCTGTCACGTGGATCAAGGGATCTGTGGCTTTCCCTCGAGGCTGTCCCTCGAGGCTTTCCCACGAGGCTTTCCCACAGGGCTGTGCCACGTGCCACCTTGGTGTGAGTCGATCCTCGGCGTGAAAGACGAGCCGGTGAAGGGAAAAGAGGTTCCTCTGGAATGGACTGAGACATCTGGGGGACTCTTGGAATGGTGGCACGACCCTGGAGTTCCTCTCGCCGTTCCTGTTGAGAGGGCCTCCTGTTGAGATGCGACGGGAACGCCGGGAACTCTTTCCCGACGAAGCAGGGAAAGGATCCCTCATCTCGAGCTACGAGGCGGAAACGGGGCTAATCTGGATGTGGGCGGGACCCTCGTGATTCCTGTCGAGTGGAGTCGGGTATGTCGGGGAACATCTTGATTTGCACCAAGGGTGTGAAGGACCCTTTCCAAGTTCCAGAGGGGAGGTGTGATCAGCCTCGAGACGCCTCAGCGGAAATGGGCCTCATCTCGCCTGGAGGGGAGAACCTCCTGGATTTTCTCGAGTTGCGGCAGGTCTTCTCGAGTTACGACGGGGACCTCAGGGACCCGCTCTGGTGGCCTCAGGAAAGGCCAGTCCCCATGCGAGTTGCTAGGGGACCTCTCGGGATTCCTCTCCCGTCCATGCCGGGGCCTCAGTCCTTGTGTGGAGTCGGGGCCGGAACCTGAGGATTCCTCTCCAGTGTTGCCATGGATCTTGGGGTGCTTCTGAGTCTCCCCAGGGGAGTCAGGCCTCGTCTCGAGTGGGGGCATGCACGTGCGCTTTCCTCCCGAGCTGCAGCAGTAGTGTCACGCTTCCTGTCACGTGGATCAAGGGATCTGTGGCTTTCCCTCGAGGCTGTCCCTCGAGGCTTTCCCACGAGGCTTTCCCACATGGCTGTGCCACGTGCCACCTTGGTGTGAGTCGATCCTCGGCGAGAAAGACGAGCCGGTGAAGGGAAAAGAGGTTCCTCTGGAATGGACTGAGACATCTGGGGGACTCTTGGAATGGTGGCACGATCCTGGAGTTCTTCTCGCCGTTCCTGTTGAGAGGGCCTCCTCTTGAGATGCGACGGGAACGCCGGGAACTCTTTCCCGACGAAGCAGGAAAGGATCCCTCATCTCGAGCTACGAGGCGGAAACGGGGCTCCTCTGGATGTGGGCGGGACCCTTGTGATTCCTCTCGAGTGGAGACGGGTATGTCGGGGAACTTCTTGATTTGCACCAAGGGTGTGAAGGACCCTTTCAAAGTTCCAGAGGTGAGGTGTGATCAGCCTCGAGACGCCTCAGCGGAAATGGGCCTCATCTCGCCTGGAGGGGAGAACCTCCTGGATTTTCTCGAGTTGCGGCAGGTCTTCTCGAGTTACGACGGGGACCACAGGGACCCGTTCTGGTGGCCTCAGGAAAGGCCAGTCGCCATGCCAGTTGCTAGGGGACCTCTCGGGATTCCTCTCCCGTCCATGCCGGGGCCTCAGTCCTTGTGTGGATTCGGGTCTGGAACCTGAGGATTCCTCTCCAGTGTTGCCATGGATCTTGGGGTGCTTCTGAGTCTCCCCAGGGGAGTCAGGCCTCGTCTCGAGTGGGGGCATGCACGTGCGCTTTCCTCCCAAGCTGCAGCAGTAGTGTCACACTTCCTTTCACGTTGATCAAGGGATCTGTGGCTTTCCCTTGAGGCTGTACTTCGAGGCTTTCCCACGAGGCTTTCCCACAGGGCTGTGCCACGTGCCACCTTGGTGTGAGTCGATCCTCGGCGTGATAGACTAGCCGGTGTAGGGAAAAGAGGTTCCTCTGGTATGGACTGAGACATCTGGGGGACTCTTGGAATGGTGGCACGACCCTGGAGTTCCTCTCGCCGTTCCTGTTGAGAGGGCCTCCTCTTGAGATGCGACGGGAACGCCGGGAACTCTTTCCCGAAGAAGCAGGGAAAGGATCCCTCATCTCGAGCTGCGAGGCGGAAACGGGGCTCCTCTGGATGTGGGCGGGACGCTCGTGTTTCCTCTCGAGTGGAGACGGGTATGTCGGGGAACTTCTTGATTTGCACCAAGGGTGTGAAAGACTCTTTCGAAGATCCAGAGGTGAGGTGTGATCAGCCTCGAGACACCTCAGTGGAAATGGGCCTCATCTCGCCTGGAGCGGAGAACCTCCTGGATTTTCTCGAGGTGCGGCAGGTCTTCTCGAGTTACGACGGGGACCTCAGGGACCCGCTCTGGTGGCCTCAGGAAAGGCCAGTCCCCATGCGAGTTGCTAGGGGCCATCTCGGGATTCCTCTCCCGTCCATGCCGGGGCTTAAGACCTTGTGTGGAGTCGTGGCTGGAACCTGAGGATTCCTCTCCAGTGTTGCCATGGATCTTGGGGTGTTTCTGAGTCTCCCCAGGGGAGTCAGGCCTCGTCTCGAGTGGGGGCATGCACGTGCGCTTTCCTCCCGAGCTGCAGCGGTAGTGTCACGCTTCCTGTCACGTGGATCAAGGGATCTGTGGCTTTCCCTCGAGGCTGTCCCTCGAGGCTTTCCCACGAGGCTTTCCCACAGGGCTGTGCCACGTGCCACCTTGGTGTGAGTCGATCCTCGGCGTGAAAGACGAGCCGGTGAAGGGAAAAGAGGTTCCTCTGGAATGGACTGAGACATCTGGGGGACTCTTGGAATGGTGGCACGACCCTGGAGTTCCTCTCGCCGTTCCTGTTGAGAGGGCCTCCTCTTGAGATGCGACGGGAACGCCGGGAACTCTTTCCCGACGAAGCAGGGAAAGGATCCCTCATCTCGAGCTACGAGGCGGAAACGGGGCTCCTCTGGATGTGGGCGGGACCCTCGTGATTCCTCTCGAGTGGAGACTGGTATGTCGGGGAACTTCTTGATTTGCACCAAGGGTGTGAAGGACCCTTTCGAAGTTCCAGAGGGGAGGTGTGATCAGCCTCGAGACGCCTCAGCGGAAATGGGCCTCATCTCGCCTGGAGGGGAGAACCTCCTGGATTTTCTCGAGTTGCGGCAGGTCTTCTCGAGTTACGGCGGGGACCTCAGGGACCCGCTCTGGTGGCCTCAGGAAAGGCCAGTCCCCATGCGAGTTGCTAGGGGACCTCTCGGGATTCCTCTCCCGTCCATGCCGGGGCCTCAGTCCTTGTGTGGAGTCGGGGCCGGAACCTGAGGATTCCTCTCCAGTGTTGCCATGGATCTTGGGGTGCTTCTGAGTCTCCCCAGGGGAGTCAGGCCTCGTCTCGAGTGGGGGCATGCACGAGCGCTTTCCTCCCGAGCTGCAGCAGTAGTGTCACGCTTCCTGTCACGTGGATCAAGGGATCTGTGGCTTTCCCTCGAGGCTGCCCCTCGAGGCTTTCCCACGAGGCTTTCCCACAGGGCTGTGCCACGTGCCACCTTGGTGTGAGTCGATCCTCGGCGTGAAAGACGAGCCGCTGAAGGGAAAACAGGTTCCTCTGGAATGGACTGAGACATCTGGGGGACTCTTGGAATGGTGGCACGACCCTGGAGTTCCTCTCGCCGTTCCTGTTGAGAGGGCCTCCTGTTGAGATGCGACGGGAACGCCGGGAACTCTTTCCCGACGAAGCAGGGAAAGGATCCCTCATCTCGAGCTACGAGGCGGAAACGGGGCTAATCTGGATGTGGGCGGGACCCTCGTGATTCCTGTCGAGTGGAGTCGGGTATGTCGGGGAACATCTTGATTTGCACCAAGGGTGTGAAGGACCCTTTCCAAGTTCCAGAGGGGAGGTGTGATCAGCCTCGAGACGCCTCAGCGGAAATGGGCCTCATCTCGCCTGGAGGGGAGAACCTCCTGGATTTTCTCGAGTTGCGGCAGGTCTTCTCGAGTTACGACGGGGACCTCAGGGACCCGCTCTGGTGGCCTCAGGAAAGGCCAGTCCCCATGCGAGTTGCTAGGGGACCTCTCGGGATTCCCCTCCCGTCCATGCCGGGGCCTCAGTCCTTGTGTGGAGTCGGGGCCGGAACCTGAGGATTCCTCTCCAGTGTTGCCATGGATCTTGGGGTGCTTCTGAGTCTCCCCAGGGGAGTCAGGCCTCGTCTCGAGTGGGGGCATGCACGTGCGCTTTCCTCCCGAGCTGCAGCAGTAGTGTCACGCTTCCTGTCACGTGGATCAAGGGATCTGTGGCTTTCCCTCGAGGCTGTCCCTCGAGGCTTTCCCACGAGACTTTCCCACATGGCTGTGCCACGTGCCACCTTGGTGTGAGTCGATCCTCGGCGAGAAAGACGAGCCGGTGAAGGGAAAAGAGGTTCCTCTGGAATGGACTGAGACATCTGGGGGACTCTTGGAATGGTGGCACGACCCTGGAGTTCCTCTCGCCGTTCCTGTTGAGAGGGCCTCCTCTTGAGATGCGACGGGAACGCCGGGAACTCTTTCCCGACGAAGCAGGGAAAGGATCCCTCATCTCGAGCTACGAGGCGGAAACGGGGCTCCTCTGGATGTGGGCGGGACCCTCGTGATTCCTCTCCAGTGGAGACAGGTATGTCGGGGAACTTCTTGATTTGCACCAAGGGTGTGAAGGACCCTTTCAAAGTTCCAGAGGTGAGGTGTGATCAGCCTCGAGACGCCTCAGCGGAAATGGGCCTCATCTCGCCTGGAGGGGAGAACCTCCTGGATTTTCTCGAGTTGCGGCAGGTCTTCTCGAGTTACGACGGGGACCACAGGGACCCGCTCTGGTGGCCTCAGGAAAGGCCAGTCCCCATGCGAGTTGCTAGGGGACCTCTCGGGATTCCTCTCCCGTCCATGCCGGGGCCTCAGTCCTTGTGTGGAGTCGGGTCTGGAACCTGAGGATTCCTCTCCAGTGTTGCCATGGATCTTGGGGTGCTTCTGAGTCTCCCCAGGGGAGTCAGGCCTCGTCTCGAGTGGGGGCATGCACGAGCGCTTTCCTCCCGAGCTGCAGCAGTAGTGTCACGCTTCCTGTCACGTGGATCAAGGGATCTGTGGCTTTCCCTCGAGGCTGTCCCTCGAGGCTTTCCCACGAGGCTTTCCCACAGGGCTGTGCCACGTGCCACCTTGGTGTGAGTCGATCCTCGGCGTGAAAGACGAGCCGGTGAAGGGAAAAGAGGTTCCTCTGGAATGGACTGAGACATCTGGGGGACTCTTGGAATGGTGGTACGACCCTGGAGTTCCTCTCGCCGTTCCTGTTGAGAGGGCCTCCTGTTGAGATGCGACGGGAACGCCGGGAACTCTTTCCCGACGAAGCAGGGAAAGGATCCCTCATCTCGAGCTACGAGGCGGAAACGGGGCTAATCTGGATGTGGGCGGGACCCTCGTGATTCCTGTCGAGTGGAGTCGGGTATGTCGGGGAACATCTTGATTTGCACCAAGGGTGTGAAGGACCCTTTCCAAGTTCCAGAGGGGAGGTGTGATCAGCCTCGAGACGCCTCAGCGGAAATGGGCCTCATCTCGCCTGGAGGGGAGAACCTCCTGGATTTTCTCAAGTTGCGGCAGGTCTTCTCGAGTTACGACGGGGACCTCAGGGACCCGCTCTGGTGGCCTCAGGAAAGGCCAGTCCCCATGCGAGTTGCTAGGGGACCTCTCGGGATTCCTCTCCCGTCCATGCCGGGGCCTCAGTCCTTGTGTGGAGTCGGGGCCGGAACCTGAGGATTCCTCTCCAGTGTTGCCATGGATCTTGGGGTGCTTCTGAGTCTCCCCAGGGGAGTCAGGCCTCGTCTCGAGTGGGGGCATGCACGTGCGCTTTCCTCCCGAGCTGCAGCAGTAGTGTCACGCTTCCTGTCACGTGGATCAAGGGATCTGTGGCTTTCCCTCGAGGCTGTCCCTCGAGGCTTTCCCACGAGGCTTTCCCACATGGCTGTGCCACGTGCCACCTTGGTGTGAGTCGATCCTCGGCGAGAAAGACGAGCCGGTGAAGGGAAAAGAGGTTCCTCTGGAATGGACTGAGACATCTGGGGGACTCTTGGAATGGTGGCACGATCCTGGAGTTCTTCTCGCCGTTCCTGTTGAGAGGGCCTCCTCTTGAGATGGGACGGGAACGCCGGGAACTCTTTCCCGACGAAGCAGGAAAGGATCCCTCATCTCGAGCTACGAGGCGGAAACGGGGCTCCTCTGGATGTGGGCGGGACCCTCGTGATTCCTCTCGAGTGGAGACGGGTATGTCGGGGAACTTCTTGATTTGCACCAAGGGTGTGAAGGACCCTTTCAAAGTTCCAGAGGTGAGGTGTGATCAGCCTCGAGACGCCTCAGCGGAAATGGGCCTCATCTCGCCTGGAGGGGAGAACCTCCTGGATTTTCTCGAGTTGCGGCAGGTCTTCTCGAGTTACGACGGGGACCACAGGGACCCGCTCTGGTGGCCTCAGTAAAGGCCAGTCGCCATGCCAGTTGCTAGGGGACCTCTCGGGATTCCTCTCCCGTCCATGCCGGGGCCTCAGTCCTTGTGTGGATTCGGGTCTGGAACCTGAGGATTCCTCTCCAGTGTTGCCATGGATCTTGGGGTGCTTCTGAGTCTCCCCAGGGGAGTCAGGCCTCGTCTCGAGTGGGGGCATGCACGTGCGCTTTCCTCCCAAGCTGCAGCAGTAGTGTCACACTTCCTTTCACGTTGATCAAGGGATCTGTGGCTTTCCCTTGAGGCTGTACTTCGAGGCTTTCCCACGAGGCTTTCCCACAGGGCTGTGCCACGTGCCACCTTGGTGTGAGTCGATCCTCGGCATGATAGACTACCCGGTGTAGGGAAAAGAGGTTCCTCTGGTATGGACTGAGACATCTGGGGGACTCTTGGAATGGTGGCACGACCCTGGAGTTCCTCTCGCCGTTCCTGTTGAAAGGGCCTCCTCTTGAGATGCGACGGGAACGCCGGGAACTCTTTCCCGAAGAAGCAGGGAAAGGATGCCTCATCTCGAGCTGCGAGGCCGAAACGGGGCTCCTCTGGATGTGGGCGGGACGCTCATGTTTCCTCTCGAGTGGAGACGGGTATGTCGGGGAACTTCTTGATTTGCACCAAGGGTGTGAAGGACTCTTTCGAAGATCCAGAGGTGAGGTGTGATCAGCCTTGAGACACCTCAGTGGAAATGGGCCTCATCTCGCCTGGAGGGGAGAACCTCCTGGATTTTCTCGAGGTGCGGCAGGTCTTCTCGAGTTACGACGGGGACCTCAGGGACCCGCTCTGGTGGCCTCAGGAAAGGCCAGTCCCCATGCGAGTTGCTAGGGGCCATCTCGGGATTCCTCTCCCGTCCATGCCGGGGCTTAAGACCTTGTGTGGAGTCGTGGCTGGAACCTGAGGATTCCTCTCCAGTGTTGCCATGGATCTTGGGGTGCTTCTGAGTCTCCCCAGGGGAGTCAGGCCTCGTCTCGAGTGGGGGCATGCACGTGCGCTTTCCTCCCGAGCTGCAGCGGTAGTGTCACGCTTCCTGTTACGTGGATCAAGGGATCTGTGGCTTTCCCTTGAGGCTGTCCCTCGAGGCTTTCCCACGAGGCTTTCCCACAGGGCTGTGCCACGTGCCACCTTGGTGTGAGTCGATCCTCGGCGTGAAAGACGAGCCGGTGAAGGGAAAAGAGGTTCCTCTGGAATGGACTGAGACATCTGGGGGACTCTTGGAATGGTGGCACGACCCTGGAGTTCCTCTCGCCGTACCTGTTGAGAGGGCCTCCTCTTGAGATGCGACGGGAACGCCGGGAACTCTTTCCCGACGAAGCAGGGAAAGGATCCCTCATCTCGAGCTACGAGGCGGAAACGGGGCTCCTCTGGATGTGGGCGGGACCCTCGTGATTCCTCTCGAGTGGAGACGGGTATGTCGGGGAACTTCTTGATTTGCACCAAGGGTGTGAAGGAGCCTTTCGAAGTTCCAGAGGTGAGGTGTGATCAGCCTCGAGACGCCTCAGCGGAAATGGGCCTCATCTCGCCTGGAGGGGAGAACCTCCTGGATTTTCTCGAGTTGCGGCAGGTCTTCTCGAGTTACGGTGGAGACCACAGGGACCCGCTCTGGTGGCCTCAGGAAAGGCCAGTCCCCATGCGAGTTGCTAGGGGACCTCTCGGGATTCCTCTCCCGTCCATGCCGGGGCCTCAGTCCTTGTGTGGAGTCGGAGCCGGAACCTGAGGATTCCTCTCCAGTGTTGCCATGGATCTTGGGGTGCTTCTGAGTCTCCCCAGGGGAGTCAGGCCTCGTCTCGAGTGGGGGCATGCACGTGCGCTTTCCTCCCGAGCTGCAGCGGTAGTGTCACGCTTCCTGTCACGTGGATCAAGGGATCTGTGGCTTTCCCTCGAGGCTGTCCCTCGAGGCTTTCCCACGAGGCTTTCCCACAGGGCTGTGCCACGTGCCACCTTGGTGTGAGTCGATCCTCGGCGTGAAAGACGAGCCGGTGAAGGGAAAAGAGGTTCCTCTGGAATGGACTGAGACATCTGGGGGACTCTTGGAATGGTGGCACGACCCTGGAGTTCCTCTCGCCGTTCCTGTTGAGAGGGCCTCCTCTTGAGATGCGACGGGAACGCCGGGAACTCTTTCCCGACGAAGCAGGGAAAGGATCCCTCATCTCGAGCTACGAGGCGGAAACGGGGCTCCTCTGGATGTGGGCGGGACCCTCGTGATTCCTCTCGAGTGGAGACGGCTAGGTCGGGGAACTTCTTGATTTGCACCAAGGGTGTGAAGGACCCTTTCGAAGTTCCAGAGGTGAGGTGTGATCAGCCTCGAGACGCCTCAGCGGAAATGGGCCTCATCTCGCCTGGAGGGGAGAACCTCCTGGATTTTCTCGAGTTGCGGCAGGTCTTCTCGAGTTACGGCGGGGACCTCAGGGACCCGCTCTGGTGGCCTCAGGAAAGGCCAGTCCCCATGCGAGTTGCTAGGGGACCTCTCGGGATTCCTCTCCCGTCCATGCCGGGGCCTCAGTCCTTGTGTGGAGTCGGGGCCGGAACCTGAGGATTCCTCTCCAGTGTTGCCATGGATCTTGGGGTGCTTCTGAGTCTCCCCAGGGGAGTCAGGCCTCGTCTCGAGTGGGGGCATGCACGTGCGCTTTCCTCCCGAGCTGCAGCAGTAGGGTCACGCTTCCTGTCACATGGATCAAGGGATCTGTGGCTTTCCCTCGAGGCTGTCCCTCGAGGCTTTCCCACGAGGCTTTCCCACAGGGCTGTGCCACGTGCCACCTTGGTGTGAGTCGATCCTCGGCGTGAAAGACGAGCCTGTGAAGGGAAAAGAGGTTCCTCTGGAATGGACTGAGACATCTGGGGGACTCTTGGAATGGTGGCACGACCCTGGAGTTCCTCTCGCCGTTCCTGTTGAGAGGGCCTCCTCTTGAGATGCGACGGGAACGCCGGGAACTCTTTCCCGACGAAGCAGGGAAAGGATCCCTCATCTCGAGCTACGAGGCGGAAACGGGGCTCCTCTGGATGTGGGCGGGACCCTCGTGATTCCTCTCGAGTGGAGACGGCTAGGTCGGGGAACTTCTTGATTTGCACCAAGGGTGTGAATGACCCTTTCGAAGTTCCAGAGGTGAGGTGTGATCAGCCTCGAGACGCCTCAGCGGAAATGGGCCTCATCTCGCCTGGAGGGGAGAACCTCCTGGATTTTCTCGACTTGCGGCAGGTCTTCTCGAGTTACGGCGGGGACCTCAGGGACCCGCTCTGGTGGCCTCAGGAAAGGCCAGTCCCCATGCGAGTTGCTAGGGGACCCCTCGGGATTCCTCTCCCGTCCATGCCGGGGCCTCAGTCCTTGTGTGGAGTCGGGGCCGGAACCTGAGGATTCCTCTCCAGTGTTGCCATGGATCTTGGGGTGCTTCTGAGTCTCCCCAGGGGAGTCAGGCCTCGTCTCGAGTGGGGGCATGCACGTGCGCTTTCCTCCCGAGCTGCAGCAGTAGTGTCATGCTTCCTGTCACGTGGATCAAGGGATCTGTGGCTTTCCCTCGAGGCTGTCCCTCGAGGCTTTCCCACGAGGCTTTCCCACAGGGCTGTGCCACGTGCCACCTTGGTGTGAGTCGATCCTCGGCGGGAAAGACGAGCCGGTGAAGGGAAAAGAGGTTCCTCTGGAATGGACTGAGACATCTGGGGGACTCTTGGAATGGTGGCACGACCCTGGAGTTCCTCTCGCCGTTCCTGTTGAGAGGGCCTCCTCTTGAGATGCGACGGGAACGCCGGGAACTCTTTCCCGACGAAGCAGGGAAAGGATCCCTCATCTCGAGCTACGAGGCGGAAACGGGGCTCCTC
Organism: Budorcas taxicolor; assembly: GCF_023091745.1. Lineage (NCBI taxonomy): Eukaryota > Metazoa > Chordata > Mammalia > Artiodactyla > Bovidae > Budorcas > Budorcas taxicolor. The sequence continues at coordinate 963,359 of NW_026291642.1, read as the reverse complement.
TGGATGTGGGCGGGACCCTCGTGATTCCTCTCGAGTGGAGACGGGTATGTCGGGGAACTTCTTGATTTGCACCAAGGGTGTGAAGGACCCTTTCGAAGTTCCAGAGGTGAGGTGTGATCAGCCTCGAGACGCCTCAGCGGAAATGGGCCTCATCTCGCCTGGAGGGGAGAACCTTCTGGATTTTCTCGAGTTGCGGCAGGTCTTCTCGAGTTACGGCGGGGACCTCAGGGACCCGCTCTGGTGGCCTCAGGAAAGGCCAGTCCCCATGCGAGTTGCTAGGGGACCTCTCGGGATTCCTCTCCCGTCCATGCCGGGGCCTCAGTCCTTGTGTGGAGTCGGGGCCGGAACCTGAGGATTCCTCTCCAGTGTTGCCATGGATCTTGGGGTGCTTCTGAGTCTCCCCAGGGGAGTCAGGCCTCGTCTCGAGTGGGGGCATGCACGTGCGCTTTCCTCCCGAGCTGCAGCAGTAGTGTCACGCTTCCTGTCACGTGGATCAAGGGATCTGTGGCTTTCCCTCGAGGCTGTCCCTCGAGGCTTTCCCACGAGGCTTTCCCACAGGGCTGTGCCACGTGCCACCTTGGTGTGAGTCGATCCTCGGCGTGAAAGACGAGCCGGTGAAGGGAAAAGAGGTTCCTCTGGAATGGACTGAGACATCTGGGGGACTCTTGGAATGGTGGCACGACCCTGGAGTTCCTCTCGCCGTTCCTGTTGAGAGGGCCTCCTCTTGAGATGCGACGGGAACGCCGGGAACTCTTTCCCGACGAAGCAGGGAAAGGATCCCTCATCTCGAGCTACGAGGCGGAAACGGGGCTCCTCTGGATGTGGGCGGGACCCTCGTGATTCCTCTCGAGTGGAGACGGCTAGGTCGGGGAACTTCTTGATTTGCACCAAGGGTGTGAAGGACCCTTTCGAAGTTCCAGAGGTGAGGTGTGATCAGCCTCGAGACACCTCAGCGGAAATGGGCCTCATCTCGCCTGGAGGGGAGAACCTCCTGGATTTTCTCGAGTTGCGGCATGTCTTCTCGAGTTACGGCGGGGACCTCAGGGACCCGCTCTGGTGGCCTCAGGAAAGGCCAGTCCCCATGCGAGTTGCTATGGGACCCCTCGGGATTCCTCTCCCGTCCATGCCGGGGCCTCAGTCCTTGTGTGGAGTCGGGGCCGGAACCTGAGGATTCCTCTCCAGTGTTGCCATGGATCTTGGGGTGCTTCTGAGTCTCCCCAGGGGAGTCAGGCCTCGTCTCGAGTGGGGGCATGCACGTGCGCTTTCCTCCCGAGCTGCAGCAGTAGTGTCACGCTTCCTGTCACGTGGATCAAGGGATCTGTGGCTTTCCCTCGAGGCTGTCCCTCGAGGCTTTCCCACGAGGCTTTCCCACAGGGCTGTGCCACGTGCCACCTTGGTGTGAGTCGATCCTCGGCGGGAAAGACGAGCCGGTGAAGGGAAAAGAGGTTCCTCTGGAATGGACTGAGACATCTGGGGGACTCTTGGAATGGTGGCACGACCCTGGAGTTCCTCTCGCCGTTCCTGTTGAGAGGGCCTCCTCTTGAGATGCGACGGGAACGCCGGGAACTCTTTCCCGACGAAGCAGGGAAAGGATCCCTCATCTCGAGCTACGAGGCGGAAACGGGGCTCCTCTGGATGTGGGCGGGACCCTCGTGATTCCTCTCGAGTGGAGACGGCTAGGTCGGGGAACTTCTTGATTTGCACCAAGGGTGTGAAGGACCCTTTCGAAGTTCCAGAGGTGAGGTGTGATCAGCCTCGAGACGCCTCAGCGGAAATGGGCCTCATCTCGCCTGGAGGGGAGAACCTTCTGGATTTTCTCGAGTTGCGGCAGGTCTTCTCGAGTTACGGCGGGGACCTCAGGGACCCGCTCTGGTGGCCTCAGGAAAGGCCAGTCCCCATGCGAGTTGCTAGGGGACCTCTCGGGATTCCTCTCCCGTCCATGCCGGGGCCTCAGTCCTTGTGTGGAGTCGGGGCCGGAACCTGAGGATTCCTCTCCAGTGTTGCCATGGATCTTGGGGTGCTTCTGAGTCTCCCCAGGGGAGTCAGGCCTCGTCTCGAGTGGGGGCATGCACGTGCGCTTTCCTCCCGAGCTGCAGCAGTAGTGTCACGCTTCCTGTCACGTGGATCAAGGGATCTGTGGCTTTCCCTCGAGGCTGTCCCTCGAGGCTTTCCCACGAGGCTTTCCCACAGGGCTGTGCCACGTGCCACCTTGGTGTGAGTCGATCCTCGGCGTGAAAGACGAGCCGGTGAAGGGAAAAGAGGTTCCTCTGGAATGGACTGAGACATCTGGGGGACTCTTGGAATGGTGGCACGACCCTGGAGTTCCTCTCGCCGTTCCTGTTGAGAGGGCCTCCTCTTGAGATGCGACGGGAACGCCGGGAACTCTTTCCCGACGAAGCAGGGAAAGGATCCCTCATCTCGAGCTACGAGGCGGAAACGGGGCTCCTCTGGATGTGGGCGGGACCCTCGTGATTCCTCTCGAGTGGAGACGGCTAGGTCGGGGAACTTCTTGATTTGCACCAAGGGTGTGAAGGACCCTTTCGAAGTTCCAGAGGTGAGGTGTGATCAGCCTCGAGACACCTCAGCGGAAATGGGCCTCATCTCGCCTGGAGGGGAGAACCTCCTGGATTTTCTCGAGTTGCGGCATGTCTTCTCGAGTTACGGCGGGGACCTCAGGGACCCGCTCTGGTGGCCTCAGGAAAGGCCAGTCCCCATGCGAGTTGCTATGGGACCCCTCGGGATTACTCTCCCGTCCATGCCGGGGCCTCAGTCCTTGTGTGGAGTCGGGGCCGGAACCTGAGGATTCCTCTCCAGTGTTGCCATGGATCTTGGGGTGCTTCTGAGTCTCCCCAGGGGAGTCAGGCCTCGTCTCGAGTGGGGGCATGCACGTGCGCTTTCCTCCCGAGCTGCAGCAGTAGTGTCACGCTTCCTGTCACGTGGATCAAGGGATCTGTGGCTTTCCCTCGAGGCTGTCCCTCGAGGCTTTCCCACGAGGCTTTCCCACAGGGCTGTGCCACGTGCCACCTTGGTGTGAGTCGATCCTCGGCGTGAAAGACGAGCCGGTGAAGGGAAAAGAGGTTCCTCTGGAATGGACTGAGACATCTGGGGGACTCTTGGAATGGTGGCACGACCCTGGAGTTCCTCTCGCCGTTCCTGTTGAGAGGGCCTCCTCTTGAGATGCGACGGGAACGCCGGGAACTCTTTCCCGACGAAGCAGGGAAAGGATCCCTCATCTCGAGCTACGAGGCGGAAACGGGGCTCCTCTGGATGTGGGCGGGACCCTCGTGATTCCTCTCGAGTGGAGACGGCTAGGTCGGGGAACTTCTTGATTTGCACCAAGGGTGTGAAGGACCCTTTCGAAGTTCCAGAGGTGAGGTGTGATCAGCCTCGAGACGCCTCAGCGGAAATGGGCCTCATCTCGCCTGGAGGGGAGAACCTCCTGGATTTTCTCGAGTTGCGGCAGGTCTTCTCGAGTTACGGCGGGGACCTCAGGGACCCGCTCTGGTGGCCTCAGGAAAGGCCAGTCCCCATGCGAGTTGCTAGGGGACCCCTCGGGATTCCTCTCCCGTCCATGCCAGGGCCTCAGTCCTTGTGTGGAGTCGGGGCCGGAACCTGAGGATTCCTCTCCAGTGTTGCCATGGATCTTGGGGTGCTTCTGAGTCTCCCCAGGGGAGTCAGGCCTCATCTCGAGTGGGGGCATGCACGTGCGCTTTCCTCCCGAGCTGCAGCAGTAGTGTCATGCTTCCTGTCACGTGGATCAAGGGATCTGTGGCTTTCCCTCGAGGCTGTCCCTCGAGGCTTTCCCACGAGGCTTTCCCACAGGGCTGTGCCACGTGCCACCTTGGTGTGAGTCGATCCTCGGCGTGAAAGACGAGCCGGTGAAGGGAAAAGAGGTTCCTCTGGAATGGACTGAGACATCTGGGGGACTCTTGGAATGGTGGCACGACCCTGGAGTTCCTCTCGCCGTTCCTGTTGAGAGGGCCTCCTGTTGAGATGCGACGGGAACGCCGGGAACTCTTTCCCGACGAAGCAGGGAAAGGATCCCTCATCTCGAGCTACGAGGCGGAAACGGGGCTCCTCTGGATGTGGGCGGGACCCTCGTGATTCCTCTCGAGTGGAGACGGCTAGGTCGGGGAACTTCTTGATTTGCACCAAGGGTGTGAAGGACCCTTTCGAAGTTCCAGAGGTGAGGTGTGATCAGCCTCGAGACGCCTCAGCGGAAATGGGCCTCATCTCGCCTGGAGGGGAGAACCTCCTGGATTTTCTCGAGTTGCGGCATGTCTTCTCGAGTTACGGCGGGGACCTCAGGGACCCGCTCTGGTGGCCTCAGGATAGGCCAGTCCCCATGCGAGTTGCTAGGGGACCCCACGGGATTCCTCTTCCGTCCATGCCGGGGCCTCAGTCCTTGTGTGGAGTCGGGGCCGGAACCTGAGGATTCCTCTCCAGTGTTGCCATGGATCTTGGGGTGCTTCTGAGTCTCCCCAGGGGAGTCAGGCCTCGTCTCGAGAGGGGGCATGCACGTGCGCTTTCCTCCCGAGCTGCAGCAGTAGTGTCACGCTTCCTGTCACGTGGATCAAGGGATCTGTGGCTTTCCCTTCAGCTGTCCCTCGAGGCTTTCCCACGAGGCTTTCCCACAGGGCTGTGCCACGTGCCACCTTGGTGTGAGTCGATCCTCGGCGGGAAAGACGAGCTGGTGAAGGGAAAAGAGGTTCCTCTGGAATGGACTGAGACATCTGGGGGACTCTTGGAATGGTGGCACGACCCTGGAGTTCCTCTCGCCGTTCCTGTTGAGAGGGCCTCCTCTTGAGATGCGACGGGAACGCCGGGAACTCTTTCCCGACGAAGCAGGGAAAGGATCCCTCATCTCGAGCTACGAGGCGGAAACGGGGCTCCTCTGGATGTGGGCGGGACCCTCGTGATTCCTCTCGAGTGGAGACGGCTAGGTCGGGGAACTTCTTGATTTGCACCAAGGGTGTGAAGGACCCTTTCGAAGTTCCAGAGGTGAGGTGTGATCAGCCTCGAGACGCCTCAGCGGAAATGGGCCTCATCTCGCCTGGAGGGGAGAACCTCCTGGATTTTCTCGAGTTGCGGCAGGTCTTCTCGAGTTACGGCGGGGACCTCAGGGACCCGCTCTGGTGGCCTCAGGAAAGGCCAGTCCCCATGCGAGTTGCTAGGGGACCCCTCGGGATTCCTCTCCCGTCCATGCCGGGGCCTCAGTCCTTGTGTGGAGTCGGGGCCGGAACCTGAGGATTCCTCTCCAGTGTTGCCATGGATCTTGGGGTGCTTCTGAGTCTCCCCAGGGGAGTCAGGCCTCGTCTCGAGTGGGGGCATGCACGTGCGCTTTCCTCCCGAGCTGCAGCAGTAGTGTCATGCTTCCTGTCACGTGGATCAAGGGATCTGTGGCTTTCCCTCGAGGCTGTCCCTCGAGGCTTTCCCACGAGGCTTTCCCACAGGGCTGTGCCACGTGCCACCTTGGTGTGAGTCGATCCTCGGCGTGAAAGACGAGCCGGTGAAGGGAAAAGAGGTTCCTCTGGAATGGACTGAGACATCTGGGGGACTCTTGGAATGGTGGCACGACCCTGGAGTTCCTCTCGCCGTTCCTGTTGAGAGGGCCTCCTCTTGAGATGCGACGGGAACGCCGGGAACTCTTTCCCGACGAAGCAGGGAAAGAATCCCTCATCTCGAGCTACGAGGCGGAAACGGGGCTCCTCTGGATGTGGGCGGGACCCTCGTGATTCCTCTCGAGTGGAGACGGCTAGGTCGGGGAACTTCTTGATTTGCACCAAGGGTGTGAAGGAACCTTTCGAAGTTCCAGTGTTGAGGTGTGATCAGCCTCGAGACGCCTCAGCGGAAATGGGCCTCATCTCGCCTGGAGGGGAGAACCTCCTGGATTTTCTCGAGTTGCGGCAGGTCTTCTCGAGTTACGGCGGGGACCTCAGGGACCCGCTCTGGTGGCCTCAGGAAAGGCCAGTCCCCATGCGAGTTGCTAGGGGACCTCTCGGGATTCCTCTCCCGTCCATGCCGGGGCCTCAGTCCTTGTGTGGAGTCGGGGCCGGAACCTGAGGATTCCTCTCCAGTGTTGCCATGGATCTTGGGGTGCTTCTGAGTCTCCCCAGGGGAGTCAGGCCTCGTCTCGAGAGGGGGCATGCACGTGCGCTTTCCTCCTGAGCTGCAGCAGTAGTGTCACGCTTCCTGTCACGTGGATCAAGGGATCTGTGGCTTTCCCTTCAGCTGTCCCTCGAGGCTTTCCCACGAGGCTTTCCCACAGGGCTGTGCCACGTGCCACCTTGGTGTGAGTCGATCCTCGGCGGGAAAGACGAGCCGGTGAAGGGAAAAGAGGTTCCTCTGGAATGGACTGAGACATCTGGGGGACTCTTGGAATGGTGGCACGACCCTGGAGTTCCTCTCGCCGTTCCTGTTGAGAGGGCCTCCTGTTGAGATGCGACGGGAACGCCGGGAACTCTTTCCCGACGAAGCAGGGAAAGGATCCCTCATCTCGAGCTACGAGGCGGAAACGGGGCTCCTCTGGATGTGGGCGGGACCCTCGTGATTCCTCTCGAGTGGAGACGGCTAGGTCGGGGAACTTCTTGATTTGCACCAAGGGTGTGAAGGACCCTTTCGAAGTTCCAGAGGTGAGGTGTGATCAGCCTCGAGACGCCTCAGCGGAAATGGGCCTCATCTCGCCTGGAGGGGAGAACCTCCTGGATATTCTCGAGTTGCGGCAGGTCTTCTCGAGTTACGGCGGGGACCTCAGGGACCCGCTCTGGTGGCCTCAGGATAGGCCAGTCCCCATGCGAGTTGCTAGGGGACCCCACGGGATTCCTCTCCCGTCCATGCCGGGGCCTCAGTCCTTGTGTGGAGTCGGGGCCGGAACCTGAGGATTCCTCTCCAGTGTTGCCATGGATCTTGGGGTGCTTCTGAGTCTCCCCAGGGGAGTCAGCCCTCGTCTCGAGAGGGGGCATGCACGTGCGCTTTCCTCCCGAGCTGCAGCAGTAGTGTCACGCTTCCTGTCACGTGGATCAAGGGATCTGTGGCTTTCCCTTCAGCTGTCCCTCGAGGCTTTCCCACGAGGCTTTCCCACAGGGCTGTGCCACGTGCCACCTTGGTGTGAGTCGATCCTCGGCGGGAAAGACGAGCCGGTGAAGGGAAAAGAGGTTCCTCTGGAATGGACTGAGACATCTGGGGGACTCTTGGAATGGTGGCACGACCCTGGAGTTCCTCTCGCCGTTCCTGTTGAGAGGGCCTCCTCTTGAGATGCGACGGGAACGCCGGGAACTCTTTCCCGACGAAGCAGGGAAAGGATCCCTCATCTCGAGCTACGAGGCGGAAACGGGGCTCCTCTGGATGTGGGTGGGACCCTCGTGATTCCTCTCGAGTGGAGACGGCTAGTTCGGGGAACTTCTTGATTTGCACCAAGGGTGTGAAGGACCCTTTCGAAGTTCCAGAGGTGAGGTGTGATCAGCCTCGAGACGCCTCAGCGGAAATGGGCCTCATCTCGCCTGGAGGGGAGAACCTCCTGGATTTTCTCGAGTTGCGGCAGGTCTTCTCGAGTTACGGCGGGGACCTCAGGGACCCGCTCTGGTGGCCTCAGGAAAGGCCAGTCCCCATGCGAGTTGCTAGGGGACCTCTCGGGATTCCTCTCCCGTCCATGCCGGGGCCTCAGTCCTTGTGTGGAGTCGGGGCCGGAACATGAGGATTCCTCTCCAGTGTTGCCATGGATCTTGGGGTGCTTCTGAGTCTCCCCAGGGGAGTCAGGCCTCGTCTCGAGTGGGGGCATGCACGTGCGCTTTCCTCCCGAGCTGCAGCAGTAGTGTCACGCTTCCTGTCACGTGGATCAAGGGATCTGTGGCTTTCCCTCGAGGCTGTCCCTCGAGGCTTTCCCACGAGGCTTTCCCACAGGGCTGTGCCACGTGCCACCTTGGTGTGAGTGGATCCTCGGCGTGAAAGACGAGACGCTGAAGGGAAAAGAGGTTCCTCGGGAATGGACTGAGACATCTGGGGGACTCTTGGAATGGTGGCACGACCCTGGAGTTCCTCTCGCCGTTCCTGTTGAGAGGGCCTCCTCTTGAGATGCGACGGGAACGCCGGGAACTCTTTCCCGACGAAGCAGGGAAAGGATCCCTCATCTCGAGCTACGAGGCGGAAACGGGGCTCCTCTGGATGTGGGCGGGACCCTCGTGATTCCTCTCGAGTGGAGACGGGTATGTCGGGGAACTTCTTGATTTGCACCAAGGGTGTGAAGGACCCTTTCGAAGTTCCAGAGGGGAGGTGTGATCAGCCTCGAGACGCCTCAGCGGAAATGGGCCTCATCTCGCCTGGAGGGGAGAACCTCCTGGATTTTCTCGAGTTGCGGCAGGTCTTCTCGAGTTACGGCGGGGACCTCAGGGACCCGCTCTGGTGGCCTCAGGAAAGGCCAGTCCCCATGCGAGTTGCTAGGGGACCTCTCGGGATTCCTCTCCCGTCCATGCCGGGGCCTCAGTCCTTGTGTGGAGTCGGGGCCGGAACCTGAGGATTCCTCTCCAGTGTTGCCATGGATCTTGGGGTGCTTCTGAGTCTCCCCAGGGGAGTCAGGCCTCGTCTCGAGTGGGGGCATGCACGTGCGCTTTCCTCCCGAGCTGCAGCAGTAGTGTCACGCTTCCTGTCACGTGGATCAAGGGATCTGTGGCTTTCCCTCGAGGCTGTCCCTCGAGGCTTTCCCACGAGGCTTTCCCACAGGGCTGTGCCACGTGCCACCTTGGTGTGAGTCGATCCTCGGCGTGAAAGACGAGCCGGTGAAGGGAAAAGAGGTTCCTCTGGAATGGACTGAGACATCTGGGGGACTCTTGGAATGGTGGCACGACCCTGGAGTTCCTCTCGCCGTTCCTGTTGAGAGGGCCTCCTCTTGAGATGCGTCGGGAACGCCGGGAACTCTTTCCCGACGAAGCAGGGAAAGGATCCCTCATCTCGAGCTACGAGGCGGAAATGAGGCTCCTCTGGATGTGGGCGGGACCCTCGTGATTCCTCTCGAGTGGAGACGGCTAGGTCGGGGAACTTCTTGATTTGCACCAAGGGTGTGAAGGACCCTTTCGAAGTTCCAGAGGTGAGGGGTGATCAGCCTCGAGACGCCTCAGCGGAAATGGGCCTCATCTCGCCTGGAGGGGAGAACCTCCTGGATTTTCTCGAGTTGCGGCAGGTCTTCTCGAGTTACGACGGGGACCTCAGGGACCCGCTCTGGTGGCCTCAGGAAAGGCCAGTCCCCATGCGAGTTGCTAGGGGACCTCTCGGGATTCCACTCCCGTCCATGCCGGGGCCTCAGTCCTTGTGTGGAGTCGGGGCCGGAACCTGAGGATTCCTCTCCAGTGTTGCCATGGATCTTGGGGTGCTTCTGAGTCTCCCCAGGGGAGTCAGGCCTCGTCTCGAGTGGGGGCATGCACGAGCGCTTTCCTCCCGAGCTGCAGCAGTAGTGTCACGCTTCCTGTCACGTGGATCAAGGGATCTGTGGCTTTCCCTCGAGGCTGTCCCTCGAGGCTTTCCCACGAGGCTTTCCCACAGGGCTGTGCCACGTGCCACCTTGGTGTGAGTCGATCCTCGGCGTGAAAGACGAGCCGGTGAAGGGAAAAGAGGTTCCTCTGGAATGGACTGAGACATCTGGGGGACTCTTGGAATGGTGGCACGACCCTGGAGTTCCTCTCGCCGTTCCTGTTGAGAGGGCCTCCTGTTGAGATGCGACGGGAACGCCGGGAACTCTTTCCCGACGAAGCAGGGAAAGGATCCCTCATCTCGAGCTACGAGGCGGAAACGGGGCTAATCTGGATGTGGGCGGGACCCTCGTGATTCCTGTCGAGTGGAGTCGGGTATGTCGGGGAACATCTTGATTTGCACCAAGGGTGTGAAGGACCCTTTCCAAGTTCCAGAGGGGAGGTGTGATCAGCCTCGAGACGCCTCAGCGGAAATGGGCCTCATCTCGCCTGGAGGGGAGAACCTCCTGGATTTTCTCGAGTTGCGGCAGGTCTTCTCGAGTTACGACGGGGACCTCAGGGACCCGCTCTGGTGGCCTCAGGAAAGGCCAGTCCCCATGCGAGTTGCTAGGGGACCTCTCGGGATTCCTCTCCCGTCCATGCCGGGGCCTCAGTCCTTGTGTGGAGTCGGGGCCGGAACCTGAGGATTCCTCTCCAGTGTTGCCATGGATCTTGGGGTGCTTCTGAGTCTCCCCAGGGGAGTCAGGCCTCGTCTCGAGTGGGGGCATGCACGTTCGCTTTCCTCCCGAGCTGCAGCAGTAGTGTCACGCTTCCTGTCACGTGGATCAAGGGATCTGTGGCTTTCCCTCGAGGCTGTCCCTCGAGGCTTTCCCACGAGGCTTTCCCACATGGCTGTGCCACGTGCCACCTTGGTGTGAGTCGATCCTCGGCGAGACAGACGAGCCGGTGAAGGGAAAAGAGGTTCCTCTGGAATGGACTGAGACATCTGGGGGACTCTTGGAATGGTGGCACGATCCTGGAGTTCTTCTCGCCGTTCCTGTTGAGAGGGCCTCCTCTTGAGATGCGACGGGAACGCCGGGAACTCTTTCCCGAAGAAGCAGGGAAAGGATCCCTCATCTCGAGCTGCGAGGCGGAAACGGGGCTCCTCTGGATGTGGGCGGGACGCTCGTGTTTCCTCTCGAGTGGAGACGGGTATGTCGGGGAACTTCTTGATTTGCACCAAGGGTGTGAAAGACTCTTTCGAAGATCCAGAGGTGAGGTGTGATCAGCCTCGAGACACCTCAGTGGAAATGGGCCTCATCTCGCCTGGAGCGGAGAACCTCCTGGATTTTCTCGAGGTGCGGCAGGTCTTCTCGAGTTACGACGGGGACCTCAGGGACCCGCTCTGGTGGCCTCAGGAAAGGCCAGTCCCCATGCGAGTTGCTAGGGGCCATCTCGGGATTCCTCTCCCGTCCATGCCGGGGCTTAAGACCTTGTGTGGAGTCGTGGCTGGAACCTGAGGATTCCTCTCCAGTGTTGCCATGGATCTTGGGGTGTTTCTGAGTCTCCCCAGGGGAGTCAGGCCTCGTCTCGAGTGGGGGCATGCACGTGCGCTTTCCTCCCGAGCTGCAGCGGTAGTGTCACGCTTCCTGTCACGTGGATCAAGGGATCTGTGGCTTTCCCTCGAGGCTGTCCCTCGAGGCTTTCCCACGAGGCTTTCCCACAGGGCTGTGCCACGTGCCACCTTGGTGTGAGTCGATCCTCGGCGTGAAAGACGAGCCGGTGAAGGGAAAAGAGGTTCCTCTGGAATGGACTGAGACATCTGGGGGACTCTTGGAATGGTGGCACGACCCTGGAGTTCCTCTCGCCGTTCCTGTTGAGAGGGCCTCCTCTTGAGATGCGACGGGAACGCCGGGAACTCTTTCCCGACGAAGCAGGGAAAGGATCCCTCATCTCGAGCTACGAGGCGGAAACGGGGCTCCTCTGGATGTGGGCGGGACCCTCGTGATTCCTCTCGAGTGGAGACGGGTATGTCGGGGAACTTCTTGATTTGCACCAAGGGTGTGAAGGACCCTTTCGAAGTTCCAGAGGGGAGGTGTGATCAGCCTCGAGACGCCTCAGCGGAAATGGGCCTCATCTCGCCTGGAGGGGAGAACCTCCTGGATTTTCTCGAGTTGCGGCAGGTCTTCTCGAGTTACGGCGGGGACCTCAGGGACCCGCTCTGGTGGCCTCAGGAAAGGCCAGTCCCCATGCGAGTTGCTAGGGGACCTCTCGGGATTCCTCTCCCGTCCATGCCGGGGCCTCAGTCCTTGTGTGGAGTCGGGGCCGGAACCTGAGGATTCCTCTCCAGTGTTGCCATGGATCTTGGGGTGCTTCTGAGTCTCCCCAGGGGAGTCAGGCCTCGTCTCGAGTGGGGGCATGCACGAGCGCTTTCCTCCCGAGCTGCAGCAGTAGTGTCACGCTTCCTGTCACGTGGATCAAGGGATCTGTGGCTTTCCCTCGAGGCTGTCCCTCGAGGCTTTCCCACGAGGCTTTCCCACAGGGCTGTGCCACGTGCCACCTTGGTGTGAGTCGATCCTCGGCGTGAAAGACGAGCCGGTGAAGGGAAAAGAGGTTCCTCTGGAATGGACTGAGACATCTGGGGGACTCTTGGAATGGTGGCACGACCCTGGAGTTCCTCTCGCCGTTCCTGTTGAGAGGGCCTCCTGTTGAGATGCGACGGGAACGCCGGGAACTCTTTCCCGACGAAGCAGGGAAAGGATCCCTCATCTCGAGCTACGAGGCGGAAACGGGGCTAATCTGGATGTGGGCGGGACCCTCGTGATTCCTGTCGAGTGGAGTCGGGTATGTCGGGGAACATCTTGATTTGCACCAAGGGTGTGAAGGACCCTTTCCAAGTTCCAGAGGGGAGGTGTGATCAGCCTCGAGACGCCTCAGCGGAAATGGGCCTCATCTCGCCTGGAGGGGAGAACCTCCTGGATTTTCTCGAGTTGCGGCAGGTCTTCTCGAGTTACGACGGGGACCTCAGGGACCCGCTCTGGTGGCCTCAGGAAAGGCCAGTCCCCATGCGAGTTGCTAGGGGACCTCTCGGGATTCCTCTCCCGTCCATGCCGGGGCCTCAGTCCTTGTGTGGAGTCGGGGCCGGAACCTGAGGATTCCTCTCCAGTGTTGCCATGGATCTTGGGGTGCTTCTGAGTCTCCCCAGGGGAGTCAGGCCTCGTCTCGAGTGGGGGCATGCACGTGCGCTTTCCTCCCGAGCTGCAGCAGTAGTGTCACGCTTCCTGTCACGTGGATCAAGGGATCTGTGGCTTTCCCTCGAGGCTGTCCCTCGAGGCTTTCCCACGAGGCTTTCCCACAGGGCTGTGCCACGTGCCACCTTGGTGTGAGTCGATCCTCGGCGAGAAAGACGAGCCGGTGAAGGGAAAAGAGGTTCCTCTGGAATGGACTGAGACATCTGGGGGACTCTTGGAATGGTGGCACGATCCTGGAGTTCTTCTCGCCGTTCCTGTTGAGAGGGCCTCCTCTTGAGATGCGACGGGAACGCCGGGAACTCTTTCCCGAAGAAGCAGGGAAAGGATCCCTCATCTCGAGCTGCGAGGCGGAAACGGGGCTCCTCTGGATGTGGGCGGGACGCTCGTGTTTCCTCTCGAGTGGAGACGGGTATGTCGGGGAACTTCTTGATTTGCACCAAGGGTGTGAAAGACTCTTTCGAAGATCCAGAGGTGAGGTGTGATCAGCCTCGAGACACCTCAGTGGAAATGGGCCTCATCTCGCCTGGAGCGGAGAACCTCCTGGATTTTCTCGAGGTGCGGCAGGTCTTCTCGAGTTACGATGGGGACCTCAGGGACCCGCTCTGGTGGCCTCAGGAAAGGCCAGTCCCCATGCGAGTTGCTAGGGGCCATCTCGGGATTCCTCTCCCGTCCATGCCGGGGCTTAAGACCTTGTGTGGAGTCGTGGCTGGAACCTGAGGATTCCTCTCCAGTGTTGCCATGGATCTTGGGGTGTTTCTGAGTCTCCCCAGGGGAGTCAGGCCTCGTCTCGAGTGGGGGCATGCACGTGCGCTTTCCTCCCGAGCTGCAGCGGTAGTGTCACGCTTCCTGTCACGTGGATCAAGGGATCTGTGGCTTTCCCTCGAGGCTGTCCCTCGAGGCTTTCCCACGAGGCTTTCCCACAGGGCTGTGCCACGTGCCACCTTGGTGTGAGTCGATCCTCGGCGTGAAAGACGAGCCGGTGAAGGGAAAAGAGGTTCCTCTGGAATGGACTGAGACATCTGGGGGACTCTTGGAATGGTGGCACGACCCTGGAGTTCCTCTCGCCGTTCCTGTTGAGAGGGCCTCCTCTTGAGATGCGACGGGAACGCCGGGAACTCTTTCCCGACGAAGCAGGGAAAGGATCCCTCATCTCGAGCTACGAGGCGGAAACGGGGCTCCTCTGGATGTGGGCGGGACCCTCGTGATTCCTCTCGAGTGGAGACGGGTATGTCGGGGAACTTCTTGATTTGCACCAAGGGTGTGAAGGACCCTTTCGAAGTTCCAGAGGGGAGGTGTGATCAGCCTCGAGACGCCTCAGCGGAAATGGGCCTCATCTCGCCTGGAGGGGAGAACCTCCTGGATTTTCTCGAGTTGCGGCAGGTCTTCTCGAGTTACGGCGGGGACCTCAGGGACCCGCTCTGGTGGCCTCAGGAAAGGCCAGTCCCCATGCGAGTTGCTAGGGGACCTCTCGGGATTCCTCTCCCGTCCATGCCGGGGCCTCAGTCCTTGTGTGGAGTCGGGGCCGGAACCTGAGGATTCCTCTCCAGTGTTGCCATGGATCTTGGGGTCTTCTGAGTCTCCCCAGGGGAGTCAGGCCTCGTCTCGAGTGGGGGCATGCACGAGCGCTTTCCTCCCGAGCTGCAGCAGTAGTGTCACGCTTCCTGTCACGTGGATCAAGGGATCTGTGGCTTTCCCTCGAGGCTGTCCCTCGAGGCTTTCCCACGAGGCTTTCCCACAGGGCTGTGCCACGTGCCACCTTGGTGTGAGTCTATCCTCGGCGTGAAAGACGAGCCGCTGAAGGGAAAACAGGTTCCTCTGGAATGGACTGAGACATCTGGGGGACTCTTGGAATGGTGGCACGACCCTGGAGTTCCTCTCGCCGTTCCTGTTGAGAGGGCCTCCTGTTGAGATGCGACGGGAACGCCGGGAACTCTTTCCCGACGAAGCAGGGAAAGGATCCCTCATCTCGAGCTACGAGGCGGAAACGGGGCTAATCTGGATGTGGGCGGGACCCTCGTGATTCCTGTCGAGTGGAGTCGGGTATGTCGGGGAACATCTTGATTTGCACCAAGGGTGTGAAGGACCCTTTCCAAGTTCCAGAGGGGAGGTGTGATCAGCCTCGAGACGCCTCAGCGGAAATGGGCCTCATCTCGCCTGGAGGGGAGAACCTCCTGGATTTTCTCGAGTTGCGGCAGGTCTTCTCGAGTTACGACGGGGACCTCAGGGACCCGCTCTGGTGGCCTCAGGAAAGGCCAGTCCCCATGCGAGTTGCTAGGGGACCTCTCGGGATTCCCCTCCCGTCCATGCCGGGGCCTCAGTCCTTGTGTGGAGTCGGGGCCGGAACCTGAGGATTCCTCTCCAGTGTTGCCATGGATCTTGGGGTGCTTCTGAGTCTCCCCAGGGGAGTCAGGCCTCGTCTCGAGTGGGGGCATGCACGTGCGCTTTCCTCCCGAGCTGCAGCAGTAGTGTCACGCTTCCTGTCACGTGGATTAAGGGATCTGTGGCTTTCCCTCGAGGCTGTCCCTCGAGGCTTTCCCACGAGGCTTTCCCACATGGCTGTGCCACGTGCCACCTTGGTGTGAGTCGATCCTCGGCGAGAAAGACGAGCCGGTGAAGGGAAAAGAGGTTCCTCTGGAATGGACTGAGACATCTGGGGGACTCTTGGAATGGTGGCACGACCCTGGAGTTCCTCTCGCCGTTCCTGTTGAGAGGGCCTCCTCTTGAGATGCGACGGGAACGCCGGGAACTCTTTCCCGACGAAGCAGGGAAAGGATCCCTCATCTCGAGCTACGAGGCGGAAACGGGGCTCCTCTGGATGTGGGCGGGACCCTCGTGATTCCTCTCCAGTGGAGACAGGTATGTCGGGGAACTTCTTGATTTGCACCAAGGGTGTGAAGGACCCTTTCAAAGTTCCAGAGGTGAGGTGTGATCAGCCTCGAGACGCCTCAGCGGAAATGGGCCTCATCTCGCCTGGAGGGGAGAACCTCCTGGATTTTCTCGAGTTGCGGCAGGTCTTCTCGAGTTACGACGGGGACCACAGGGACCCGCTCTGGTGGCCTCAGGAAAGGCCAGTCCCCATGCGAGTTGCTAGGGGACCTCTCGGGATTCCTCTCCCGTCCATGCCGGGGCCTCAGTCCTTGTGTGGAGTCGGGTCTGGAACCTGAGGATTCCTCTCCAGTGTTGCCATGGATCTTGGGGTGCTTCTGAGTCTCCCCAGGGGAGTCAGGCCTCGTCTCGAGTGGGGGCATGCACGAGCGCTTTCCTCCCGAGCTGCAGCAGTAGTGTCACGCTTCCTGTCACGTGGATCAAGGGATCTGTGGCTTTCCCTCGAGGCTGTCCCTCGAGGCTTTCCCACGAGGCTTTCCCACAGGGCTGTGCCACGTGCCACCTTGGTGTGAGTCGATCCTCGGCGTGAAAGACGAGCCGGTGAAGGGAAAAGAGGTTCCACTGGAATGGACTGAGACATCTGGGGGACTCTTGGAATGGTGGTACGACCCTGGAGTTCCTCTCGCCGTTCCTGTTGAGAGGGCCTCCTGTTGAGATGCGACGGGAACGCCGGGAACTCTTTCCCGACGAAGCAGGGAAAGGATCCCTCATCTCGAGCTACGAGGCGGAAACGGGGCTAATCTGGATGTGGGCGGGACCCTCGTGATTCCTGTCGAGTGGAGTCGGGTATGTCGGGGAACATCTTGATTTGCACCAAGGGTGTGAAGGACCCTTTCCAAGTTCCAGAGGGGAGGTGTGATCAGCCTCGAGACGCCTCAGCGGAAATGGGCCTCATCTCGCCTGGAGGGGAGAACCTCCTGGATTTTCTCAAGTTGCGGCAGGTCTTCTCGAGTTACGACGGGGACCTCAGGGACCCGCTCTGGTGGCCTCAGGAAAGGCCAGTCCCCATGCGAGTTGCTAGGGGACCTCTCGGGATTCCTCTCCCGTCCATGCCGGGGCCTCAGTCCTTGTGTGGAGTCGGGGCCGGAACCTGAGGATTCCTCTCCAGTGTTGCCATGGATCTTGGGGTGCTTCTGAGTCTCCCCAGGGGAGTCAGGCCTCGTCTCGAGTGGGGGCATGCACGTGCGCTTTCCTCCCGAGCTGCAGCAGTAGTGTCACGCTTCCTGTCACGTGGATCAAGGGATCTGTGGCTTTCCCTCGAGGCTGTCCCTCGAGGCTTTCCCACGAGGCTTTCCCACATGGCTGTGCCACGTGCCACCTTGGTGTGAGTCGATCCTCGGCGAGAAAGACGAGCCGGTGAAGGGAAAAGAGGTTCCTCTGGAATGGACTGAGACATCTGGGGGACTCTTGGAATGGTGGCACGATCCTGGAGTTCTTCTCGCCGTTCCTGTTGAGAGGGCCTCCTCTTGAGATGCGACGGGAACGCCGGGAACTCTTTCCCGACGAAGCAGGAAAGGATCCCTCATCTCGAGCTACGAGGCGGAAACGGGGCTCCTCTGGATGTGGGCGGGACCCTCGTGATTCCTCTCGAGTGGAGACGGGTATGTCGGGGAACTTCTTGATTTGCACCAAGGGTGTGAAGGACCCTTTCAAAGTTCCAGAGGTGAGGTGTGATCAGCCTCGAGACGCCTCAGCGGAAATGGGCCTCATCTCGCCTGGAGGGGAGAACCTCCTGGATTTTCTCGAGTTGCGGCAGGTCTTCTCGAGTTACGACGGGGACCACAGGGACCCGCTCTGGTGGCCTCAGGAAAGGCCAGTCGCCATGCCAGTTGCTAGGGGACCTCTCGGGATTCCTCTCCCGTCCATGCCGGGGCCTCAGTCCTTGTGTGGATTCGGGTCTGGAACCTGAGGATTCCTCTCCAGTGTTGCCATGGATCTTGGGGTGCTTCTGAGTCTCCCCAGGGGAGTCAGGCCTCGTCTCGAGTGGGGGCATGCACGTGCGCTTTCCTCCCAAGCTGCAGCAGTAGTGTCACACTTCCTTTCACGTTGATCAAGGGATCTGTGGCTTTCCCTTGAGGCTGTACTTCGAGGCTTTCCCACGAGGCTTTCCCACAGGGCTGTGCCACGTGCCACCTTGGTGTGAGTCGATCCTCGGCATGATAGACTACCCGGTGTAGGGAAAAGAGGTTCCTCTGGTATGGACTGAGACATCTGGGGGACTCTTGGAATGGTGGCACGACCCTGGAGTTCCTCTCGCCGTTCCTGTTGAGAGGGCCTCCTCTTGAGATGCGACGGGAACGCCGGGAACTCTTTCCCGAAGAAGCAGGGAAAGGATGCCTCATCTCGAGCTGCGAGGCCGAAACGGGGCTCCTCTGGATGTGGGCGGGACGCTCATGTTTCCTCTCGAGTGGAGACGGGTATGTCGGGGAACTTCTTGATTTGCACCAAGGGTGTGAAGGACTCTTTCGAAGATCCAGAGGTGAGGTGTGATCAGCCTTGAGACACCTCAGTGGAAATGGGCCTCATCTCGCCTGGAGGGGAGAACCTCCTGGATTTTCTCGAGGTGCGGCAGGTCTTCTCGAGTTACGACGGGGACCTCAGGGACCCGCTCTGGTGGCCTCAGGAAAGGCCAGTCCCCATGCGAGTTGCTAGGGGCCATCTCGGGATTCCTCTCCCGTCCATGCCGGGGCTTAAGACCTTGTGTGGAGTCGTGGCTGGAACCTGAGGATTCCTCTCCAGTGTTGCCATGGATCTTGGGGTGCTTCTGAGTCTCCCCAGGGGAGTCAGGCCTCGTCTCGAGTGGGGGCATGCACGTGCGCTTTCCTCCCGAGCTGCAGCGGTAGTGTCACGCTTCCAGTTACGTGGATCAAGGGATCTGTGGCTTTCCCTTGAGGCTGTCCCTCGAGGCTTTCCCACGAGGCTTTCCCACAGGGCTGTGCCACGTGCCACCTTGGTGTGAGTCGATCCTCGGCGTGAAAGACGAGCCGGTGAAGGGAAAAGAGGTTCCTCTGGAATGGACTGAGACATCTGGGGGACTCTTGGAATGGTGGCACGACCCTGGAGTTCCTCTCGCCGTACCTGTTGAGAGGGCCTCCTCTTGAGATGCGACGGGAACGCCGGGAACTCTTTCCCGACGAAGCAGGGAAAGGATCCCTCATCTCGAGCTACGAGGCGGAAACGGGGCTCCTCTGGATGTGGGCGGGACCCTCGTGATTCCTCTCGAGTGGAGACGGGTATGTCGGGGAACTTCTTGATTTGCACCAAGGGTGTGAAGGAGCCTTTCGAAGTTCCAGAGGTGAGGTGTGATCAGCCTCGAGACGCCTCAGCGGAAATGGGCCTCATCTCGCCTGGAGGGGAGAACCTCCTGGATTTTCTCGAGTTGCGGCAGGTCTTCTCGAGTTACGGTGGAGACCACAGGGACCCGCTCTGGTGGCCTCAGGATAGGCCAGTCCCCATGCGAGTTGCTAGGGGACCTCTCGGGATTCCTCTCCCGTCCATGCCGGGGCCTCAGTCCTTGTGTGGAGTCGGAGCCGGAACCTGAGGATTCCTCTCCAGTGTTGCCATGGATCTTGGGGTGCTTCTGAGTCTCCCCAGGGGAGTCAGGCCTCGTCTCGAGTGGGGGCATGCACGTGCGCTTTCCTCCCGAGCTGCAGCGGTAGTGTCACGCTTCCTGTCACGTGGATCAAGGGATCTGTGGCTTTCCCTCGAGGCTGTCCCTCGAGGCTTTCCCACGAGGCTTTCCCACAGGGCTGTGCCACGTGCCACCTTGGTGTGAGTCGATCCTCGGCGTGAAAGACGAGCCGGTGAAGGGAAAAGAGGTTCCTCTGGAATGGACTGAGACATCTGGGGGACTCTTGGAATGGTGGCACGACCCTGGAGTTCCTCTCGCCGTTCCTGTTGAGAGGGCCTCCTCTTGAGATGCGACGGGAACGCCGGGAACTCTTTCCCGACGAAGCAGGGAAAGGATCCCTCATCTCGAGCTACGAGGCGGAAACGGGGCTCCTCTGGATGTGGGCGGGACCCTCGTGATTCCTCTCGAGTGGAGACGGCTAGGTCGGGGAACTTCTTGATTTGCACCAAGGGTGTGAAGGACCCTTTCGAAGTTCCAGAGGTGAGGTGTGATCAGCCTCGAGACGCCTCAGCGGAAATGGGCCTCATCTCGCCTGGAGGGGAGAACCTCCTGGATTTTCTCGAGTTGCGGCAGGTCTTCTCGAGTTACGGCGGGGACCTCAGGGACCCGCTCTGGTGGCCTCAGGAAAGGCCAGTCCCCATGCGAGTTGCTAGGGGACCTCTCGGGATTCCTCTCCCGTCCATGCCGGGGCCTCAGTCCTTGTGTGGAGTCGGGGCCGGAACCTGAGGATTCCTCTCCAGTGTTGCCATGGATCTTGGGGTGCTTCTGAGTCTCCCCAGGGGAGTCAGGCCTCGTCTCGAGTGGGGGCATGCACGTGCGCTTTCCTCCCGAGCTGCAGCAGTAGGGTCACGCTTCCTGTCACGTGGATCAAGGGATCTGTGGCTTTCCCTCGAGGCTGTCCCTCGAGGCTTTCCCACGAGGCTTTCCCACAGGGCTGTGCCACGTGCCACCTTGGTGTGAGTCGATCCTCGGCGTGAAAGACGAGCCTGTGAAGGGAAAAGAGGTTCCTCTGGAATGGACTGAGACATCTGGGGGACTCTTGGAATGGTGGCACGACCCTGGAGTTCCTCTCGCCGTTCCTGTTGAGAGGGCCTCCTCTTGAGATGCGACGGGAACGCCGGGAACTCTTTCCCGACGAAGCAGGGAAAGGATCCCTCATCTCGAGCTACGAGGCGGAAACGGGGCTCCTCTGGATGTGGGCGGGACCCTCGTGATTCCTCTCGAGTGGAGACGGCTAGGTCGGGGAACTTCTTGATTTGCACCAAGGGTGTGAATGACCCTTTCGAAGTTCCAGAGGTGAGGTGTGATCAGCCTCGAGACGCCTCAGCGGAAATGGGCCTCATCTCGCCTGGAGGGGAGAACCTCCTGGATTTTCTCGAGTTGCGGCAGGTCTTCTCGAGTTACGGCGGGGACCTCAGGGACCCGCTCTGGTGGCCTCAGGAAAGGCCAGTCCCCATGCGAGTTGCTAGGGGACCCCTCGGGATTCCTCTCCCGTCCATGCCGGGGCCTCAGTCCTTGTGTGGAGTCGGGGCCGGAACCTGAGGATTCCTCTCCAGTGTTGCCATGGATCTTGGGGTGCTTCTGAGTCTCCCCAGGGGAGTCAGGCTTCGTCTCGAGTGGGGGCATGCACGTGCGCTTTCCTCCCGAGCTGCAGCAGTAGTGTCATGCTTCCTGTCACGTGGATCAAGGGATCTGTGGCTTTCCCTCGAGGCTGTCCCTCGAGGCTTTCCCACGAGGCTTTCCCACAGGGCTGTGCCACGTGCCACCTTGGTGTGAGTCGATCCTCGGCGGGAAAGACGAGCCGGTGAAGGGAAAAGAGGTTCCTCTGGAATGGACTGAGACATCTGGGGGACTCTTGGAATGGTGGCACGACCCTGGAGTTCCTCTCGCCGTTCCTGTTGAGAGGGCCTCCTCTTGAGATGCGACGGGAACGCCGGGAACTCTTTCCCGACGAAGCAGGAAAGGATCCCTCATCTCGAGCTACGAGGCGGAAATGGGGCTCCTCTGGATGTGGGCGGGACCCTCGTGATTCCTCTCGAGTGGAGACGGCTAGGTCGGGGAACTTCTTGATTTGCACCAAGGGTGTGAAGGACCCTTTCGAAGTTCCAGAGGTGAGGTGTGATCAGCCTCGAGACGCCTCAGCGGAAATGGGCCTCATCTCGCCTGGAGGGGAGAACCTTCTGGATTTTCTCGAGTTGCGGCAGATCTTCTCGAGTTACGGCGGGGACCTCAGGGACCCGCTCTGGTGGCCTCAGGAAAGGCCAGTCCCCATGCGAGTTGCTAGGGGATCTCTCGGGATTCCTCTCCCGTCCATGCCGGGGCCTCAGTCCTTGTGTGGAGTCGGGGCCGGAACCTGAGGATTCCTCTCCAGTGTTGCCATGGATCTTGGGGTGCTTCTGAGTCTCCCCAGGGGAGTCAGGCCTCGTCTCGAGTGGGGGCATGCACGTGCGCTTTCCTCCCGAGCTGCAGCAGTAGTGTCACGCTTCCTGTCACGTGGATCAAGGGATCTGTGGCTTTCCCTCGAGGCTGTCCCTCGAGGCTTTCCCACGAGGCTTTCCCACAGGGCTGTGCCACGTGCCACCTTGGTGTGAGTCGATCCTCGGCGTGAAAGACGAGCCGGTGAAATGAAAAGAGGTTCCTCTGGAATGGACTGAGACATCTGGGGGACTCTTGGAATGGTGGCACGACCCTGGAGTTCCTCTCGCCGTTCCTGTTGAGAGGGCCTCCTCTTGAGATGCGACGGGAACGCCGGGAACTCTTTCCCGACGAAGCAGGGAAAGGATCCCTCATCTCGAGCTACGAGGCGGAAACGGGGCTCCTCTGGATGTGGGCGGGACCCTCGTGATTCCTCTCGAGTGGAGACGGCTAGGTCGGGGAACTTCTTGATTTGCACCAAGGGTGTGAAGGACCCTTTCGAAGTTCCAGAGGTGAGGTGTGATCAGCCTCGAGACACCTCAGCGGAAATGGGCCTCATCTCGCCTGGAGGGGAGAACCTCCTGGATTTTCTCGAGTTGCGGCATGTCTTCTCGAGTTACGGCGGGGACCTCAGGGACCCGCTCTGGTGGCCTCAGGAAAGGCCAGTCCCCATGCGAGTTGCTATGGGACCCCTCGGGATTCCTCTCCCGTCCATGCCGGGGCCTCAGTCCTTGTGTGGAGTCGGGGCCGGAACCTGAGGATTCCTCTCCAGTGTTGCCATGGATCTTGGGGTGCTTCTGAGTCTCCCCAGGGGAGTCAGGCCTCGTCTCGAGTGGGGGCATGCACGTGCGCTTTCCTCCCGAGCTGCAGCAGTAGTGTCACGCTTCCTGTCACGTGGATCAAGGGATCTGTGGCTTTCCCTCGAGGCTGTCCCTCGAGGCTTTCCCACGAGGCTTTCCCACAGGGCTGTGCCACGTGCCACCTTGGTGTGAGTCGATCCTCGGCGGGAAAGACGAGCCGGTGAAGGGAAAAGAGGTTCCTCTGGAATGGACTGAGACATCTGGGGGACTCTTGGAATGGTGGCACGACCCTGGAGTTCCTCTCGCCGTTCCTGTTGAGAGGGCCTCCTCTTGAGATGCGACGGGAACGCCGGGAACTCTTTCCCGACGAAGCAGGGAAAGGATCCCTCATCTCGAGCTACGAGGCGGAAACGGGGCTCCTCTGGATGTGGGCGGGACCCTCGTGATTCCTCTCGAGTGGAGACGGCTAGGTCGGGGAACTTCTTGATTTGCACCAAGGGTGTGAAGGACCCTTTGGAAGTTCCAGAGGTGAGGTGTGATCAGCCTCGAGACGCCTCAGCGGAAATGGGCCTCATCTCGCCTGGAGGGGAGAACCTTCTGGATTTTCTCGAGTTGCGGCAGGTCTTCTCGAGTTACGGCGGGGACCTCAGGGACCCGCTCTGGTGGCCTCAGGAAAGGCCAGTCCCCATGCGAGTTGCTAGGGGACCTCTCGGGATTCCTCTCCCGTCCATGCCGGGGCCTCAGTCCTTGTGTGGAGTCGGGGCCGGAACCTGAGGATTCCTCTCCAGTGTTGCCATGGATCTTGGGGTGCTTCTGAGTCTCCCCAGGGGAGTCAGGCCTCGTCTCGAGTGGGGGCATGCACGTGCGCTTTCCTCCCGAGCTGCAGCAGTAGTGTCACGCTTCCTGTCACGTGGATCAAGGGATCTGTGGCTTTCCCTCGAGGCTGTCCCTCGAGGCTTTCCCACGAGGCTTTCCCACAGGGCTGTGCCACGTGCCACCTTGGTGTGAGTCGATCCTCGGCGTGAAAGACGAGCCGGTGAAGGGAAAAGAGGTTCCTCTGGAATGGACTGAGACATCTGGGGGACTCTTGGAATGGTGGCACGACCCTGGAGTTCCTCTCGCCGTTCCTGTTGAGAGGGCCTCCTCTTGAGATGCGACGGGAACGCCGGGAACTCTTTCCCGACGAAGCAGGGAAAGGATCCCTCATCTCGAGCTACGAGGCGGAAACGGGGCTCCTCTGGATGTGGGCGGGACCCTCGTGATTCCTCTCGAGTGGAGACGGCTAGGTCGGGGAACTTCTTGATTTGCACCAAGGGTGTGAAGGACCCTTTCGAAGTTCCAGAGGTGAGGTGTGATCAGCCTCGAGACACCTCAGCGGAAATGGGCCTCATCTCGCCTGGAGGGGAGAACCTCCTGGATTTTCTCGAGTTGCGGCATGTCTTCTCGAGTTACGGCGGGGACCTCAGGGACCCGCTCTGGTGGCCTCAGGAAAGGCCAGTCCCCATGCGAGTTGCTATGGGACCCCTCGGGATTCCTCTCCCGTCCATGCCGGGGCCTCAGTCCTTGTGTGGAGTCGGGGCCGGAACCTGAGGATTCCTCTCCAGTGTTGCCATGGATCTTGGGGTGCTTCTGAGTCTCCCCAGGGGAGTCAGGCCTCGTCTCGAGTGGGGGCATGCACGTGCGCTTTCCTCCCGAGCTGCAGCAGTAGTGTCACGCTTCCTGTCACGTGGATCAAGGGATCTGTGGCTTTCCCTCGAGGCTGTCCCTCGAGGCTTTCCCACGAGGCTTTCCCACAGGGCTGTGCCACGTGCCACCTTGGTGTGAGTCGATCCTCGGCGGGAAAGACGAGCCGGTGAAGGGAAAAGAGGTTCCTCTGGAATGGACTGAGACATCTGGGGGACTCTTGGAATGGTGGCACGACCCTGGAGTTCCTCTCGCCGTTCCTGTTGAGAGGGCCTCCTCTTGAGATGCGACGGGAACGCCGGGAACTCTTTCCCGACGAAGCAGGGAAAGGATCCCTCATCTCGAGCTACGAGGCGGAAACGGGGCTCCTCTGGATGTGGGCGGGACCCTCGTGATTCCTCTCGAGTGGAGACGGCTAGGTCGGGGAACTTCTTGATTTGCACCAAGGGTGTGAAGGACCCTTTCGAAGTTCCAGAGGTGAGGTGTGATCAGCCTCGAGACGCCTCAGCGGAAATGGGCCTCATCTCGCCTGGAGGGGAGAACCTCCTGGATTTTCTCAAGTTGCGGCAGGTCTTCTCGAGTTACGACGGGGACCTCAGGGACCCGCTCTGGTGGCCTCAGGAAAGGCCAGTCCCCATGCGAGTTGCTAGGGGACCTCTCGGGATTCCTCTCCCGTCCATGCCGGGGCCTCAGTCCTTGTGTGGAGTCGGGGCCGGAACCTGAGGATTCCTCTCCAGTGTTGCCATGGATCTTGGGGTGCTTCTGAGTCTCCCCAGGGGAGTCAGGCCTCGTCTCGAGTGGGGGCATGCACGTGCGCTTTCCTCCCGAGCTGCAGCAGTAGTGTCACGCTTCCTGTCACGTGGATCAAGGGATCTGTGGCTTTCCCTCGAGGCTGTCCCTCGAGGCTTTCCCACGAGGCTTTCCCACATGGCTGTGCCACGTGCCACCTTGGTGTGAGTCGATCCTCGGCGAGAAAGACGAGCCGGTGAAGGGAAAAGAGGTTCCTCTGGAATGGACTGAGACATCTGGGGGACTCTTGGAATGGTGGCACGATCCTGGAGTTCTTCTCGCCGTTCCTGTTGAGAGGGCCTCCTCTTGAGATGCGACGGGAACGCCGGGAACTCTTTCCCGACGAAGCAGGAAAGGATCCCTCATCTCGAGCTACGAGGCGGAAACGGGGCTCCTCTGGATGTGGGCGGGACCCTCGTGATTCCTCTCGAGTGGAGACGGGTATGTCGGGGAACTTCTTGATTTGCACCAAGGGTGTGAAGGACCCTTTCAAAGTTCCAGAGGTGAGGTGTGATCAGCCTCGAGACGCCTCAGCGGAAATGGGCCTCATCTCGCCTGGAGGGGAGAACCTCCTGGATTTTCTCGAGTTGCGGCAGGTCTTCTCGAGTTACGACGGGGACCACAGGGACCCGCTCTGGTGGCCTCAGGAAAGGCCAGTCGCCATGCCAGTTGCTAGGGGACCTCTCGGGATTCCTCTCCCGTCCATGCCGGGGCCTCAGTCCTTGTGTGGATTCGGGTCTGGAAC
Source organism: Budorcas taxicolor (assembly GCF_023091745.1). Classification (NCBI taxonomy): domain Eukaryota; kingdom Metazoa; phylum Chordata; class Mammalia; order Artiodactyla; family Bovidae; genus Budorcas; species Budorcas taxicolor. The sequence continues at coordinate 937,722 of NW_026291642.1, read as the reverse complement.
CTGAGGATTCCTCTCCAGTGTTGCCATGGATCTTGGGGTGCTTCTGAGTCTCCCCAGGGGAGTCAGGCCTCGTCTCGAGTGGGGGCATGCACGTGCGCTTTCCTCCCAAGCTGCAGCAGTAGTGTCACACTTCCTTTCACGTTGATCAAGGGATCTGTGGCTTTCCCTTGAGGCTGTACTTCGAGGCTTTCCCACGAGGCTTTCCCACAGGGCTGTGCCACGTGCCACCTTGGTGTGAGTCGATCCTCGGCATGATAGACTACCCGGTGTAGGGAAAAGAGGTTCCTCTGGTATGGACTGAGACATCTGGGGGACTCTTGGAATGGTGGCACGACCCTGGAGTTCCTCTCGCCGTTCCTGTTGAGAGGGCCTCCTCTTGAGATGCGACGGGAACGCCGGGAACTCTTTCCCGAAGAAGCAGGGAAAGGATGCCTCATCTCGAGCTGCGAGGCCGAAACGGGGCTCCTCTGGATGTGGGCGGGACGCTCATGTTTCCTCTCGAGTGGAGACGGGTATGTCGGGGAACTTCTTGATTTGCACCAAGGGTGTGAAGGACTCTTTCGAAGATCCAGAGGTGAGGTGTGATCAGCCTTGAGACACCTCAGTGGAAATGGGCCTCATCTCGCCTGGAGGGGAGAACCTCCTGGATTTTCTCGAGGTGCGGCAGGTCTTCTCGAGTTACGACGGGGACCTCAGGGACCCGCTCTGGTGGCCTCAGGAAAGGCCAGTCCCCATGCGAGTTGCTAGGGGCCATCTCGGGATTCCTCTCCCGTCCATGCCGGGGCTTAAGACCTTGTGTGGAGTCGTGGCTGGAACCTGAGGATTCCTCTCCAGTGTTGCCATGGATCTTGGGGTGCTTCTGAGTCTCCCCAGGGGAGTCAGGCCTCGTCTCGAGTGGGGGCATGCACGTGCGCTTTCCTCCCGAGCTGCAGCGGTAGTGTCACGCTTCCAGTTACGTGGATCAAGGGATCTGTGGCTTTCCCTTGAGGCTGTCCCTCGAGGCTTTCCCACGAGGCTTTCCCACAGGGCTGTGCCACGTGCCACCTTGGTGTGAGTCGATCCTCGGCGTGAAAGACGAGCCGGTGAAGGGAAAAGAGGTTCCTCTGGAATGGACTGAGACATCTGGGGGACTCTTGGAATGGTGGCACGACCCTGGAGTTCCTCTCGCCGTACCTGTTGAGAGGGCCTCCTCTTGAGATGCGACGGGAACGCCGGGAACTCTTTCCCGACGAAGCAGGGAAAGGATCCCTCATCTCGAGCTACGAGGCGGAAACGGGGCTCCTCTGGATGTGGGCGGGACCCTCGTGATTCCTCTCGAGTGGAGACGGGTATGTCGGGGAACTTCTTGATTTGCACCAAGGGTGTGAAGGAGCCTTTCGAAGTTCCAGAGGTGAGGTGTGATCAGCCTCGAGACGCCTCAGCGGAAATGGGCCTCATCTCGCCTGGAGGGGAGAACCTCCTGGATTTTCTCGAGTTGCGGCAGGTCTTCTCGAGTTACGGTGGAGACCACAGGGACCCGCTCTGGTGGCCTCAGGAAAGGCCAGTCCCCATGCGAGTTGCTAGGGGACCTCTCGGGATTCCTCTCCCGTCCATGCCGGGGCCTCAGTCCTTGTGTGGAGTCGGAGCCGGAACCTGAGGATTCCTCTCCAGTGTTGCCATGGATCTTGGGGTGCTTCTGAGTCTCC